>NC_061107.1:129251683-129274183 GCF_015104395.2 Macrobrachium nipponense | reverse complement strand
CCTATGATTCTAGTTGTATATTTAGATGTTTTTCATTGCGAGACATTTTGTAATACAAGTTAGTAAAAATGTTCATGACCTTATACAGAATTTTCGACCCTGAAAGGATTACACAAAACTGATTTAGTGATTGCAATAGAACAAGATTCAATGATCGCATTTCATCGACCATTAACGATCATCTTTTTTTGGTGGTTGGGGGGCCGCGGGGGGGTGGAGAGACTTTTTTTTACGAGATACCGACGTCAGGATTTATTGCACCCTTCGCAGGGTATCTTGTCTTCACCAACATCTTCGGGATTTTATATGGCCGTAGCAAACAACATTAGTCTCCTCAGGAGTGATAGCATTTGGGTAGCTAAGCGAAGGATTATCTCCCCACGAGCCTCGGTAATCTTCTTAATGCATTTTTTCTCTCATTTTCATTTATTCATTTCTTATGTTAGAGAGTTTGTAAAAATTGGAAGTTTTTTTTTTTATTTTTTTTTTACTTTCTATATTTGTTAAAAGACCCGCTGAAATTAGAAACTAGCATCACCATTTTTTTTAATGCTATGACTTGAATATTTTCAGTCTTTGAGAGGGATTGGTGAGGGATTTTTGTTTTTTATTCTAATAATATCGAAGAGTTATTTTCTTGCCTTCAGCTTATTCTTTCCGCAGAAAAGAAAAAACGACATAAAGACGTAACACTCGTGTAATCCTTTGTGAAGAAGCGGAGTTGATTTCACAATCGTAGATTCGACTATGAAGTCTTAAAAACACGCTAATAGCGCCACTGCTGTTCCAACGACCGTGATGGGTTTGGTAGTTTGAGTTCCTTTTATCTATGAATTTCAAGGCATTAGCCCATTGTAATAAAACTAAATCAGGAATTTTATTTCATTCCGTCTCCGGCGGGTTGTGGAAAGAGAAAAGTTGATTTTAATGCAAAGATCTTGAGTTTGATAATAAGTACAAAAATATAGTTGGAGCGATTCGTGGTAAAAACGCATTACTAAATTCAGACATGTTACAACTGTGAAATTTCTCGTCACAAAGCAGAATTATTTGTACCTCATTCATAGCGATATATTCTCACCATCATTGCCTCCAGTGACGTAAAGTACGTCAAGGGGCTCTGCGAAATTCCTATGCTCAAGCCTTTCCTGTGCTTTATCGTCCACAATCTCCACTCATCTCAGTATCCTTCTCTCAGTTCTCACCAAAGTAAGCATCGGTCTCTCAACTAACACACCTGTTTATTCTCCCAGGGGATATCTATTCTCCCAGGGCTATTTATTCTCCTATGGGCTGTCTACTCTCAGGAGTAACTATTCGCCCCGGGGCTTTCTACTCTCCAAGGTGCCATCAATTCTACAAGGGATTTATCTATTCTCCCTGGGGCTTTCTTTTCTATTGGGGCCCTTTTCCTCCAGGGCCTGTCAGTTCTCCAAGTGCTCTCTATTCTCCCGGTGTCGTCCTGTTCTCCCAGAGACTGTTTATTTTCCCAGGGGCTGTCTATTCTCCCAGGGGCTATCTATTCTCCAAGAGACTGTCTATTCCCTCCCAGGGGCTATCTATTCTCCAGGGCCTGTCAATTCTCTCTGTGGCTGTTTATTCTCCCGGTGCTGTCTATTTCCCAGGGGCTGTCTATTCTCCTGGGGGATATCTATTATCCCAGGTCCTGTCCAATTCTCCCAAGGGTTGACTATTCTCCCCGGGGTTATATATTCTCTCAGGGACTGTCAATTCTCCCAGGGGTTCTCTATATTCCCAGGGGGCTGTCTATTATCCCGGTGCTGTTTATTCCCAAGGGCTTTCTATTTTCCCAGGGACTGTCTGTTCTCAGGTGCTGTCTATTCTCCCAGGGAGTGTCTATTTTCAAAGAGACTGTCTATTTTCATTGGGACTATCTATTCTACAAGGGACTGTCTATTCTCCCAGGGGCTATCTATTCTCTCAGTGACTGTCTATACTCTCAGGGCCTGTCAGTTCTCCCGGTTGCTATCTATTCTCCCAGGAGTTGTCTATTCTCCTATGGGGTTATCTGTTTACTTAGCAACTGTTTATTCTCTCGGGCCTGTCAATTCTCCCAGGGGCTCTCTATTCTCCCGGTGCTGTCTATTCTCCCAAGGGCTATCTATTCTCCTAAAGGCTATCTATTCTCCCAGGGGCTGTCTATTCTCCCAGGGACTGTCTATTATCCCAGGGGCTGTCAATTCTCCAATGGGCTATCTATTCTCTCAGGGCCTGCCAATTCTCCCAGGGGCTCTCTATTCACCCAGGGGCTGTCTATTCTCCCAGGGACTGTCTATTATCCCAGGGCCTGTTAGTTCTCCCAGGAGCTATCTATTCTCCCAGGGGGTTGTCTATTTTCTCAGGGCCTGTCAATTCTCCCAGGGGCTCTCTCTTCTCCCGGTGCTGCCTATTCGCCTAGGATACTGTCTTTTCTCCCAGGGGCTATCTATTCTCCTAGGGGCTATCTATTCTCTCAGGGACTGTCTATTATCCCAGGGCCTGTCAGTTCTCCCAGTGGCTACCTATTCTCCCAGTGGCTATCTATTCTCCCAGTGCTATCTATTCTCCCAGGGGATTGTCAATTCACCCGGGCTATCTATTCTCTCAGGGACTGTCAATTCTCCCAGGGGCTGTCTATTCCCCCAGTGTTGTCTATTCTCCCAGGGGCTCTCTATTATCCCAGGGACTGTCTATTCTCCCAAAGGCTTTCTTTTCTCCTGGTGATATCTATTCTCTCAGGGGCTGCTGTATTCTCCCTAAAGGTTTTCTATTCTTCCAGGGCCTATATATTCTCCAGGGGCTGTCTATTTATGGGCTATCTGTTTTCCCAAAAAATGGACCTATATTCTCAAGGATGTCAGTCTTTCAGAAGCTATCTATTCTCCCAAGGGCTGTCATTTCTCAGGGGCATCTATTCTCCAAGGGGTATCAATTCTCCCATGGGGCTGTCTTTCTTCCAGAGGCTATCTATTCTCAGAGTGGTTGTCTATTCTCCCAGGGGCTGTCTGTTCTCCCCCCTGGGCTATCTATTCTCTCGGGTGCTCTGTATTCTCCCGGAGGCTGCTTATTCTTTTAGAGGCTATCTGTTCTACCAGGTACAGTCTATTTTCCTAGGGGCTGTCTATTATCCCATGGACTGTCAATTCACCCAGTGGTAGTCTATTCTTCAAGGATTGTCTATTCTCTCAGCGGCTGTTTATACTCTCAGGGACATCTATCCATTCATGGGCTGTCTATTCTCTCCCTGGGATATCTATTCATCCCAGGGGCTGTTTATTCTCCAGTGGCTGTCTATTCTCCCAAGGGCTGTCTATTCTCCCACGGGGCTATATACTCCCAGGGGCTATCTATTCTTCCAGTGGCTGTCTATTTTCCCAGGGCTGAATGAAAGACAAGTCCAAAAAGAAACTCCAACTACATTTCATCATTAGCTTATCTACTTTAGGCCTCTGTAATATCCTAATTGTGTCATTTTAAAATCTATCCCGCCATCTATCTCCTAATGTTCTCTCTAAAGCCTTACTCTCAGTTCAGCAAAATCTTTTAGAAACAGTTTTATTGATTAATAACATCCGAAGAGCAAGACATGTTCTTTTTATACTTCTTTATGCATTTCAGTCTATTTGATGTTTCCAAATCTCATTTGAATTGATTTCCAAATTTTATTCATTTCCCATCATTTGGTTTGAACTTCCAAATTTTACTCGTTTCCCTTCATTTGTTTGACTTCCTAATTTTACTCATTTCCCATCATTTTGGTTTTGACTTCCAAATTTGACTCATTTCCCTTCATTTGGTTTGACTTCCAAATTTTACTCATTTCCCATCATTTGGTTTGACTTCCAAATTTTACTCATTTCCCATCATTTGGTTTGACTTCCAAATTTTACTCATTTCCCATCATTTGGTTTGACTTCCACTTTTAACTCATTTCCCTTCATGTGGTTTGATTTCCAAATTTTACTCATTTCCCATCATTTGGTTTGTTTTCCAAATTTTACTCATTTCCCATCATTTGGTTTTGACTTCCATTTTACTCATTTTTCCCTTCATTTGGTTTGACTTCCAAATTTTACTCATTTCCCATCATTTGGTTTGATTTCCAAATTTTACTCATTTCCCATCATTTGGTTTGATTTGCAAATTTTACTCATTTCCCTTCATTTAGTTTGACTTCCAATTTTTTACTCATTTCCCTCATTTGGTTTGTTTTCCAAATTTTACTCATTTCCCATCATTTGCTTTGACTTCCAATTTTACTCATTTCCCATCATTTGGTTTGACTTCCAATTTTACTCATTTCCCATCATTTGGTTTGACTTCCAAATTGACTCATTTCCCTTCATTTGGTTTGATTTCCAAAATTTTTACTCATTTCCCTCATTTGGTTTTTGACATTCCAAATTGTGACTCATTTCCCTTCATTTGGTTTGACTTCCCAATTTTACTCATTTCCCTTCATTTTTTTTTGGTTTGAAAGACTTCCAAATTTGACTCAAGTTTCACCCTCATTTGGTTTGACTTCCCAAATTTTACTCATTTCCCTTCATTTGGTTTGACTTCCAAATTTGACTCATTTCCCAATCATTTGGTTTGACTTCCAAATTTTTACTCATTTCCCATCATTTGTTTGACTTCCCAAATTTGACTCATTTCCCTTCATTTGGTTTGACTTCCAAATTTTACTCATTTCCCTTCATTTGGTTTGACTTCCAAATTTGACTCAGTTCCCTTCATTTGGTTTGACTTCCAAATTTACTCATTTCCCATCATTTGGTTTGACTTCCAAATTTGACTCATTCCTTCATTTGGTTTGACTTCCAAATTTTACTCATTTCCCATCATTTGGTTTGACTTCCAAATGGTTTGACTCATTTCCCTTCATTTGGTTTGACTTCAAATTTTACTCATTTCCCATCATTTGGTTTGGACTTCCAAATTTTGTTTTACTCATTTCCCTCATTGTGGTTTGGACTTCCAATTTTACTCATTTCCCTTCATTTGGTTTGATTTCCAAATTTGACTCATTCCCATAAAATTTGGTTTGATTTCCAAATTTTACTCATTTCCCTTTCATTTGGTTTGCTTTGTTTCCAAATTTTAACTCATTTCCCATCATTTGGTTTGATTTTGTTTCCAAATTTTACTCATTTCCCTTCATTTGTTTGCTTAAATTTTCCAAATTTTACTCATTTCCCTTAATTTGGTTTGATTTCCCAAAATTTTACTCATTTTCCCTTCATTTGGTTTGGTTTTGACTTCCAAATTTTTACTCATTTTCCCTATCATTTTGGTTTGACTTTTTCCCTTAATTGTTACTTTCCATTTCATTCATTTGGTTTTGGACTTTCCAATTTTACTCATTCACCTCATTTATTGGTTTGATTTCCAAATTTTGTTCGTCATTTCCCATCATTTGGTTTGACTTCCTTTTAATTTTACCCTCATTTGTTTCCCTCATTTGGTTTGATTTCCCAATTTTACTCATTTCCTTTCCCTATTTTTGGTTTGATTTCCAAATTTTACTCATTTCCAGCATTTGGTTTGACTTCCAAAGATTACTTCATTTTCCCATTCATTTGGTTTGATTTCCAAATTTTACTTCCATATTTCCCTTCATTTGGTTTTGACTTTTCCCACGTTTACTTTCATTTCCATTTCATTTGTTTGATTTCCAATTTTAACTTCCAAATTTTAACCCTTCATTCGTTTTATTTCCAAATTTTAACCTCAAATTCCTTATTTGGTTTTTTGACTTCATTTTGGACCTTTTCATTTCCCTTCATTTGGTTCGACTTCCAAATTTTTACTCTTTCCCTTCATTTGGTTTGACTTCAAATTTTACTCATTTCCCTTCATTTGGTTCGACTTCTAAATTTTTACTCATTTTCCCTTCATTTGGTTTGACTTCCAAATTTGACTCATTTCCCATCATTTGGTTTGATTTCCAAATTTTACTCATTTCCCTTCATTTGGTTTGACATTCAATTTGACTCATTTCCCTTCATTTTGGTTTGACTTCCAAATTTTACTCATTTCCCATCATTTGGTTTTGACTTCCAAATTTTACTCATTTTTCCCCTTCATTTGGTTTGACTTCAAATTTTACTCATTTCCCATCATTTGGTTTGACTTCCAATTTACTCATTTCCCTTCATTTGGTTTGACTTCCAAATTTTTACTCATTTCCCTTCATTTGGTCTGACTTCCAATTTTTACTCATTTCCCTTCATTTGGTTTGACTTCCAAATTTTACTCATTTCGCCATCATTTGGTTTGACTTCCAATTTTACCTCATTTTTCCCATCATTTGGGTTTGACTTCCACTTTTTACTATTTCCCATCATTTGGTTTTGACTTCCAAATTTTCCTCATTTCCCATCATTTGGTTTGATTTCCATTTTACTCATTTCCATCTTGTGGTTTGACTTCCAAATTTTACTCATTTCCATCATTTGGTTTGATTTCCAAATTTTACTCATTTCCCATCATTGTGGTTTGACTTCCACTTTTTACTCATTTCCCTTCATTTGGTTTGATTTCCAAGTTTTACTCATTTTCCCATCATTTGGGTTTGCCCTCCACTTTTTTACTCATTTCCCTTCATTTTGTTTTGATTTCCAAAGTTTACTACATTTCCCCCCAAAAGATTCTTTGGTTTGACCTCCAAACCTTTTTACCTCATTTCCCTTCATTTGGTTTTTGATTTCCAATTTTACTCATTTTTCTTTTGGTTTGATTTTGTAATTTTACTCATTTCCCACTTCATTTGGTTTGATTTTCCAAATTTTACTGCATTTCCCTCATTTGGTTTGATTTCCAAATTTACTCATTTCCTTCATTTGGTTTGATTTTCATTTACTCATCCCATCATTTGGTTTGACTTGCCAAATTTTACTCTTTCCCTTTCATTTGGTTGATTTCCAAATTTTACTCATTTCCCATCATTTGGTTTGACTTCCAAATTTTTACTCATTTCCCATCATTTGGTTTGACTTCCACTTTTTACTCATTTCCCATCATTTGGTTTGACCTTCCAAAATATTTTTACTCATTTCCCTTCATTTGGTTTGATTTCCAAATTTTACTTCCATTTCCTATCATTTGGTTTTAATTTTTCCAAATTTTACTCATTTCCATCATTTGGTTTTGACTTTAAGTTCCAAATTTTTAAACTTTTCCATTTCATCATTTGGTTTGACTTCCAAATTTTACTTCATTTCCCATCATTTGGTTTGACTTCCAAATTTTACTCATTTCTTATTTGTTTTGTTTGACTTCCAAATTAGTTTTGTTTGGACTTCCTAATTTCCCATCATGCAATTTCAGTCTATTTGATTTCCAAATCTCATTTGAATTGATTTCCAAATTTTATTCATTTCCCATCATTTGGTTTGACTTCCAAATTTTACTCGTTTCCCTTCATTTGGTTTGGAGTTCCTTTAATTTTACTTCCAATTTTCCCTCATTTTGGTTTTGACCCTTCCAATTTTGATTCATTTTCTCATTTCCCTTCCATTTGGTTTGACTTTCCAATTACTTTCCATTTCCTTTTCCATTTGGTTTGACTTCCAAATTTAACCCTTCATTTCTTCCCATTTCATTTTGGTTTGACCTTCCAATTTACTTCCAAATTTCCCTTCCCCAATTTTGGTTTTGACTTCCAATTTTACTTTTCCCAATTTCCCTATTCATTTGGTTTGACTTCCTTTTAATTTTACTTCCAAATTTCCTCCATCATTGGTTTGACCCTTTCCAAATTTGAAACTCTTTCCCTTCATTTGGTTTTGACTTCCCAAATTTTACTCATTTCCCTCATTTGGTTTTGACTTTTTGCTTCACAAATTTTACTCATTTCCCATCATTTGTTTTGACTTCCAAATTTTACTCATTTCCCTTCATTTGGTTTGGGGGGACTTCCAAATTTCTCCTTTCCCTTCATTTGGTTTTGTTTCAACTTTTTAACTCATTTCCCATTCATTTGTTTGTTTTCAATTTACTCATTTCCCATCATTTGTTTGACTTCCAAATTTTACTTTCCCATTTCCTTCATTTGGTTTGACTCCAATTTTTACAACCTCATTTCCCATCATTTGGTTTTGGATTTCCAAATTTTACTCATTTCCCTCATTTGGTTTGATTGCCAAATTTTACTCATTTCCCCTTTCATTTAGGTTTGACTTCCAATTTTTCCTCATTCCCATCATTTGGTTGTTTTCCAAATTTTAAACTTTTCATTTCCCTTCATTTGGTTTTTTGACCTTCCAATTTTACTCATTTCCATTCATTTGGTTTGAACTTTCCGAATTTTACTCATGTTTCCCATCAGTTTGGTTTTGAACTTTCCAGAAAGTTTTGAACCTCATTTCCCTTCATTTGGTTTGGATTTCCAAATTTTCTTTCATTTCCCTTTCCAAATTTGGTTTTGACTTCCAAATTTGACTTTCCATTTCCCTTCATTGGTTTGACCTCCAAATTTACCCTTTTCATTTCCCTTCATTTGGTTTTTGACCCTTCCAATTTGGACTCATTTCCCATCCTTTGGTTTGACTTCCAACTTTTACTCATTTTTCCCTTCCAAATTTGTTTTGACTTCAAATTTGACTCATTTCCCATTAATTTTGGTTTTGACTTCCAATTTTACTCATTCCCTTCATTTGGTTTGACTTCCAATTTTGACTTCATTTCCCCCTTCATTTGGTTTGACTTCAAATTTTACTCATTTCCCTTCCATTTGTTTGAACTTTTCCAAAGTTGACTTCATTGTTTCCCTTCATATTTTGGGTTTGACTTCCAAATTTTACCTACATTTCCATCATTTGGTTTGGACTTCCAAATTTGACGTCATTTCCCTTCATTTGGTTTGAATTCCAAATTTTTACTCATGTTTCCCATCATTTTGGTTTGACTAACTTCCAAATTTGACTTTTCATTTCCCTTCATTTGGTTTGACTTCCAAATTTTACTCATTTTCCCATTCATTTTGGTTTGGACTTTCGCAAATTTACTCATTTTCCCTTCATTTGGTTTTGACTTTCCAAATTTTACCTCATTTCCCTTCATTTGGGGGGGGGGGGGTTTTGATTTCCAATTTTACTTTCCAAATTTCCCATCATTTGGGTTTGATTTCAATTTTACTTTCCCATTTCCCTTCATTTGGGTTTGATATCCAAATTTACTTCAAATTTTTCCCATCATTTGGTTTGATTTCCAAATTTTACTTTCCCATTTCCTTCATTTTGGTTTGAACTTTCCAAATTTTACTCATTTCCCATTAGTTGGTTTGACTTCCAATTTTACTCATTTCCTTCATTTGGTTTGACTTCCTATTTTAACTTTTCATTTCCCATCATTTGTTTTGACTTTCCCATTTTACTCATTTCCCTTTCCTTTGGCTTTGACTTCCAAATTTTACTCATTCCCATTTCCATTTGGTTTGGAACTTTTCCTAATTACGCATTTTCCCTTCATTTGGTTTGGTTTCCAAATTTTACTCATTTCCATTCATTTGGTTTGTTTCCAAATTTTACTCATTTCCACTTTCCAATTTGTTGACTTTCCAAATTTTCCTTTCCCATTTCCCAATCTTTGGTTTGAGGTTCCAAATTTACTCATTTCCATCATTTGGTGACTTCCAAATTTTTAACTCATTTCCCCCATTCAGTTTTGGTTTTGGATTTCCAAATTTTTACTCATTTCCTTCATTTGTTGGTTTGGATTTCAAATTTTACTCATTTCCTCATTTTGTTTGAACTTCCAAATTTTACTCATTTCCCTTCATTGTTCACTTCCAAGGTTTAAAGCACTGTCACACCTTCCAAATTGGTTTTGACTTCCAAATTTATACTCTTTTCCCTTTCATTTGGTTCGACTTCTAAATTTTATTTTCTCATTTCCCTTCATTTGGTTTGACTTCCAAATTTGACTCATTTCCCATCATTTGGTTTTGATTTCCAAATTTTACTCATTTCCCTCATTTGGTTTGACTTCCAAATTTTACTCATTTTCCCTTCATTTGGTTTGACTTCCAAATTTTACTCCATTTTCCCATCCCGCATTTGGTTTGACTTCCAAATTTTACTCATTTCTTCCAAATTTGGTTTTGACTTCATTTACCCTTCATTTCCGCCTCCTTTGGTTGACTTTCCAAATTTTACTCATTTCCCTTCATTTGGTTTTGACTTTCCATATTTCCCTTGTATTTCCCTCATTTGGTCGACTTCCAAAATTTTTACTCATTTCCCTTCATTTGGTTTTTTGTACTTTCCAAATTTTACTCATTTCCCATCATTTGGTCCTTTTGACTTGCCAATTTTACTCATTTCCCATCATTTGGTTGACTTCCAAACTTTTACTCATTTCCCATTCATTTGGTTTGACTTCCAAATTTTTACTCATTTCCCATCATTTTGGTTTGTTTGGGATTTCAATTTTTACCTCTTTCCCATCATTTGTTGGTTTTATGACTTCCAAATTTTACTCATTTCCCATCATTTGGTTTTTTGACTTCCATGTTTACTCATTTCACCCATCATTGTGGTTTGACTTCCAAATTTTTAACTCATTTCCCTTTCATTTGGTTTTGTTTCCAAATTTTACTCATTTTTCCCATCATTTGGTTTGACCTTCCACTTTTTTACTCATTTCCCTTTCATTTTTTGATTTCCCAAAGGTTTACTCCATTTTCCCTCCTTTGGTTTGACCTTTCCACTTTTTACTCCATTTTTCCCCTCATTTTTTGGTTTGATTTCCAATTTTTACTCATTTCCCTCATTTTGGTTTGATGTCCCAAATTTTTACTCATTTCCCTTCATTTTGGGTTTGATTTCCAAATTTTACTCATTTCCCATCTTTTGGTTTTGGATCCAAATTTTTTACTCCTTTCCCCTTCATTTGGTTTTGACCTTCCAAATTTTACTCATTCCCTCATTTGTTTGACTTTTCCCAAATTTTACTCCTTTCCCTTCATTTGGTTTGCCAAAAATTTTACTCATTTCCCACATTTGGTTTTTTTGACTTCCAAATTTTCTCATTTCCCATCATTTGGGTTTGACTTCCACTTTTTACTCATTTTCCCATCATTTGGTTTGACTTATCCATTATTTTCTCATTTCCCTTCATTTGGTTTGATTTCCAAATTTTCCTTATTTCTACATTTGGTTTTTTAATTTTTCCCACACTCTTTCCCATCATTTGGTTTGACTTCCAATTTTACTCATTTCCCATATTTGGTTTGACTTCCAATTTTACTCATTTCTTATTGTTTTGTTTACTTCCAAATTAGTTTTGTTTTGGACTTCCTAATTCCATCATTTGATTTGATTTCCAATTTTGGGGGGTTCCCTTCCCATTATTTTGTTTGATTTCTAAATTTTACTTAGTACTTCTATTTAGTTTGATTTCCAAATTTTACATACCCCATTATTTGGTTTGATTTCAAATTCAACTTAGCCAGTTATTTGGTTTGGTTTCCAAAGTTTTTCGTAGCCTAATTAATTGGTTTGATTGCCAAATTTCCCATAATTTTCTTTTATTTCAATATTTGGTTAGCTCCCATGTTTTTGTTTATTTTCCAAATTTTCCTTTTCCTTGGTGTCCAAATCTTATAAACTCGGCCCCCATTATCGGGTTTTTTGATTTCCAAATTGTATTCAGCTCTCTTTAGTTGGTCGATTTCCAAATTTAGTCAGTACTACCCATTATTTGGTTTTTTATTTCCAAACCAAATTTTTTAGTGCCCTTACTTGGTTTGATTTCCAAATTTTATTCAGTTCCCCATTATTTAATTTGATTTCCAAATTTTATTCAGTTTCCCCATTATTTAGTTTGATTTCCAAATTTTATTAAGTCCCCATTATTTAAGTTTGATTTCCAAATTTTATTCAGCTTTCATTAGGTTTGATTTCCAAATTTTACTTAGTACCCATTACTTCGTTTGATTTCCATTATTACTCATTCCCTATTATTTGGTTTGATTTCCATATTTTCTCAGTCTTCCATTATTTGGTTTCGTTTCCAAATTGTATTCAGCTCTCATTAGTTTGGTATGATTTCCAAAATTTTACTCAGTCCCCATTATTTGTTTGATTTCCAAATTTTCTTAGTACCCATCATTTGGTTTGATTTCCAAATTTTACTTAGTACCCATCATTTGGTTTGATTTCCCCTCAAATTTTATTAGGCTCTCATTGGGCTTGATTTCCAAATTTTACTCAGTTCCCTATTATTTGGTTTGATTTCTAAATTTTACTCAGTTTAATCTACAAATTTTACTCAGTCTGCATTGTTTGGTTTTGATTTCCGAATACTACTCAGTCCCCATTACTTGATTGATTTCCAATTTTATTCAGTTCCCATTACTGGTTTTGATTTCCAAATTTTACTCAGTTCCCACTATTTCGTTTTGAGTTCCAAATTTTGCTCATTTCCATCATTTGTTTGGTCTTTCCCCTTTTCCAGCTCAAAAGAAACTGTACTGGATATCACTTTTCCTAAGGATTTGAAACTTCTTCTTCTTCTTCCCAGCTGGTTCCCATTTTGCAGATGGCGTCGCCATTTCAGATGAGCCATTTTCATTTATTTCTATCCTGTGCTTCTGCCTCATCATTCCATTCTCATGTAAGTCTCCCTCTCCCGTCTCTCTCCCACAGTTCTTCCCATCTCTTTCTTGGGCCTCCCTCTTCTTCTTCTTCCTTGAACCGCCATCCCCATAGTATGTCTCCCAGAGTGGTACCTCATCTCTCCTCAACAGGTGTTCATACCTTGTTAATCTTTCCATCCCCTGGGGATACATCCTCATTACTTCTGTTGTTCATATGCCTTTCTGAGCCCTATCTCTAAATATATGATGCCTTCTAAGAATGCACTCTGTAAATCTTATGGTATTTTACCTGATTAAAACATTATCTCTGGGATATTTCACCAAGTCAGCTTTCTATTGGTAGTTGTTCACAGTATTCACTTCCCTCTCCGACCACATTCTTTTATTAGAAAATCTAAAACGAAAGAAAACAGTAAAGAAGAATTAACATTCCTCGTAACTCTCCACTAATAGCTGCAAATTCACCTGGGTACATCCCACTAACATCTACTTTGTCTCATTTAGCTTTACACATTCATTAAGAATGTCTTACTGACACAAGATGTTCCATAATGTTGGTCTGTGGATGTTGTCAATTCCTCTCCCTTTATTATCGAAAACCATCCATAAGAAATGGATTTTAAATTAAATTCCACACTAATGTCCTTATCCAAAATATGTATTCGATCTGCGCTTCTACCTTTTCTATCAAGCATTGTATCCTGATTTATATTCTACAAAATAGTTTAGTTGGTAAACGAGGTGTCATTTCAGTTTCAGCTAAAGTGGTCCCTACTCCAATTCCATCATAACCTGGTGCTTTCCATCTACACAGTTCCTTATTATGTATCAGATTTTGAATCTGAAAAATTAGTGACCATTGTAATATATAGACCCCTAATACTAAAGAGTTTGACACAGTAATAGAAAAATTGGATTATATATGTAGAAATCACAAAGACTGGAATATACTCTTATCCGGAGACTTTAACTTTCCTTTCGTAGATTGGAAAGAACGAATAGGAGATTGCTGTTGTATTTATACATATAAATAAGAGAGTAATAGTAGTGCAGAAGATAAGAGGCAATTCCGAAAAACTATTTTATATGCTACTAGAACACAACATTCAACAAATAAATCACCTACCAACAAGATAGGATAATACTTTAGACCTAGAATTTGTGAATGAGGTGAATTATGTTAAAGAAATAATACTGTATAATACGAGTATTTCAGACCATTGATGTCATAGAATTAACAGTCCGTTCCTAAAGTAAGTGAAAACAGAGATAAGCAAGAGATGAAAAGTGGAAAGGATATGGAAATAGAATTTCTATAGCAAGATATAAAAATGGTCGGAAATAAATGAAGAATTAAGCAAATATCGGGGAAAACAAAAAAAATATTTTTAAAAGTGATGATATACAGGTAAATACAGGTATATTATATAAGATATTAGAGTAAATAGTGGATAAGTATTAAATGGGGCCTGCTATGTGGTGCCCCATTTCACCCGGATCAATTGTCAAAATCATGTAGGGAGCTTCTTCAGGAAACTGGAGAAGAAAAGTAAACGTCAGTCATGCATACCAAAAGACAGAATGATCTTGTTCCAGAAAATCAGAAAGTGGAAGGGAAAAAAGGTCTTGCAAAAGAAAAGAATGCATTGAAAGTGATGGAACTAAAAAGTAAATAAAATATGCAGAACTAAAGATTATACAAAGGAAAAATGGGACTTAGAAGGAAAGACCCTAGAAATATCAAGCAAAGCCCTAAACTATCTTGTACTCAAATGCGAAAAAGATGAATAAAAGAAGAGTAGAATAGGCCCTCTAAGAAATGAAGGGAGATTAATGAATGAATAAAGGAAATATGCAACACATAGCAGAAAGATATAGGAGAGAATTTACCCCTTAGAATTGATAATGAAGATAATGATACAGAAATAAGAGATGAAAATAGCGAATATTTATCGGACATACATATTAATGAAGCTGATATTGTGCAGACTATTAAATGAAATTAAAAATGGGTCAGCAGCCGGACCTGATGGTGTCCCTGCCATTTTGTTAAAGAAAGTAGTTCATTCTATTGCAAAGCCACTCGCAATATTATTAAGGCAAAGTGTAGATAAAGGCAAGATTTATGATGAAACATAAATTAGCATATATTTACCCCTACTTTCAAAAGTGGATCAAGGACTAGAGGCACGTAATTATAGGTCCCTGTCAGTCTAACTTCACATATTATGAAAGTGTATGAAACGGTAATGAAGAAAAATATTATGAAACATTTAATGAAAAATAATTTGTTTAATATAGGACAACATGGTTTTTGTACCCGGAAAAAGTACACAAACCCAACTGTTAGTCCACCGTGAGAAACATATATATAAATATGATAAGCCGAAAAGAAACACGTGTGGTTTACCTAGACTTTGCAAAAGCTTTTGATAAGGTAGACCATAATATATTACGAAGAAATTAGAAAACATAATATAGTGGACAAAGTAGGAAGATGGATAAAAGAATTTTTACAAAACAGAAAACAAATAGTGATTGCAAACGATGAGAAATCGGATGAAGCTAAGGTAATATCCGGTGTGCCACAAGGTACGGTGTTAGCTGCATTGCTATTTGTTATTATGATTGCAGACATAGACAGTAATGTTAAGGACTCGGTAGTGAGTAGTTTCGCCGATGACACAAGAATAAGTAGAGAAATTACTTGTGATGAAGATAGGAACTCGCTACTAAGGGACCTAAACAAAATATATGAATGGGCAGAGGTCAAATTACACGGGTATGGTATTTAACTCTGATTGAATTGAATCAATAAATTATGGAGATAAAGAAGGAATGCTATATGCATAAAGTCTTCATGCGCATGTGCAGAGTGCAGACAGCGCGACACATACGGATGCGTTTACAATAGATAATATGTATAAGATACATGGAAAGTATATGCATGTAAAATATACATTAATCCACATTTAGTATTAGCTTGTTGGGGGTGACCGTAAAATAGTAAACAAAAGACTGTGAACGTCTTAAAGATAATGACCACCTAGAAATATTAATCTTAGATAACGACCCCCGAACTTTGGGGATCACCATCTAGGAAACAAAAAAAATCCATTTAAAATTTGTAATGGTCAATGTAAGTCTCTACCAGAACCTTTACATCCCTTTGAAATGCCTTTGTGGCATCCATTGCTTCTTGGCTGTAATAATTTTCCAAATCCGGAGAAGACTGATCTGTCCTGTAGCTTACGCTGAGGTCTCCGTACTGCCTTCTTCAGGTCGCTCGCTGCCGACAACGGTTTCTAAGCCTGGTGTTAGGTGGCGAACAACCTGGCAACTTAAATATATGGTTCAGGAATGGCTCGTTACTTTTAATTGTCCTAAGAGGTATTTAGGGATGCAAATAAAATGCATTTGCTGTTTAACATAAAAAAATAGCTATTCCTGAGCAAATATTAACATAAAAACCACAACCAAACTCTATACATATAATATGTAAAAACAAAATGCGCACAAGTGTGCATTTTTTCTACACTCCCACGAGGGGATTCAATTTTCTAAGAAAAATTGAATGGAAATATAGATAAATGATTACGCTAAATCATCCTCAAATGTTTCTTTACCCTCTCTTTCCCAATCATTGCAGTTTGCCTCTTAGGTCTCTCCTTAACTACATCTTCCTTACTCTGCTTACCATCACATGTTGATTGTACCTTATCGCTAAATTTAGCCTCAAATTCCCTTTTGTAAAGTAATGGAATCAAAGAGGAAAACGTGCCTTTTAGTTTCTTCCATACTTTTTCCTTCGAGTACAGTTGCACCAGTTACTTCACCCAAAGAGTTTCACTTTTATCTCTTTAACGATACCCATTGGAAAATTAGTAGGTTTGAGAAGGGTTCTTTAATGAGAACAATGTCTCCAATTTCCAATAGCTTATGATTTAACAGGTTGGTATCTACCTCGTTTATCAGTTGCTTGGTTCACAAGCTGCACAACAAACTCGTTATATATCTCTATTATACTTTCCCTAGCCTTTCGTAACTTTCTGTGACTATCCTTCACATGGGCAATGGGAGATATATCAGGAACCCAAGTATCATCTGCCCTAGGTAAAGGATGTAAATGGGGGGAATAATATTTAAGGAATTTTAATTCGTGTCCTTTAACTAAAATTTCTGGAGTATAGAGAGGTTGGGTACAGGTTCGGTCCCATCATTGCTTCGCAATATTCTTTAAAGGCAATTGGACGACGAGTTTACTAAGTGTACAATATTTTGGACAGCAAGTCAAAATCTAAATATCTAGGACCATGTTCCGAACAGAACCTTCAATAAGCCCTCTTAAATCTTCACACACGATTCACTAAAGAACCTAGTTCACTGCGACCTTTATAGTATTGCTGGAAACTCAAAGGTTTTATGTTGTTCTCCCTGAAATAAGATTGTGTATCCTTTATCATTTAGAAAGTTTTCAACAGTTCTAGCACCCGAAGTTAGCTGTGACCTTGGTCACTTAAACAGAGTTCAGGTACCCCAAACTCGAAACAATGGAGCTGCAGTGCTCTCAAAAAGGAAATCTCTGAAAGGTCTACACATACCTTAAGATTTATGGCCCTCGACCATAAGTAAGTGATACATAATATCCAAACTTTTGATTTCTCCCCATCCAATATATCCAGTAAGGTCCGAAATAATCTATGAAAATGCACCTGTAAGGTATGGTTTGGAGGAGAAACCCTAAATTCCCCCCCTATATGGAGACTGGTTTAATTTTATAGTTTTCTACCTCCCGTTTAAAATCTACCGGCAGTGAACACAAGCTTTCAAGACTTTCTTTACAGTAGAAAAACTACAAGGAATCCAAAACTGTTTTCCTAGCCTCAGATAATGTAGCATATATTCCAGAATGAGCTAACTTAACATGAATTTGTTTAGGATTTCTTCGGTCAATTTACTGTTTTTAGCCAAAAGAATGGGGGAATTCATATTTACGGTTCCTCTCTCCACTTACAAAATTTACTTTTAACTCTTAGTAAACCAGATTTCTTATCAATGAATAAATTCAGTTGACTCACTATGTTGGGTGGGAATATCTCTAATTTGAGGGTCTTTTTTTTCTTCTCTGAAATATCTTAAAAAACTTCAGGAAAATTTTGCTGTTGATCAAGCAAAATGATCATCTGCCATGCTTTCAAAGAAATTTCTTCATTACTGAAAACTTCAAAATGGTCATACTTGCCAGATTTGTTCTTCAATTTCAATTTGACATTGTTTATGAATGTCAGTACATATTTGTAGACAGAAATCAAATGAAGCCAACTGGAACTTGGAACTGTTGAATTTAAATATCTCCCATCTCTGGCTTTGTCACACTCCTTATCTTACACTGGCCCTCTGAAACTTCAAGTACGTTGGTTAAAGGATTTGGGATTGTTACATCCAAATGGTCATCTTCCAAGATATCCTGAATGGTATCAGGTCCTGTGAAGAAATTTGATTTTATCAACCTCTTATAAGACAAGGACCTGGTAGTACAATCTGCAGGATTTATCATACCTGTACAAAATTTGAAAGTCACAGGGACAGTTTCACATAAATTCTCGATTCTGTGCAACCTGTTCATAATAAAAATACTTAGTTTCCTTAATTTATCAAACCTATTTGTTCGAGAATTTAGCCAACTCAGTGCAACTGCACTATCTGAGAATACTACCAACTTTGTTATTTTAATGGGAGATACACTCTCTGAACCACAGAGTTCTTTATAAATATCAACAACAGTTTCCGGTACCAAACGTCACAAGAGATTGAAATTCAAGAGAAGGGATCGACTTTAATTCTAACTGGCGCCCAATTATTCTATTTTTTGATAGAAGAAAACTTACCTCCTTTGTTCTCAAGTTTCTTGATAAAAGTGAGTACAACTCCATATATATGCTTGCTAGAATAACAAAAAGCATCAGTTGAATAAGGATTATTTCTACGACCAACAAATCTCTTCACTGGAATTTCAGGAACACCATTCACTTGCTTGCAAATATTAGTCCACTCTCGTAATTCATCATCCGATAGAGTATCGTCCCATCCAACTTCTTTTCTGCACTGTAGCGAATGCATAAATAATCTAGCCCTGTTTAATAAGGGACCATAAAATGAGAACACATCAAAATTGGCTGCAATTGAACTTAAAATCTGTCTTTTGGTTGTTGCATCCTTATCAAGTACCAACTTACTTGTCGACAGAGTATCACTACTTCTGTCCCAGATCAACCCAAGCAATTTTACCTTTGTAGGAGGGTCTTTCCTTACCTTCATCTATATGTTGCTGCAGAGAGTCATCATTAGTTATGAATTGCTGTAGTTCAAATTGATAGGGAGAAAATATACTTTTAAGTTTCTTATAGGCCCATTTCAACTTTTCAGCATCATTGGTTGTGAAAGCCAAGTTATCCATGTAAGCTAAGTTATATAACTCTTTCTTCAATTCCTTCACATCAATATTGTCACCTTGGACCTCTAACATCAAAATTTTATAAAGTGCTAACATTAATAAAGCTGGACTACATGGCAAACCAAATGGTAGTCTGCAATGTTTATAAACAATTAAGGAATAGTCCTTTTAGATACATTTTCTATACCAATAAAAGAGTAACCTACTTTGATCTGAAGGCACCATTTAATCATCAGAAATGCCTTTCTAATATCAAACATATCAACTTTTCATTAAACCTTAACTGTAAAATAGATGTTGAAATCTTCTTATTCAAACAAGGACCAGCAAAAATTGCTTGATTATGTGATAATGTTATAGGTTTACCTGGGTCAGATTCACACAAATTGGACAAAAATACATTACGACATTTTGTCGACTCATGGTCCATTCTGAACACTGGCATGTGAGGTAGAAAGCTATGTTGGGGGTTATCCTCCAAGAATTGCTCGAGGTTAGACACTCTCTATAATGCCTAGCTGTTCCTGTCTTTAAAAACCTCATCAATCATATGGTAAAGCATTATCCTTTTTACTAAATTTCTTAAAATTTGACTTTAATATTGCTTTTGACAAACTTTGATTCTTTCCAAGCAAATGAGCTACTTTCCCATTCCATAACAGAGGCATAACTAACCTTCCTTCACTATCTCTAAAGGTATTTTCTAAAGCAAATTCTACTACTTTCCTGTTCTCCTCCATAAAGTCTTCGTCGTACACTTTAGAATCACTGTTTTTTAAAAACAGTTTCTCCCTTTGAGGAAAGAATTTTCTTCTGCTGCTTTTCCTCAAGTTCAGTTTCAACAATCTGCCCCTTATCATTTAAAACAGAAATATTAACATAAGCAGGAAACTTAAATTTCTCTAAGGAATCTAAGAACAATCCATATGTATCGAAAAATGCCGTCAACTTCAAGGGAACAATCACCATTTATACAAGCTTCAGAAGAATGCTTTATCCTGTATGGTAATAGAGCAAGATTCTTTGCTGATACCTCTCAATGTCACCTACTAGCATCCCTCCTAGGGTGAATCCAAGTAGACCGAGGGAAACACCTCAGAACTACCTCCAAACAGCACATCCCTTTGAGGTACTAAATGAGTTATCATTTTCTTTCCCAAAAGCAATTTTATATCTTCAATTTTGTCCCTACATAGATGCAAAGTTTTGTGGTTAGCTAATACATAGCCCTTATCTTTAAAGGCATGAGCTACCTCTGATATACCTGGCAATACTAATTTCAAATTAATGGACTTTATGGCAATAGCAGTAAAACAATTTTCACTCAATTTGACCTTGTATACCACAGTAGCTAACGACTTTGACGAAGTTAATACCATTCACTACCAAAGAATAATTCGGATCAACCACTTCAAAACTGCATACTCTTAACCCAATCTTCCTCTACAAAAGTTACTCGACTTCCCGAATCCTTTATACCTCTATCCCAGAGTCATTCAACGAAAAAGAAGGCATAGTAGTCACCGGATTACAAGAGATTCTCAAAACTCCCAAATCAGACCAAGTTAGATTAGAAACAACAGAATTAGAGTTAGATTTCTCTTACTATTCACCTTTACCTTTTGGTTACTCACTTCGTGGTTATCAGAATCACTTTTAGGGTTACTAGCATTACTTTTTGAGTCGTTACGAAATTTACAAAGATAGCTGAAATGCCACTTGTTACAATATCTACATTTACTGTTAAACTTAAACCTGCAATCTGAAGTTTTATGAGAATCTTAAGTACAGTTTGTACAACAATTCAACTGTTTTAGTTTATCAATTTTACTCTGTGGAGTTACATATACCGAACACTTATAAATTGGGTGATCAATTGTCTCCTTTATCATCTGCCAAACATAAAGAACATTCCTTAACTTTCTTGGATTTCTCAACGCTACCATCAACAGCAGAAGCTAAACAACTTGACTTCGACACATCCTTTGAAACAACCTTTCTCTGAACCTTATTTCCCTGTCTTACATTGAATTTCTTAGATATGTCTTTATATCTCTCTAAAGCAGTAAAGATAGTTTCATCTATTTGCTGCAAAGAGGGCTTATTGAGCCAGTAATATGCATTAACTGATTCTTGAAACAGTCATTAAATCCATTCCATATGAAAAACTGTAAAACTATGTCTCTATCTATGTTTAAAGCCTCAAATTGATTACAAATAATTCTCATATTACTGATAAAGTCGTATGGATTCACTCTGATAAGTCACCTTTAACTCCGATAACTGCTTAATAAAACACTGTATTGTTGAGACAAAGTATCTGCAAACGCTTTCTGTAATAATTTCTTAGCTACTTCATACGAACGATTACTACAATCTAAAGAACTTAATAGTTTAAGCGAGTCACCTGAAAGCTGTCTCGTAAGAAGAGTAAATTTAACGTGAGTACTAAGATCATACTTATCTACAGTCGCTTCAAACTCTCGCCAAAACTTCGAATGAAATATCCTCACCTTCCCTATTAGCAGCAAATGTCGGTAAGGTAGTTCAGGCATTTAAGCTGTGAAATTTCAGGACGCGAACGATCCGAAGGAGACACCGTGGTCTAAGGAGAGCAAAGACACTTATTCAAACAATCGTCATAAACAAACCAAGTATCCATTTCCTCACTCACCAATTTATCGCTGTCCACGAATTCACCTGCGCTATCCCAAATTTCATTTAAAACCTCTTTATTCACTTTGTCAAGTTTTTCTTTAAGGTCCAACAATACATTCATATGCTCCTTAGCATCGCTTACAGACATCGAAGAAATAACATTTTCTATCAAATTACACTTCTTGGTAACTTGCTGCCTTAGGGCTGCACGAGAACTACGCGAAATACTCTTTGGCGGCATTTTGCGAAAAATTAAATGAACTCTATAAAACTAAATATAATATAGGGAAATATTTGAGAGTGCCGTGACTCTGGAACGCAACCTGCTCAAGGAATCTCAACAACAAAAATACTCAAGGCAATGGACCTCGCAACCAATCCCATCCTCGTCGCCATTTTCGAAAAGCAGTTACACAAAGAGCAATTTAACATAAAGGTAAAGCAAAACTATGTTATAAAAATTATTTTAATTTACAAAATAAACTGAAAAAACTAGACAAATGACAATAAGAATATGACTGGCGAATAGGATGATCCTGGTCGAGTTGCAAAACCTTTGAAAACTTAGCGTGGACGTTCTCGCTCTATCCGTCAGAGAACCTGCATTCGGTCCGCACTATTGCCCCTTATTTTCCGAAACATCAGAAGGATCTGTAACCCATTACACGTAACATTATAAAACTTTTGAAATGCAAGGGGCTACAAACATAAATGTGCATATATGTGCTTAGTATTGAAAAAATCTTGTACGTTAAGTGAACTATACGGAAATATAAAACTTCATATC
>NC_061107.1:129241683-129249183 GCF_015104395.2 Macrobrachium nipponense | reverse complement strand
AGTTTACATTCTTATTTCATAACAATAATAATAAATCGTTGAAGTGGATTTTGCAACTCTTTAGGTGAAATTAAAACTCGGAGAACCATCGGCATTTCTCAGCGTATTTCTAAGAACATTTCCATTCCCCAACCTGTTGCTTCGGACTAAAACACTCCGAAACTTCCCAGTGGAAGCTCACACGCTCTCATCTTCACCCAATTAGTGTCGCAAATAAATCAAGTGACTTACTCGAATCCTCCTCACAATCTCCCAAATAACCGCGGAACCAAAATATCACAGGTCACTAAAGAGTCAGTCAGCCATAACTGAATCGGTTTCGCAGTGTACAAAGTTTCTGACAAGTGCTCTTCCATGCGCACATAATTACTGCCTTTGCTGTTCTATATTGGCGCCGCTCATCTAATGACACTGTAAGATGCGATCAAATTAGCAGAGTTATTGTCAAATACCCTGGAAAGCAAGTGGAAGAATTCGAGGTATCTTTAATCGTATTCGAGGCATCATTCTCTACACTGGCAGTGGTGCAGAGAGTAATATTGGGTGTGTGCAGCTTAATTAAGGTTAGCGTCTTAAATGCGTTTAGAGTCCCATAGCGGCAGGTTGGTTATAGTTAGTTAGTTAGTTATTTTATTGACAAAAAATATACAATTATTAGTACAAATTTGTCCACAAAGAGACATATACAAAATTAACAAAATGGACTTAATCTCTCTGTTCCTTCAAGTACATGGCCTACCAAAGAAAAAATACAATATCAAGAAAAATACAACTTCAAGGGCCAAATAACATAAGCCCATAAGACAATAAAAAAAAAAAAAAAGGAACTCGCTACAGAGAAAAAACGTAGTCACAATACTATCCAGCATCAAGTGATAACACACACATAATGCTTGAAAAAAAGGAAAGGTTCATTTGAATAAAAACATAAAAAACGGAAGACAAAGCCGCACATTACTCATAAATATGAAGAACTTCATAAACATATACAACTCCACACAACCGCCATCATCATCATCATCATGACCACACCCACGCTGCTTCAGGCGGGCGGCTTTCAAACTCTTCTAGTGCCCGCAGAGACCAGCTGTCATCGTCTCATGTATACATATGGAAATTCTGTAACTCCTTTCTAGCTCCATCCCGCCATCTGACTCCTAATATTCGCCTTAAAGCTTCACTTTTATGACTACAAAATCTTTGGGATATAATTTGGCTGCCATACCATGATCCATTTCCATGTAGCAAGACAGACCATATTTAACTTATGCAGAATCTTACTTTTGCATACAATGTCCAGTTGTTATTCAGTATGCCCTTTGTTTTATGATCGTAATTTTTGGTTATTCAAGGATCCACCCCCCCTGCCCATTGTTTTATTTGCCTTTCTTTTTCCTTTTTTTTCTTTCTTTTTTTTTTTAGGTCTTTCAACTAAATTCTGATTCAAGAGAACCTGTAATTGAATCACTTTTCCTGAATATTAAAAATAAAGTTATTCCTTTCCCAAACTCTTATTTCATCACTTTGTGCATGCTTGCCCCATTTCCTCTGGTTTCTTGTATTTGTTTGAATCCCTAAAAAAAGTAACAAAGCAAAGACGAATAATATTCCCTTGTGCACGAACTGTTCTCTGCGAATACGCCTGATATGACCCTATCAACGTAAACTTTACTTTTTACTTCGCTCATGGATAATATCAATTAGTATTATATATTTATCAGGGATGTCGTAATGATTCTCAACTTTCCTTGATATTGATCTGTGGACGCCGCAAATGCCCTCTTTGCTGTTTAGCAATTACCATCAAAAGTGGACTTTAAATTCCATAAACTTTGTTCAGAATGAACCATAAGTGATATACGTCACATTACTGGCGTATACTTGATAGGGAATGCATTAGCTATATTTTACCGTGCCTCAAACTATTCTTATGCACAATGATCTGACCAGAATAATAGTTACACTATATTACATTAACATCTATGTTATAAACCGTAAATGAAGAGGTGAATGATGTTTGCTGATACATTTCTGGTGAACAAATTCCGAAAAAAACATCTCTAGTCCACTTCAGAAAAATGCCGTGTTTGTTTGTGCAAAAAAGAACAAAAGAAGTAATCTTGTTTCATAATACTTGAGTGTATTTTTTGAAGTATATTGACACTCATTATCTGCTGCACCGTGAGGTTTCAAAACAAACTGGTAGTTGCCAATAACTCTAGAATTCCTTTAGCATCGAAGATAACCTTTTCTAAAAAAAATTTGGCGCTTCGGTAGCAATTGCAACGGGTCCATAACTGTTGCGAGCATGGGGCCTTTGACTTTTTCTTCGCCACGACTAGGTCTATTGACTCTCAAAGAAATAATCAATGGAAATGATAAAATATCTCAAAAAAAAAAAAAAATAATAACCTTTAGAACGATTTTCGATCAGCAACACAGTCTTTCACTGAGGTCTCTGTACAAGATTTTATTCAAGAGTTTCTTTGTCTCATCGCTAATCCTTTTAGAAATGTTTACGAAATTCTCTTTCCCCATTGTCTACATACATCTTGTTCCTATTGCGTTCGTCGTATCTCTAGTGCATAAACATTTTACTCTGGCTGTATCCAAAAACTTCGTAAAATCACATATGCCATAGTATAACTTTATGCAGATACCGGCAGTTGCTCGTCCTTTAAGCGGAATCTTTATCACTTTTTATCAATTTTACTACCGTCATTTCGTTGTCAATAGAAGACAAGTACCCAGAGCAATTTTTTGCCCGTTTTTTCATTTCCATAAACTAATCAAAACAAATTCCTTCGTTACCAAGCACATCATAGACCTGTTACTCCCTTTCTCCGATAGGAGTCTCTTGAACCCTGTTTTGAAAGTGTATCACAACTGCTGCAGTTCAAGGAACAATACAAATTTATTATTTTATCATATTTCCGCATAAGAGGCACTTTCAGTTCCACAGAAAAGTATTGTTTTCGGCGAAATGCGAAACATTATACTCAATGAAAAGCTAATGAATAACGATAGATAATAAGAAAGGGTTCAGAAAAAAATGGTGGAGCTGAGATACGAGCTGTGCCCGTGACTGAATTTGAACACTCATCAGTTATGGACGTCCCGAGTTTATGAAATGATAAAAAAGGTAAAACGTTGTTATATTCTGTCACCTTCATTAGTCTCAAATGTCCCTTCTCGCCAGTGGGGGACTATCAAGTGAATCAAAAAAACGATCTGTGTAGACTAGGCCCCTCGGGCTCTAAGATATCGTTTGATTTATTAATGTATAGAAATTTATAGAAATTTTTTTATAATATTTTGATCCCCGAGGGGCTCAAAGATATCGTTTATTTATGTAATATATAGAAATTCATAGAAATTTTTTGTATAATACTTTGTGATCCCTCGGGGCTATAGTAGATTCACATGAGCGTGGGGCACCTGATGTCTAGGTCTGTTCCTCCCTTTACTACGCTCCCTGATTGGCTGTTTGATAAGCCAATCACAGGGTTGGAAACTCTCAGTCTTGCTCGTGAGTTCACAGAGGTAGGATGCATATGTTCCGACTCTCTTTCAAAAATTATAACTTTCATTGCGCCTCAGTTTTATCTGCAGAAAAGGAGTGTTTCCGAATTTCATCACTAAACGGCTTCAAACCAATTATTTAAGGATTATAATGATATAAGATTATAGTGAAATAAGCATGAAAGTCTCAATATAAAATATATTTTTTCATTCCTTACATAAAATCCCAGTGCAATTCATCATTTATCATTTCGTCGCTTTCATACAATTTCGTAACTTAAATGTAATGGAAGACAATGCTACAAAAAAAATTATAGGTAGGGCTATCATACGAAAAGCAAACAAAAGATTAAGAATATTAATCTCTCTTTTATCTTTGTATAGTCAGTGTTGCTCACGTGATCACTCGATGACGTCATCATCACGCTCGCGACGCCTCGATAGAAGTCTTATGGGGGAAAAAGAATATTAAGACTTCATTATTGTCACTATCATCATCACACCACCCTTTCATCATCCTATAGTGGAAATCTCTATATGAAAAAAAAATCGTTACAAAGATATTGATACCTTATGGAAGAAATGCCATTTATCCTATTGACTTTTTTTTTCTACAATCAGTCCTCCTATATCACTCTCATTGTTCCTTTTTATTATATAACGATTTGCTTCATAATTCTTCTATCATTATAATCCTTAAATCATTGGCTTGAAGATGCTTTAGTGATGGAATTCGGAAATGCTCCTTTTCTGCAGGTAAAACTGAGGTGTAATGAAAGTTATATTTTTTGAATGAGAGTCGAACATACATACTGTGTCTGTGAACCCTCGAGCGAGATTAAGCGTCACCATCCCTGTGACTGGCTTATCAGCACGGCTAAAAAATCTACTATAGTACTAATATGGTGTCCCATGGGCTTTTTCCGGGGCTATGTTTAGTAGTATCGGTAGATTCACATCAGTCTGTGCATTTGATGTCTAGGCCAGTCCCTTACGACGCTCCTGATTGGCTGCTGATAAGCCAATACAGGACTGGAAACTCTCGTCTCTCTCGAGAGTTCACATAGATAAGATGTATGTTCCATCTCCCCTGAGGTATATGTCTTTCAGGAGAGGTGGAACATACATCCTACCCATGTGAGCTCTCGAGAGAGACTGAGTTTCCAGCCGTGTGATTGGCATATCAACATCCAATGCAGAGGCGTCGTAAGGGACGGGCCTAGACATCAAATGCTCGGTTGATGTGAATCCACTATAGCAGTCGGAGGTGAACGCGTAGGTGGACACATCCCGGGTGAATTAACGCTGGAATGATGCTTTTAAGAAATAAATTACACTATCACACAGTTAATTATATTTAATCATTTTGACTTTCATGCCACTAATCATATTCAGGGTTAGTGTTGAAACCTGAGGCGAATTTCGTCAGTTATAATCCTTTCTCTTAGTCGAGGAAATTCTCCTTTACCAAAGTGAAAAATTTCACTCAATTTCATTGTTTTCTTATTGTCGTTTAGCAAAAAAGACGACTTGAAAGGTTTAGAGTTAAAGGAGCAGTGGATATGGTGAAGGATTTGTGCCGGTGTAGGGTTATGGGGGAACGGGTGGTGGGTATGGGAGAGGACCTGCGGGAAGGGGCACCGCTGGAGTCTGGGAAGAATCAGGGCAAGTCTTTTAAATTCGAAGCTACTACAGACTTGATAGAGATAAAAGACTCTTTTCCTCTCTCTCTCTCTCTATCTCTCTCTCTCTCTCTCTCTCTCTTGTGGTAGCACACTCGTCCTCACATGTCCTGGGTACGATTCCTGACGACCAAGGAACGAACCGACTTTGTTCTCTTAGACCCATTTTGCCTTCTGACTTAAGCAGTGTATTGCGTGTCTTGTAGTCCGTTGCCTGTTATGAACCGCGGAGAGAGAGAGAGAGAGAGAGAGAGAAGAGAGAGAGAGAGAGAGACGATAGTATGTAAGGGCAATCAGTTCTCCTTCAAAATTCACAATTTAAAAAGAAAATATTGGTGGGCTATCGATGTTTTCCTCAAAATATATCGTAAGCAACCTCCCGTCCCCCGCCCCCATCCTTTTCCTTTGATATTCATGGCTTTGGATATTTCATAGTCAACTCTTCAAAAAAGTTGTAATGGTTAGACCATCTTTACTTTGAAAGTTATCTCACCGACAGAAAATCAACATTCACAAATATTTTTTATATCATCCACAGTGATTTGTATATAGTCCTGATTTTATGACTCAAATGATAATAAATTTTCTGTAAGAAGTGTGAAAGTAAAAGGAAAAAGCTGTAGTTTATCGATTAATACTTCTGTATTAATCCTCTGGATTCAGGGTGTGGTTTTCGTATGTAATTGCAGTTCAGGCCTAGATTTAGTAACTGCTTTTGGTGTTCACTCAACTCTATTCCTGATAGGTTAATATACCGGCTTTTTTCTCTTTCGTTTCTCACTGGTCCACCGTTTAATATCAGAAGCTTTTTGCTATGCCTTGCACTGACTATTTTTCGAATGCTTTTCTATTTCTCTTTCCACTTGTCAGTCCCCCCAAAAATGCTATATCGGACACACAACCACCACACTCAAACGTCGCATGCAGGCCCACAGAAACCAAGGAGCATTCATCAGCACTTTGTGGATACCCACAATAAAAAAACCATCATTACAAGAACTTCTCACAAACACCAAAAATACCAAAATAATACACAAGGAAGGCAACTACAATCGTTTATTGATATCAGAAGCAGTCAGTATCGCCATGCAACGTCCCAGCCTTAACATCCAACGTGAGGCAGACCGTTCCTTGCCCTCGTGTAGGAGGCAGCCCTTTAACCGCGTGGAACAAAACCCCCACACGCGGACAGGAGCGCACACTGACTTTCAGTGAATTAAACATATATGTAATTTACTATATATTTATGTTATAATAATGTATATAATAACTTACTTTCAACTTTTTTATATAATTTCTGTTGTTAACATATTTATTTATTTGTCTTATTTTATGTTTCACTATAGTCTTTTGTAAATACTTAAAACTAGGTATCTGGCAATTGTACTACTTTCCTTTTCCTTTTCCGTCCTCATGACGTCACAAAAACGCATGTAGGCTCTTGAATTGACGGGCTGCTCTGTGAGCAAGAGCCCGTGCTGGCACAAGGCCAGCTTAATCTTAAACAACAACAACAATGTAGGCTCATATTTGTATCAGTACGCTTGATAACGTCAATACGTATAGGTTGACGAAACAGCTGTCGCGTGGGGGGGGGGGAAAAAATACTGGAGTAAATGGAAGAACCCCATTATGTGTCCATTAGTAACCTGAACAATGAAGTAAAGAAAATAATTAGAAAATATGAAGCAATTTCAAAAAAGCTGGTTAACAGTGAGAAAGCCATTCTATTCAATGAATGTTGTATCCGTGAACAAAAATTGTTGGCCCTAGAAGTATATATATAGTATATATATATATATATATATATATATATATATTATATATATATATATGACCTAGAAACACGACGATTTCGAGGACAACTAATAGAAACATTTAAAATACATAAAGGCATAACAAAAGTAGACAGTAACCTATTTACGCTAAACGATAAGCAGACAAGAAATAATCGATGTAAACTAGAACTGAAGAGATACAAGACATCCCATTGTGGGAGCTTCTTCACATACAAGATATGTGACACATGGGGAAATAAACTGCCACCAGAAGTTGTAAACAGCAACAGTGTGGAAGAGTTTAAAAGAAAGCTAGCCAAAATCATTAGGACACTTTGCAATGAAACAGCAAAACCTGCTCCTACAGATAAGTAGCACGCGATGTTTCCTCAGATGGACTAACAAGTCTTTCAGACATCCTAATCCTTGTAACTCCTTGTAGCTCATACTCTCTCTCCTCTCTCTCTCTCTCTCTCTCTCTCTTTTTCCTCCCTTTGTTGTTGCCTTCTCCTAACACC
>NC_061107.1:129231683-129236683 GCF_015104395.2 Macrobrachium nipponense | reverse complement strand
TGGTTTGCAGTAAATCCTTGCTGTTATTTTGTTATATGGCGCTAGGAGGGGGTGGTTTCCTCTTCGCAGTATACCAAGGATGGCTTTCCTTTCATCTTCGTGGTGTTTGTTGTATGGTATCTGATGGTATATCACTATTTCTTTGTCTTTTGTCTTGTGTGTTGTTCCTCGGGGTCGGATTATGGAAAGCCTCCAATCTCTTTTTGACAACTTTGCTGGATCATGTCATCTGGATATCCGTTATTTGTGAGCAGCTGTTGAACTCTGTTGATTCTTCGTTAGTCGCTTTCCACGTGGAACAGTGTGTTATGGCACGTTTTATGTATGCATTTACCACAGATCGTTTATATGCATCAGGGCATTCTCCTCTAGCATTTAAGCATCTTCCAGCGTCTGTCTTTTAGTTTATACGGTGGTATTGTATTTGTTGTTCTTTTGGGTCACAAGTACGTCCAAGGAAAGGGGACGTAAATGGAAGAAATACCCCATTATGTGTCCATTAGTAACCTGAACAATGAATAAGTAAAGAAAATAATTAGAAAATATGAAGCAATTTCAAAAAAGCTGCGGTTAACAGTGAGAAAGCCATTCTATCAAATGAATGTTCATATATATATATATATATATATATATATATATATATATATATATATATATATATATATATATTTATTGCCAAGCCACAGGAAAAAATAAGAAGAGTACCGAGCGCTTTCGTGTTATTTCAACAAAAACATTTTCGAGGTTACCTCGATAAAAGTGTTTGTTGAAATAACACGAAAGCGCTCCGGTACTTTCCATCTTTTTATTTTTCCCTGTGGCCTTGGCTAAATATAATTTGTCACACGCTATTTAGTGTCATATAAGCATATATATATATATATATAAATATATATATATATATACTATATATTATATATAAGATAATTATTATATAATGTCTGTGTACCACCTAAGTTTATTTTATGTATTCATGTGTATATAATATTTTTTTTCACTTTGGGGTCATTTTACATGAAACTAGTCGAGCTCATCATCCCTTTTATACAGAAACATTCCACAACATTATAGTATTTATTCACTTTAACGGAAGCTTATCATATTACAAAAGGATTTTTAATTTTCAACGTGAGTATTCAGCATAATTTTTCTCTGAAGGTACTTATTGATAATAATAATATAATAATAATAATAATAATATATAATAATAATGCAAAGACTCATCGGCGGGAATGCTGATGTATCCTTCTTTGGGTGGTGCTGGATCAAAATTGCCGTCTTAGCAAATCAGTGCCTCGTCCTTGTCGCTATAAGCGCTTGATATAGAGGTGCCTTTGAAACTGGATTCAAGCAGTTCATGGGCGGGAACATTGTGTGTGAATTTCGTACGTGCAAGCCTTTTCCCCCTACCATATGAGAATGTAGTGTTACCAAGAAGGGGAGAGACCATGACAGAGAGGCAGCAGAGCCAGGATGGCTTCTGCAAAGTGTTTTTATATAGCGTGGTGCATTTTGTGCTGAATGGGCGATTCTGGAAAGGGGAATTGTTCTGGAGAAGAATGGAATTAATCTAGAGAAATGGGAACTGACTTAATTACTATGGTGTACTGACCTATGTTGACTTTGCCTAATTGTTATGGGCTAAACTAATGTTAGTGTTTGATAAATTACCAAGGGTTATCTGAGTTATTTGGGCTTTTAAGTTTAACATTTCATTTAATCTTATTGTTAAGAATCTGAGTTATTCAGTTAATACTTTGCTTTTAAATAAATGCATATTTTTGTAAGTTCCGTGTCTGATTTGGTGACCTTAGATAATGGAGGGGGGAGGAGTATCGAGAGAGAGAGAAGAAAAGAATGGATGGAGAGAGAGAGAGAGAGAGAGAATGTTGTTTACCAATTGCCTGCTGCTCTTGGTCCCCCATCGCTACCTTTTTTTTTTTTAAAAATATGATAACGAGATTAATCATCTCGTTTTTTTATATATATATATATATATAGATAGTATATATATATATATATATATATATATATATATATATTCATACATATATATGAGTCATACCACATTACCGACATTCATATACATACATCAAACTACAAAAGTCCTTTAACTAAATCTAAATCAGCTATACCTCGGAATTAATATATTTCCAATATATGTTAACCGAAGGGGAATTTTTTTAGTCGATAAGAAATTTTGTCGGCTCACTTATATGTATATGGATCACGGTAATGTGATATGACTCACATATATGTCTATATATATATAATATATATATATATATATATGTGTGTGATGGTGTGGTGGTGTTGGGTGTCTTGTGTGGTTGGGTTATGGTGGTGTGTTGGTCTGGTGTTACCCCCCCCTTGTGTGGTCTTGGTTGTGTTTTTTGGTGTCTGGTTGTGGGTTTGTGTTGGTCGTTAGATAAGAGAGAGGAGGTAGAAGGGAAAGGGAAATAACCGTTCCCTCCAAAGCCTTTTTTCCAGAGCCTCTTTCGGTAATTTACAACCAAACTTCTCGACAGCTTTTGTAACGAACTTTGAACCTTGTGTCAACATATCCAACTGTTTTGACGGAGAACTGACGAAGTAGAATATTTATATCCTTTAACGCTGGTCGCATTCAATCACATTTCTCCACATCAGAGAAAACTTTCAGAGATATGATCATCATAAAACTAGGAAGGAGACGAGGAGAGATGAAATTATCCTCGAAACAGAAGGAAGGGATTGACCTCCTTCTCTGATTTTTGTTTTTTTCTTTTGCAGTAAGCCTAACGGGTTTCCTGAGTTTCTCAGTCTTGGAGGCACTTTCACTTTTTTGTATTTTATGCATAAGTATACATATGCATAAACACAAGTAAATTTGAAGCTCATTTTCTTCAGCAGTCCCATACACGTAAGTCAGTGACGCCAACCAAGTGCAATGAGCAATAGAATTTCGTTGTCCTGAGGAAAGTTAACCTCACTCCACTCTTTTGTGTTTGGGCTATCTTTATTTTTAAATGTTTTCTTGGTCAGTAGAAATTAAAGATTCCTCGTAACACCACGAAAATATCCCGTTCCTTGGGTCAACAAATGATACTGAAACTTTAGCAAAGCAATTTACCATATCCCATATAATTATTGCCGTCCCCATAATTTTGTTTGTTGCTGCTCAGTATATGCCTCTGTAGGATTTGGTAAAAAAAATAAAATAAAAAAAAAAAAAAACGCAACCTTATCCTGAGTTCATTTTTCTTTCTCCATTTCATCAGCTTTTCAATATCATTTTTTTTTTACTTTTTATTTTATCTTATCAGTTCTATAATAAGTTAACAATTCCAAATATTGTTTAAAATCTCTTTATGCTTTTGCCTGTACTTTTCCTCGCAGTAAATACTTAATTTCCCTCAAACTACGTTCTCTTAATTCTAGAAACCAAAAGTGTTCCATAAGAATGTTGTCCAAATATCATGATAAGACCTTTCTTCTCTACTGCCTGTGGACCTTATACTTGAATTGCTAACGTCTCAGATCTCTTTAAACTTTTCTTTTTTACTTATATTTGTATTCAGCCTCGTCATACAGAAAATATTCTAGCAGATATTATTATTATTATTATTATTATTATTATTATTATTATTATTATTATTATTATTATTATTATTATTAATTATTATCATTATTATTACTTTTCTTTAATTTTGATACAATTTGATAGGTAGGTACAACCAACCAATACGCGATGTCAGTTGATTCAGAATTTTTCAGACGATTTAAATGTTCTAGCAATATTTAGCAGCTTTTCTTTAAGCCGTCACAGGGCAAATGTTCTCAATGGTACAGCATCATAGCTCTGCAACGTAGCATTTTATCATTCACAAGAACTTCAAAGACTAAAGCACCGAAATTCGACACCTTTGAAGACATCAATAAGAGAGACTTCAAGCAACACGTTTTATCGTTTGCTATTATTATTACTATTACTATCATTATTATTGTTGTTATTATTATAGATTATTTCCTAGATAGCGACCCCACCCCAAGGTAAGTTTTCGAGGGTCGTTATTTAGACTGATATTTTATTTTGGGCTCATTATCTCTTATGATATAAATTTACAGTCCTTTATATATAACGTCATAACCAACGGGCTTGTATTAACACGCCCAAAAAAGTGGACGCATACCGGGTTAAAACCCATTATTATTATTATTATTATTATTATTATTATTATTATTATTATTATTATTATTATTATATCCGGCTGATTTCATAGTAGATCTGAAAGACAAAAGTTCAACGAAATTTGCTGAATCATCTCACCACTACCTGTATACCTGAGATTTAAACTAATGAAATTTTGATGACATAGGTCACTCAAGACGGTGGCAATTTTGGAAAATCTAGAAAGATCTGTTTTGAAACAATTATTGTAAAATCTGCTATAATTAGCATCCATCTGATTCATATACTGGAAAATGAAAGTTGCTAGACTGAGATCACTGTATGCACATTAAGACTGCGCTGGACAAGTTCATTTGGTCACGTGACAAGCATTTCATAAATTTTGGATTACTTGGTGACTCTCAAACCAATTATATTTCAGGCAAACGGGCCACTAGGAAAACCGGCTTATTTTATTTGCATATAGCGGACTACGTGACCTGATCAAGTTGGGTGGACCCAACAGTCAACCGAATTGTGCGAGTGTCAATAGGGGCTAGCAACCGCATCCCTAACGATTTACCGGGAAACCAGAAGGCTCTACCATTCTGGCTCCCCTGTAAAATTACGTGTGAAAAAAAGCGGTTAGTATAACATGGAAAGAATCGGTTATTTCAGTGGACAACAAACCACAGCAGAGGATTACAAACTCATTCTTCATGAGGTATTTCGCCTACACCATACATACGGTAAAAATATTAACAAATGTACATAATTCAATCAATTTAGACACATAACAAAATCAGATATCCCTCTCTGATGTATAGGTACTGTATAGTATGTATTTTTG
>NC_061107.1:129224896-129229896 GCF_015104395.2 Macrobrachium nipponense | reverse complement strand
GTAATGATGCGTTTAATCTTTAACCTTAAGTTCACTTAAGATTTTCTTTTCTTTGTTGATCCATCCAGTGGTTAATATCATTAATATGAAGTAGAGATTGCTTCAGTTCTTAACTAAAGTACCTTGGCTGGGTTAGAAACCAAAGTAGGCTTCTGCTGGACCAGAATTATTGCCTATATCCGTATTCGTATCATAGTCCAGATGTGAAATGCTTATGTCCTAATTTATGTATCCAATCCCGTTGGATCTTTAGTTGGTTGTAGGCAACGGGATCTCTGTCTTGTAGCTTAGCTTGTGCAAGTGAATAGCAGTTTTGTTTTTCATGTCTCAGTGTCATTTTCCTTTACAGATAATCATTGTTAAAGTCAGAGATGACGATATAAATTATATGTAGATGTCACAAATAAATATGTATTAAGGTTATTCAATATTTGTATAGCGGTTGTAGCGATGTTTTAGTCAAATTTTCTTAGTTAGGTCCATCATCAAGTTCCTTAGTTTCCCCTCTTAATCTTACTCATCATATTTACTTTTGAATAATAAAAGAATATATTCCTTTAAGGTTTTCATTTCTCTGATTCCTTCTTGACAAACAATCTATTCCCGAAAATGTATTTATGAAGTTATTGTAGTGCTATTGTAGCCTCACTCATTGCTGCAGACGTCTCCTGAATTCAGGTGTAACTGTGTTATTGTTTATTCCCTTATATTTATCTATTTATCGCCTTTTCCTATAATTTTTCTTTCTCTTCTGGCTGGTTCTTTTTGGAGCCCTCTTGGGTTTGTATTCAGTAGACTCTGTCTATAAGTTTGCGGAAGAAGATTGAAAGAAACAAAGAAAAATTAAAGAAAAAAGAGAGAAAGAAAGAAAGAGATGGTAGGAAAACGTCAATACTTAGAATGCTAAGACGAACTCAGAGAGCGTCCGTAGTAGGAAAGGCTTTAATAACCTGACAGACATCAATTTTTCATATTGGCATTTCTCACCCAGATCAGTTAGATAAGCTTCCTTCGGTGCCAGATAGTTACAAGACCTGTCGAAAAGTTGTATGGAGGCGGAGAGAAAATCTATGTGTGTGTGTGTGTATGTGTGTGTGTGTGTGTCGGTCTGTCTGTCTATCTGTTTATCGAACTATCTACTGACACCGTTTCTGGAAAATGTGTTTACATTATTACAGATCCTAAGCATTTAAAGCTAACTTCGTCAACATTATCTGTATTAATGTAAAGTGTAATCTTTAAAATGCTAGGAATCTAAAAATGGGGAAGCAGTAATACTGGCAATAATACCATTTTCTTTGTCAGAGATCTGTAGAAGATAAGAAGAGAACGATGATTGAACAAAACAAATTACCCAAGAAAGCCATCAGTAAATTAAATATTTTTCAAAATAATGAATTCATATTGTCTGTGCAGCAAAAGACTATATATCAATCTGTGAACTTCGTATATTTACTCAGTTAAACAGAATCTCAAATCACAAACCGGAATATATAAAAAATTTATCATTCTTAATATCTCCTTGTAGGTATCTCAGCTTCCTGTTTTACAATTTTTGAACAACAAACAAAGGGTGAAGAACATGAGTGACGAAAACCTTGGAACAAAAACTAAGCAAGAAGCGCATCACCAGTTTCAGAGCTCCGATGCTCCTGAAAAAATTGCTGGCAGTTTTTCGCAATATTTCGAAATCCTTTTCTTCAGAAGTGCAGCTTTTTATCCGAGTTGCCTCAACCAGGATCCATTTAAAGACAGGTCAGACGGACAGAGGCCCGTTTTACGCTCTCTCTGCGCAGTGACGTCAGCTGATCCGCATCTCACCTGCCTGCTCCCTCTCCCTCCCTCTTGATTGATTTGGATATCCTAGATTAACTGAGAGTATATTTATAATGTCTATAGTGTATTTTTGAAAGGGGAATAAATATATAACCATTACATTACTGTAAAGTTTATTTACATAGTCTATATACAAATTATGTACATACAAAGGTTAACATAGTTATGTTTGCTTGTTCTACATACTACCTTATCATTTTCATGGGTTTTTTACTTTCACTTCTGCAAGTCTTGTCTGTTTTCTTATTTATCCTAATATAATTATTTAATTTTCTAATTTTAAAGAACACTGATATTTTGGCAAAGAAGGCTATGACATCGATTGGTAAATCGACTCCCGCACATTCAATTTCGGATACAATTTTTTTAAAGCAATCTTTTCCCACCTGAAGACTGACTCCATGCACAGTTTGAAATACTTCCCTCATTGTAGTTAATTGAGAATAAAATGACTCTGAGGGTGCGTACAGTTCACCTCTGTTTACTTCATCTGTCCACCTCTTTTCTTTGGTCACACATTCACTAGCTCTCTTACCTAAGTGAGGATATTTTTCACAAAACTTCCTTGCAATATATCCCCCAGTGTATCTAAGAGATTCTTCTTCTATAACTACATCAGTTGAATTACCTCCGTGTTCATCATCATCAATCTCATCATCTACATCATTTTCCAGCTCATACCCAACATCCAAGTCTTTGAAACAGTTACAAGTAATGTAAAGTTCAACTGCTAGATCTCTTTCACAGAAAGTGTTACCTTTATTATTTGTTTTCATCAGGCCATCACTTATAGAACAGGCAGTCTAAATTATCAGTAGTTACGTTTGCTTTCTCCAATAGAATAGCAACATCTTTTCTTAAGGGTAATCTCTTTAATCTGAATTTCACAGTGAGAGCATTAAGGTGCTCATATGGCCCATGCTTTTGTCGTATGCACCCAAATAAATGCTCCAAATTATCCTGATTTAATTTTCTAGTCAAAATGTATTCTACACCCAAAGACTTACGCAGCATATTGTGCAAGCCAATTAGTGAGTGAGAAGATAAGACCACTTTTCTGAAACATATATAGCCCTTTACGTTGTGAATCTTTGACTCTCATTGTTGACATTACTTCAGCCATTCTATGCAGAACCTTTATTTGGTCACATTCGTTAACACCAAATGATTACGTGACTGTTTGTCCCCGAACTTATGAGAAGAATTCATTAGATCAAACCACTGATCCACCATGTTGATGAACTCAGCAGTTTCCTTCCAGAACCTATTCACCAACAGTCCCTTTTCTCCAAGATATGAAATTGAACTAGAGCATGTATTTGATAAAAGTTGGATTGCAAATTTAACTCGCTGTCGTTGATGGCCTTATACAGTCAAATGCATTTCACTAAGTTTGTATGCTAAACTATACTCGGTCTTTGCCGCTGTTAACATTTCCCTGATACAGGCATCAGATATGAAACTACCATTCTTCAGATAAAACCCAGAATCAACAAGATTATTCCCTATTAGTTTAATTAAATGTGGTACATCTACAAACACATATACATCCCGATCAGCTACTGGGTCCTTAATATTAGTGGGCCCTACATCATGGACTAGAGCAACAACAGGGTAACCTGCATGCTCAGCCTCTTCTATTAACATTATTACGTTTTGATACATGTTTGCAACATCAAAACCATAGAAAATTGGTTGCTTCCATTTTCCTACCAATCCGTTAAGTATCACGACCTGTACCTTTTCATGGGGTTATAAAGAGTATCACCACTCACTACTGATGGACATTTCGTCAAGTGATATTACAGCCAACCTTTCAAGATGAGTAAAGGCATCAGACTTCATCTTCATGCTAGACAAAACAGATTTCAGTATGCCAGGTTCACAAGAAAAGTTCCTGGCTCGTTCATTTAGGGTAGTTTTACAAGGCAAAGGAAATCCCTTTCTAGTCCTCAAATACTCGTAACACTTAGGACTAATGCTTCTAAGAGTAAAAGCTGCTGAGACATCTTCGTCTGGCCAGTGCTTCACTCTCCTTTTGCTTTGAATAGCATCGAGTTGTGTCTTACTGATAATGGAACTTAGGAGAATCTCAAGATCAGAATACGAATACATTTGACTATGTTTTGCCTTTGGATCAAGAACTGTTAACTTTAATTCATTAACTTTAATTCAATATTGAAGTATGCCTAGTGGAAAAAGATTACAATGAAACGGAGTACACACGAGGGTGACTTGAGTCCGACTGGTGAACAAGACTGCGCTATATAGTCACTGCATGTAGGGGTCCAGCTCGCGTCATCACTCATTCCCGCTGCGAGCTCTACCTGCGCGCGCACCGGCTGACCTGTCTAAGTGGGTCTTGTCCTCGACATCATATGTACTCTAATATTTTTTGTACTGATCATAGCTATGCGGGTGTCTCGTGTGTGTGTGTGTGAGTGTGTGTGTGTGTGTGTGTGTTGTGTGTGTGCGTGAGTGTGTGTTAATTTTTTTTATGTGTATAAGGGAGAGAGAGCGAGAAAGAGAGAGAGCTTGGTGGGGACAGAGGAAGTAGCAATTCCTATATGGATTTGAAAGGATTATTTCCTCTTTCAAATAACACATACACATACGGACATCTCTCTTAAGGGTAATTATGCGCAAAAGAAGTTGCATATATTATGCGTTCATTCCTTAATCATTCTGACCTGAGTATTTGTTAGTGAGGTTCTGTAAAGCGTAGGAGTATGGCTCTTTGGTTTCTGTAGCGTTACAGGCATCCTTGCTGTGTGGTGGCAGTGTACATACTGTATACGTAAACCCTGCGCAGTGCGAGTTTACCTATAATTCTCTCTCTCTCTCTCTCTCTCTCTCTCTCTCTCCTTCTGCGAGAGACTGTAGTTTTCTTCGGTAATAAAGATTCCCTGGGGATAATGATCCCCATCAAGTGTCAGAATACATAGAGATATTCAAGATCGCTCTCATGATTAAATTCTTCAGCCTTCAATATTCCTGAACTAACCAAGATTCTATGTCACACAAAGAAAAGAGGTCTCAGAAAGATGGTGTAACAGTAGGAATTCCGCTAAGACATCTCTTCGAATTATATGGCTGTGGTTTAGGGAAGCATCGTTTCTAGGCACCAAACCACCTTCACTAATGAATGAAACATTACCCACTCT
>NC_061107.1:129189896-129217396 GCF_015104395.2 Macrobrachium nipponense | reverse complement strand
TGTAGTACTGGGATTATGATTTGAAGAAACTTCAATCTATCTTGCATGAGTATGATTGCTTATCATTTTTCCACTCTCTGGCCCCGGTATTCTTGAAAAAAGACTTAAATATTTCCTCACATATTTCTATAATTAGTTTAGGACCCGGATTGTAGCCTTATCCTGGCAGCGAGGACAATCTTTTAACAAATTTAATTCTGCCAAACATAAGAAACACCGACTATTTTTTTCCCATTCCTGGTGTATTGGTTTTTAATTAAGCAGATTTTAGAATTACAAACCCTATTTTTACTAGATCCCAATCGTCTTATGCTGGAAAACGCTTAGGTCCTATTGTAGTTGTCTTGAATGGTTGGAATTGGTCGAGAGACAGACTAACAGACAAACTGGCACCAGACCTTTAATGAGAAAAGCTCATTTCAGATTTCAGTCGAGATGAGCCAGTAAAATCACAAAAGAATTAAACCGATTTTGACTAATACCTTCTCCGACACTCGTTAATTACTTTATCTTTCTATCTGTCTGTACTTATTTGGATTTTAGCGTATTTTTATTTAACGTAAATAACCATTAGAGCATTAAGTGTTTCCTATGATTCTAGTTGTATATTTAGTTGTTTTGCCGAGACATTTGTCAATAACAAGATAGATAAAAATGTTCATGACCTTATACAGAATTTTCGACCCTGAAAAGGATTACGAAAAACTGATTTAGATGATTGCAATAGGCAAGATTCAATGATCGCATTTCATCGACCATTAAACGATCAATCTTTTTTTGGGGGGTGGGGGGGGGGGGGTGGGGGGGGGGGGGGGGGGGGGGGGGCGCGGGGGGGTGGAGAGACTTTTTTTTACGAGATACCGACGTCAGGATTTATTGCACCCTTCGCAGGGTATCTTGTCTTCACCAACATCTTTGGGGATTTTATTATGGCCGTAGCAAACATTAGTCTCCTCAGGAGTGATGGCATTTGGGTAGCTAAAAGCGAAAGGATTATCTCCCCACGAGCCTCGGTAATCTTCTTAATGCATTTTTTCTCCCTTTTTCTATTTATTCATTTCTTATGTTAGAGAGTTTGTAAAAATTGGAAGTTATTTTAGAAACTAGCTTCACCATTTTTTTAATGCTATGACTTGAATATTTTCAGTCTTTGAGATGGGTTGGTGAGGGATTTTTTATTCTAATAATATCGAAGAGTTATTTTCTTGCCTTCAGCTTATTCCTTCCGCAGACAAGAAAAAACGACATAAAGACGTAACACTCGTGTAGTCTTTTGTGAAGAAGCGGAGTTGATTTCACAATCGTAGATTCGACTATGAAGTCTTAAAAATACGCTAATAGCGCCACTGCTGTTCCAACGACCGATATGTTTGGTAGTCTGAGTTTTTTACTATGAATTTCAAGGTATTAGCCATTGTAATAAAACTAAATCAGCAATTTTATTTCATTCCGTCTCCGGCGGGTTGTGGAAAGAGAAAAGTTGATTTTAATGCAAAGATCTTGAGTTTGATAATAAGTACAAAAATATAGTTGGAGCGATTCGTGGTAAAAACGCATTACTAAATTCAGAAATGTTACAACTGGGAAATTTCTCGCACAAAGCAGAATTATTTGTACCTCATTCATAACGATATATTCTCACCACCATTGCCTCCAGTGACGTAAAAGACGTCAGGGGCCTCTGCGAAATTCCTGCGCTCAAGCCTTTCCTGTTCTTTATCTTCCACAAATCTCCACTCATCTCAAGTCTGCCTTCTCTCAGTTCTCACCAAAGTAGGCATCGGTCTCTCAACTAACACACCTGTTTATTTTCCCAGGGGATATCTATTCTCCCAGGGCTATTTATTCTCCTATGGGCTGTCTACTCTCAGGAGTAACTATTCGCCCCGGGGCTTTCTACTCTCCAAGGTGCTATCAATTCTCCTACGGATTATCTATTCTCCCCTGGGGCTCTCTATTTTCCCAGGGCCTGTCAATTCTCCCAAGGGCTCTCTATTCTCCCGGTGTCGTCTGTTCTCCCAGAGACTGTCTATTTTCCCAGGGGCTGTCTATTCTCCTAGGGGCTATCTATTCTCCCAGGGGCTATCTATTCTCCCAGGGCATGTCATTTCTCTCTGGGGCTGTCTATTCTCCCGGTGCTGTATATTCTCCCAGAGACTGTCTATTTTCTCAGGGGCTGTCTATTCTCCTAGGTGATATCTATTCTCCAAGGGGCTATCTATAATCCCAGGACCTGTCAAGTCTCCCAAGGGTTGCCTATTCTCCCCGGGGTTATCTATACTCTCAGGGCCTCTTAATTCTCCTAGGGGCTCTCTATTCTCCCAGACCCTGTCAATTCTCCCAGGGGTTCTCTATATTCCCAGGGGCTGTCTATTCTCCCGGTGCTGTTTATTCCCCAAGGGGCTCTCTATTTTCACAGGGACTGTCTGTTCTCAGGTGCTGTCTATTCTCCCAGGGAGTGTCTATTTTCAAAGAGACTGTCTATTTTCATTGGGACTATCTATTCTACAAGGGACTGTCTATTCTCCCAGGGGCTATCTATTCTCTCAGTGACTGTCTATACTACTCTCAGGGGCTGTCAATTCTCCCGGTGGTTATCTATTCTCCCAGGAGCTGTCTATTCTCCTAGGGGGTTATCTATTTTCTCAGCGACTGTTTATTATCTTAGGGCCTGTCAATTCTCCCAAGGGCTCTCTATTCTCCTAGAGGCTATCTATTCTGCCAGGGACTGTCTATTATCCCAGGGGCTGTCAATTCTCCAGTGGGCTATCTATTCTCTCAGGGCCTGCCATATCCCAGGGGCTGTCAATTCTCTCCCAGGGGTGGGCTATCTATTCTCTCCCAGGGCCTGCCAATTCTCCCAGCTCTCTATCTAGGGGGCCGGGGTCTATTCTCCCAGGGACTGTCTATTATCCCAGGGGCTGTCAATTCTCCAATGGGCTATCTATTCTCTCAGGGCCTGCCAATTCTCCCAGGGGCTCTCTATTCACCCAGGGGCTGTCTATTCTCCCAGGGACTGTCTATTATCCCAGGGCCTGTTAGTTCTCCCAGGAGCTATCTATTCTCCCAGGGGGTTGTCTATTTTCTCAGGGCCTGTCAATTCTCCCAGGGGCTCTCTCTTCTCCCGGTGCTGCCTATTCGCCCATAGGCTATCTATTCTCCTAGGGGCTATCTATTCTCTCAGGGACTGTCTATTATCCCAGGGCCTGTCAGTTCTCCCAGTGGGTACCTATTCTCCCAGTGGCTATCTATTCTCCCAGGGGATGTCAATTCTCCCAGGGGCTGTCAATTCTCCCAGGGGCTATCTATTCTCTCAGGGACTGTCAATTCTCCCAGGGGCTGTCTATTCCCCCAGTGTTGTCTATTCTCCCAGGGGCTCTCTATTTTCCCAGGGACTGTCTATTCTCCCAGAGGCTTTCTATTCTCCTGGTGATATCTATTCTTCCAGGGGCTCTGTATTCTCCTAAGGCTTTCTATTCTTCCAGGGCCTATATATTCTCCCAGGGGCTGCCTATTCTCCCAAGGGTTGTCTATTATCCCAGGGGCTATCTGTTTTCCCATGGGCTATATCTCCCAGAGGATGTCTAGTCTTTCAGAAGCTATCTATTCTCCCAAGGGCAGTGCATTCTCTCAGGGGCTATCTATTCTCCAAGGGGCTATCAATTCTCCCATGGGCTGTCTATTCTTCCAGAGGCTATCTATTCTCAGAGTGGTTGTCTATTCTCCCAGGGGCTGTCTGTTCTCCCCCCTGGGCTATCTATTCTCTCGGGTGCTCTGTATTCTCCCGGAGGCTGCTTATTCTTTTAGAGGCTATCTGTTCTACCAGGTACAGTCTATTTTCCTAGGGGCTGTCTATTATCCCATGGAACGTCAATTCACCCAGTTGGTCAGTCCTATTTACTTCAAAGGATTGTCTATTCTCTCAGCGGCTGTTTATACTCTCAGGGACATCTATCCATTCATGGGCTGTCTATTCTCCCTGGGGATATCTATTCATCCAGGGGCTGTTTATTCTCCCAGTGGCTGTCTATTCTCCCAAGGGCTGCCTATTCTCCCACGGGGCTATATATTCTCCCAGGGGCTATCTATTCTTCCAGTGGCTGTCTATTTTCCCAGGGGCTATCTATTCTCCCAGGGGCTGAATGAAAGACAAGTCCAAAGAAACTCCATCTACATTTCATCATTAGCTTATCTACTTTAGGCCTCTGTAATATCCTAATTGTGTCATTTTAAAATCTATCCCGCCATCTATCTCCTAATGTTCTCTCTAAAGCCTTACTCTCAGTTCAGCAAAATCTTTTAGAAACAGTTTTATTGATTAATAACATCCGGAGAGCAATACATGTCTTTTTATACTTCTTTATGCAATTTCAGTCTATTTGATTTCCAAATCTCATTTGATTTGATTCCCAATTTTTATTCATTTCCCATCATTTGGTTTGACTTCCACTTTTTACTAATTTCCATCATTTGGTTTGACTTCCAAATTTAACGAATTCCCATCATTTGGTTTGACTTCCACTTTTTACTCATCTCCCATCATTTGGTTTGACTTCCAAATTTTACTCATTTCCCATCATTTGGTTTGAGTTCCAAATTTAACTCATTTCACATCATTTCCTTTGATTTCCAAATTTTACTCATCTCCCATCATTTGGTTTGACTTCCACTTTTTACTCATTTCCCATCATTTGGTTTGACTTCTAAATTTAACTAATTCCCATCATTTGGTTTGACTTCCACTTTTTACTCATTTCCCATCATTTGGTTTGACTTCTAAATTTAACTCATTTCCCATCATTTGGTTTGACTTCTAAATTTAACTCATTTCCCATCATTTGGTTTGACTTCTAAATTTAACTCATTTCCCATCATTTGGTTTGACTTCTAAATTTAACTCATTTCCCATCATTTGGTTTGACTTCCAGTTTTTACTCATTTCCCATCATTTGGTTTGATTTCTAAATTTTACTCATTTCGTATCATTTGGTTTGACTTCTAAATTTAACTCATTTCCCATCATTTGGTTTGACTTCCAAATTTAACTCATTTCCCATCATTTGGTTTGACTTCTAAATTTAAATCATTTCCCATCATTTGCTTTGACTTCCACTTTTTACTCATTTCCCATCATTTGGTTTGATTTCTAAATTTAACTCATTTCCCATCATTTGGTTTGACTTCCACTTTTTACGTATTTCCCATCATTTGGTTTGATTTCTAGAATTTTACTCATTTCCCATCATTTGGTTTGACTTCCACTTTTTACTTATTTCCCATCATTTGGTTTGATTTCTAAATTTTACTCATTTCCCATCATTTGGTTTGACTTCCAAATTTTACTCATATCCCATCATTTGGTTTGACTTCCAAATTTTACTCATATCCCATCATTTGGTTTGACTTCCAAATTTTACTCATTTCCATCATTTGGTTTGATTTCTAAATTTTACTCATCTCCCATCATTTGGTTTGATTTCTAAATTTTACTCATTTCCCATCATTTGGTTTGACTTCCAAATTTTACTCATATCCCATCATTTGGTTTGACTTCCAAATTTTACTCATTTCCATCATTTGGTTTGACTTCCAAATTTTACTCATTTCCATCATTTGGTTTGATTTCTAAATTTTACTCATCTCCCATCATTTGGTTTGACTTCCAAATTTTACTCATATCCCATCATTTGGTTTGACTTCCAAATTTTACTCATTTCCATCATTTGGTTTGATTTCTAAATTTTACTCATCTCCCATCATTTGGTTTGATTTCTAAATTTTACTCATTTCCCATCATTTGGTTTGACTTCCAAATTTTACTCATATCCCATCATTTGGTTTGACTTCCAAATTTTACTCATTTCCATCATTTGGTTTGATTTCTAAATTTTACTCATCTCCCATCATTTGGTTTGACTTCCAAATTTTACTCATATCCCATCATTTGGTTTGACTTCCAAATTTTTCTCATATCCCATCATTTGGTTTGACTTACAAATTTTACTCATTTCCATCATTTGGTTTGATTTCTAAATTTTACTCATCTCCCATCATTTGGTTTGACTTCCAAATTTTACTCATTTCCCATCATTTGGTTTGACTTCCAAATTTTACTCATATCCCATCATTTGGTTTGACTTCCAAATTTTACTCATTTCCATCATTTGGTTTGACTTCCCAATTTTAATCATTTCCATCATTTGGTTTGATTTCTAAATTTTACTCATTTCTCATCATTTGGTTTGACTTCCACTTTTTACTCATTTCCCATCATTTGGTTTGACTTCCAAATTTTACTCATTTCCATCATTTGGTTTGATTTCTAAATTTTACTCATTTCCCATCATTTGGTTTGACTTCCACTTTTTACTCATTTCCCATCATTTGGTTTGACTTCCAAATTTTACTCATTTCCCATCATTTGGTTTGATTTCCAAATTTAACTCATTTCCCATCATTTGGTTTGACTTCCACTTTTTACTTATTTCCCATCATTTGGTTTGACCTTCCAATTTTACGCATTTCCCATTCATTTGGTTTGACTTCCAAATTTTTACTCTATTTCCCAAGCATTTGGTTTGATTTCCTTTTAACTTTTACCTCATTTCCCATTCAAATTTTCTTTCAACCTTCCACTTTTAAATTTTACTCATTTCCAGCATTTGGTTTGATTTCCAAATTTTTATTCTCATTTCCCAGCATTTGGTTTGACTTCCAAATTTTAATCATTTCCCCATCATTGGCTTTTTGAATTCCAAAATTTTACCTCATTTCCATCAATTTGGTTTTTGACTTCCAAATTTTACTCATTTCCATAATTCCTTTGATTTCCAAATTTTACCATCCTCCCATCATTTGGTTTGACTTCCCAATTTCCTCATATTTCCCATCATTTGGTTTGACTTTCCAAATTTAACTAATTTCCTCATTTGGTTATTCTTAAAAATTTTTATCATTTTCCCATCATTTGGTTTGAATTTCTAAATTTTAACTCATTTTCCCATCCATTGTTGGACTTCCAAATTCTCAAATTTATTTCCCATCATTTTGGTTTGACTTCCACTAAAAATTTTTACTCATTTCCCATCATTTGGTTTGACTTCCAAATTTTACTCATTTCCCATGCATTTTTGTTTGGTTTGACTTTCAAATTTTTTACTCTTTTTATTTCCATCATTTGGTTGGATTTCCCTAAATTTTACTCATCCGCCCATCATTTGGTTTGCCTTTCCAAAATTTCTAATTCAATTTCATTTTTGGTTTTGACTTCCAAAATTTTACTAATTTATCATCCCATTTGTTTGACTTCCAAATTTTAATCATTCCCATCATTTGTTTGACTTCCACTTTTACTCATTTTCCCATCATTTGGACTTGACTTCCAAATTTTAAATAACTCATCCCATCATTTGGTTTGACTTCCAAATTTTTACATATTTCCATCATTGGTTTTGATTTCTAAAATTTTACTCCATTTCCCATCATTTGGGTTTGAACTTCCACTTTTTCATATTTCCCATATTTGGTTTGTTCTAAATTTTACTCATTTCATACATCAATTTGTTTGACTTTCCAGTTTTAATTATTCCCATCATTTGGTTTTGGACTCCAAACTTTTTACTCATCCCATCATTTGGTTTGACTTCCAATTTTATACTCATTTCCCAGCATTTGGGTTTGATTTCTAATTTTACTCATTTCCCATCATTTGTTTGACATTTGGTTCTAAATTTACTTCATTCCCATCATTTGGGTTTGTTTGAACTATTTCAAATTCTTTTTACAAATTTTAATCCATTTCCCTCATTTGGTTTGACTTCTTTAAATTTTTACTCATTTCCATCATTTGGTTTGACTTCCAAATTTTAAACTAATTTCCCATCATTTGGTTTGACTTAACTTTTTACTCATTTCAACATCATTTCTCTTTTGACTTCTTTTAAAATGAATCATTTCCCATCATTTGGTTTGACTTCTAAATTTACTCATTTCCCATCATTGTTTGATTCTCTTTAATTCATTCTCATTTGACTTCAATCATTTCCCATCATTTGTTTGACTTCCAGTTTTATTTTTACTCATTTCCCATCATTTGGTTTGATTTCTCCAGACTTCCAAATTTTATCATCATTTCATTTCTTGACTTCCAAAATTTTAACCATTTCCCATCATTTGGTTTGATTTCTAAATTTTAACATCTTTCCCATCATTGGCTTGACTTCAAACTTTTACGCATTTTCCATCATTTATTTGGTTTTGATTCCAAATTTTTAAATCATTACCCATCATTTGGTTTGACTTCCCACTTTTTCCGATTTCCCTTCAATTTGGTTTGAATTTCTTAAATTTTACTCATTTCTCATTTCATCATTTTGGTTTGATTTCCAAATTTTACTTCATTTCCCATTCATTTGGTTTGGACTTCCCCAAATTTTACTCATATCCCATCATTTTGGTTTGACTTCCAAATTTTACTCATTTCCCATCATTTGGTTTGACTTCCCAAATTTTTACTCATTTCATCATTTGGTTGATTTCTAAATTTTTACTCATTTCTCATCAATTTGGTTTGATTCCTTTTACTTTTTAATCATTTCCCATCATTTGGTTTTGACTTTCCAACTTTTACGACTTCCAAATTTTTTACTCATTTCCACATTTGGTTTTGGTTTGATTTCTAAATTTTACTCATTTCCCATCATTTGGTTTTGATTCTTTTTAACTTTTATCTTCCCACATTTGGTTTGATTCAAATTTTACTATTTCCATCATTTGGTTTGATTTCCAAATTAATTTAACTCATTTCCCATCATTTGGTTGACTTCCCAAATTTTTTACTCATTTAGCCATCATTTGGTTTGACTTCCAAATTTTTACTCCATATTTCCCATCATTTGGTTTGAACTTCCAAATTTTTACTCAAATTTTATCCCTCATTTGGTTTGACTTCCAAATTTTACGCCATTTCCAGCTTTTGGTTTGATTTCTAAATTTTACTTCCAAATTTCACCCATCATTTGTTTGCTTTCTAAATTTTACTCCATTCCTCATTTGGTTTGAGCTTCCAAATTTTAACGTCAGATTTCCATCATTTGGTTTTGACTTCCAAATTTTACTTCATTTCCATAAAATTTGGTTTTGACTTCCAATTTACTCATTTCCCATCAATTTGGTTTGATTTCTAAATTTACCTTTCATTTTCCCATCCCATCCTTTGGTTTGAACTTCCAATTTTACTCATTATCCCATTCCAAATTTTGGTTTGACTTCCAATTTTACTCCCATTTCCATCCTTTGGTTTTGAACTTTCCCCTAAATTTTCGACATCATTTCCCATCAATTTGGGTTTGATTTCTAAATTTTACTCATTTTCCATCCCATGTGGTTTGACTTCCAAATTTTACTTTCAAGATCCCTTCCAATTTGGTTTTGAAACTTCCAAATTTTACTCCCATTTCTCTCATTTTGGTTTGATTTCTAAATTTTACTTCCAAATCTCCCTTTCATTTGGTTTGGACTTCCAATTTTACTCCATATCCCATCTTTGGTTTGACTTTCCAATTTTTTTCTCATATTCCCATCAAATTTGGTTTTGACACTTACAAATTTTACTTCATTTCCATCATTTTGGTTTTGATTTCTAAATTTTACTCATCTCCCATCATTTGGTTTTGACTTCCAAATTTTACAACTCATTTCCCCATCATTTGGTTTGAACTTCCAAATTTTACTCATATCCCATCATTTGGTTTGACTTCCAAATTTTACCTCATCTTCCATTTCCATCATTTGGTTTGACTTCCCAATTTTAATACCTTTTCCATCATTTGGCTTTTGATTTCTAAAATTTTACTCATTTCTCATCAAGTTTGGTTTTGACTTCCAACTTTTACTGCAATTTTCCCATCATTTGGTTTTTGACTTCCAAATTTTACTCATTTCCATCATTTGGTTTGATTTCTAAATTTTTAAACTCAATTTCCCATCAATTTGGTTTGACTTCCACTTGTTTTACTCATTTCCATCATTTCAGGTTTGACTTCCAAATTTTACTTTCATTTCACCCATTCATTTTGGGTTTGATTTCCAAATTTAACTCATTTCCCATCATTTGGTTTGACTTCCACTTTTTACTTATTTCCCATCATTTGGTTTGACTTCCACTTTTTACTCATTTCCCATCATTTGGTTTGACTTCCAAATTTTACTCATTTCCCAGCATTTGGTTTGATTTCTAAATTTTACTCATTTCCCATCATTTGGTTTGACTTCCACTTTTTACTCATTTCCCAGCATTTGGTTTGACTTCCACTTTTTACTCATTTCCCATCATTTGGTTTGACTTCCAAATTTAACTCATTTCCCATCATTTGGTTTGATTTCTAAATTTTACTCATTTCCCATCATTTGGTTTTACTTCCACTTTTTACTCATTTCCCATCATTTGGTTTGACTTCCAAATTTTACTCATTTCCCAGCATTTGGTTTGACTTCCAAATTTTACTCATTTCCCAGCATTTGGTTTGACTTCCAAATTTTACTCATTTCCCATCATTTTGTTTGACTCCAAATTTTACTCATCATTTGGTTTGACTTCCAAATTTTACTTTCATTTCATTCAGGTTTTGACTTCCAAATTTTACTCATTTCCCAGCATTTGGTTGACTTCCAAATTTTACTCATTTCCCATCATTTGGTTTGACTTCCAAATTTTACTCATTTCCCAGCATTTGGTTTGACTTCCAAATTTTACTCATTTCCCATCATTTGGTTTGACTTCCAAATTTTACTCATTTCCCAGCATTTGGTTTGACTTCCAAATTTTACTCATTTCCCAGCATTTGGTTAGACTTCCAAATTTTACTCATTTCCCATCATTTGGTTTGACTTCCAAATTTTACTCATTTCCCATCATTTGGTTTGACTTCCAAATTTTGTTTTACTTCATTTACCCATCATTTGGTTTGACTTCCAAATTTTACTCATTTCCTCCCAGCATTGGTTTGACTTCCAAATTTTACTCATTTCCCAGCATTTGGTTTGACTTCCAAATTTTACTCATTTCCCAGCATTTGGTTTGACTTCCAAATTTTACTCATTTCCCATCATTTGGTTTGACTTCCAAATTTAACTCATTTCCCATCATTTGGTTTGATTTCTAAATTTTACTCATTTCCCAGCATTTGGTTTGACTTCCAAATTTTACTCATTTCCCATCATTTGGTTTGACTTCCAAATTTTACTCATTTCCCATCATTTGGTTTGACTTCCAAATTTAACTCATTTCCCATCATTTGGTTTGATTTCTAAATTTAACTCATTTCCCATCATTTGGTTTGACTTCCAAATTTAACTCATTTCCCATCATTTGGTTTGATTTCTAAATTTAACTCATTTCCCATCATTTGGTTTAATTTCTAAATTTAACTCATTTCCCATCATTTGGTTTTACTTCCACTTTTTACTCATTTCCCATCATTTGGTTTGACTTCCAAATTTTACTCATTTCCCAGCATTTGGTTTGACTTCCAAATTTTACTCATTTCCCAGCATTTGCTTTGACTTCCGAATTTTACTTATTTCCCATCATTTGCTTTGACTTCCGAATTTTACTTATTTCCCGTCATTTTCTTTGACTTCCGAATTTAATTATTTCCCAGCATTTGGTTTGACTTCCAAATTTTACTCATTTCCCAGCATTTGGTTTGACTTCCAAATTTTACTCATTTCCCAGCATTTGGTTTGACTTCCGAATTTTACTTATTTCCGTCATTTTCTTTGACTTCCGAATTTTACTTATTTCCCATCATTTGGTTTGATTTCTAAATTTTACTCATTTCCAGCATTTTGCTTTGAAGGTTTCCGAATTTTACTTATTATCCCCATTGGTTTGACTTCCACTTTTTACTCATTTCCCATCATTTGGTTTGACTTCCAAATTTTACTCATTTCCCATCATTTGGTTTGGCTTCCAAATTTTATTTATTTCCCATCATTTCATTTAGGTTTGACTAAATTAATTTTCTATTTATCATTTGGTTTGATTCATCATTTCCCATCATTTGGTTTGACTTTCCCACTTTCTTACATTTCCTCATTTGTCCTTTGATTTCCCATAATTTATAAATCATACTTTGGTTTGATTTCTAAAATTTTACTATTTCCTTTCATTTGGTTTGACTTCCAAATTTTACTCATTTTCACATAATTTGTTTGACTTTTAAATTTTACTCATTATCACATTTGGTTTTAATTTTGGATTTTCTAAATTTTACCCTCATTCATCATTTGGTTTCTTGACTCCGATTTTTACTCCCATTTTACCATCATTTGGTTTGATTTCAAATTTTACTCATTTTCCATAATTTGTTTTGACTTTTAAATTTTACTTTCCTTTCATCATTTGTTTGACTTTCCATTTTACCTTTTATTTCCCATATTTGGTTTGACTTTCTAAAGCTAAATTGTACTCATTTCATCATTTGTTTGACTTCCGAATTTTAACTCATTTCCCATCAATTTGGTTTGATTTCTAAATTTTATCTATTTTCCCTAATTTGGTTTGTTTTGCTTTTAAATTTTACTCATTTCCCATCATTGCTTTGGGATTTCTTCCGATTAAATTTTTACTATTTCCCATAATTTGGTTTGACTTCTAAATTTTACTCATTTTCTATCATTAGGTTTGACTTCCAAATTTTACTTATTTCCCATAATTTGGTTTGACTTCCGAATTTTACTTATTTCCCATAATTTGGTTTGACTGCTAAATTTTACTAATTTCCCATAATTTGGTTTGACTTCTAAATTTTACTCATTTCCTATCATTTGGTTTGACTTCCAAATTTTACTTATTTCCCATCATTTGGTTTGACTTCTGAATTTACTTTTTTTTTTTTTTTCATTTCCCGTAGGTTTGTTTGACTTCTAATTTGCTCATTTCCCATAAATTTAATTTGGTTTGACTTCAATTTTACTCATTTCCTATCATTTGGTTTGACCTTCTAAATTTTACTCAATTTTCCTATTCATTTGGTTTGACTTCTTCCCTTTTAAGACTCAGTTTTCTCATTTGGTTTGTGGTTTTATGATCAAAGGTTTTACTTCATTTCCCATAATTTGGTTTGATTTCCACATTTTATTCATTTCCCATCATTTGGTTTTATGTTCAAATTTTACTCATTTCCCATCATTTGGTTTGATTCCCAATTTTTTACTAATTTCCCATCATTTGGTTTGACTTCCACTTTTTACTAATTTCCCTTCATTTGGTTTGATTTCCAAATTTTACTCATTTCCCATAATTTGGTTTGATTTCCAAATTTTACTCATTTCCCATCATTTGGTGTGACTTCCAAATTTTACCCATTTCCCATCATTTGGTTTGACATCCAAATTTTACTCATTTCCCATCATTTGGTTTGATTCCTAATTTTTTACTAATTTCCCATCATTTGGTTTGACTTCCACTTTTAACTCATTTCCCTTCATGTGGTTTGATTTCCAAATTTTACTCATTTCCCATCATTTGGTTTGATTTCCAAATTTTATTCATTTCCCATCATTTGGTTTTATGTTCAAATTTTATTCATTTCCCAACATTTGGTTTAATTTCCAAATTTTACTCATTTCCCATCATTTGGTTTGACTTCCAAATTTAACTAATTTCCCATTATTTGGTTTGACTTCCAAATTTTACTCGTTTCCCATCATTTGGTTTGATTCCCAATTTTTTACTTATTCCCCATCATTTGGTTTGACTTCCACTTTTTACTAATTTCCCTTCATTTGGTTTGATTTCCAAATTTTACTTATTTCCCATCATTTGGTTTGCTTCTAAAGTTTACTCGTTTCCCATCATATGGTTTGACTTCCAAATTTTACTTATTTCCCATCATTTCGTTTGCTTCTAAAGTTTACTCGTTTCCCATCATTTGGCTTGAATTCCAAATTTTACTCATTTCCCATCACTTGGTTTGACTTCCAATTTTTACTTATTTCCCATCATTTGGTTTGACTTCCAAACTTTACTCATTTCTTATCGTTTTGTTTGACTTCCAAACTTTACTAATTTCTCATCATTTGATTTGATTTCCAATTTTTGGGGGTTCCCATTATTTCGTTTGATTTCTAAATTTTACTCAGTACCGTTATTTAATTTGATTTCCAAATTTTACTTACCCCATTATTTGGTTTTATTTTCAAATTCAACTTAGCCAGTTATTTGGTTTGATTTCCAAATTTTTCGTAGCCTAATTAATTGGTTTGATTGGCAAATTTCCATAATTTTATTCTATTTCAATATTTGGTTAGCTCCTATCTTTTTGTTTGCTTTCCAAATTTTCCTTGGTGTCCAAATTTTATTCAACTCGGCCCCCATTATCTGATTTGATTTCCAAATTGTATTCAGCTCTCTTTACTTGGTCGATTTCCAAATTTTATTTAGTACCCATTATTTGGTTTTATTTCCAAATTTTTTTTAGTGCCCATTACTTGGTTTGATTTCCAAATTTTATTCACTTCTCCATTATTTAATTTGATTTCCAAATTTTATTTAGTTCCCCATTATTTAGTTTGATTTCCAAATTTTATTCAGTTCCCCATTATTTAGTTTGATTTCCAAATTTTATTCAACTTTCACTAGGTTTGATTTCCAATTTTTGCTCAGTTCCCTATTATTTGGTTTGATTTCCAAATTTTACTCAGTCCTCCATTATTTGGTTTCATTTCCAAATTTTACTCAGCTCTCATTAGTTGGTATGATTTCCAAATTTTACTCAGTCCCCATTATTTCGTTTGATTTCCAAATTTTCTTAGTACCCATCATTTGGTTTGATTTCCAAATTTTACTTAGTACCCATCATATGGTTTGATTTCCAAATTTTATTAGGCTCTCATTGGGCTTGATTTACTCAGTTCCCTATTATTTGGTTTGATTTCTAAATTTTACTCAGTTTAATCTACAAATTTTACTCAGTCTGCATTGTTTGGTTTGATTTCCGAATCTTACTCAGTCCTCATTACTTGATTTGATTTCCAAATTTTATTCAGTTCCCATTACTTGGTTTGAATTCCAAATTTTACTCAGTTCCCATTATTTCGTTTGAGTTCCAAATTTTGCTCATTTCCATCATTTGTTTGGTCTTTCCCCTTTTCCAGCTCAAATGAAACTGTACTGGATATCACTTTTCCTAAGGATTTGAAACATTCTTCTTCTTCCCAGCTGGTTCCCATTTTCATATGGGGTCGCCGTTTCAGATGAGCTGTTTCCATCTATTTCTACCCTGTGCTTCTGCCTCATCAGTTCCATTCTCATGTAAGTCTCCTCTCACACAGTCCTTCCATCTCTTTCTTGATCTCCCTCTTCTTCTTCTTCCTTGAACCTCCATCCCCACAGTATGTCTCCCAGCGTGGTCCTCATCTCTCCTCAACAGGTGTTCATACCTTGTTAATCTTTCCATCCCCTGGGGATACATCCTCATTACTTCTGTTGTTCATATGCTTTTTTGAGCCCTATCTCTAAATATATGATGCATTCTAATGAATGCACTCTGTAAATCTTAAGGTATTTACCTGATTAAAACATTATCTCTGGAATATTCCAAGTCGGCAACTTTCTATTGTAGTTGTTCCAAGTGTTCGCTTCCCTCTCCGACCACATTCTTTTATTAGAAAATCTATAACGAAGGAAAACAGTAAAGAAGAATTATTATTCCCTCGTAACTCTCCAATAATAAATACAAATTCACCTGGGTACATCCCACTAACATCTACTTTGTCTTTAGCTTTCCACATTCATTAAGAATGTCTTACTGACACAAGATGTTCCATAATGTTGGTCTGTGGATGCTGTCAATTCCTCTCCCATTATTATCGAAAGCCATCCATAAGAAATGGATTTTAAATTCCACGCTAATGTCCTTATCCAAATACTGTATTCGATCTGCGCTTCTACCTTTTCTTAAACCAGCTTGAGTTTCTCTAAGCATACCGAAAATGTGCAAACAGATTATTTTCAATACAAACGACGCATGTGGAATAATTATCCCATTCAGGCAGGTCATATTTCTTTCGTAGTTTTGCGACGATTTCCAATTCCTAATATCAAGCATTGTATCCTGATTTTATATTCTACAAAACAGTCTAGTTGGTAAACTAGGTGTCATTTCAGTTTCAGCTAAAGTGGTCCCTGCTCCAGGTGTTTTCCATCCACACAGTTTCCTTATTATGTATCAGATTTTGAATCTTAGAAATTAGTGAACGCGGTAATATATAGACCCCCTAATACTAAAGAGTTTGACACAGTAATAGAAAAATTGGATGATATATGTAGAAATCTCAAAGACTGGAATATACTCTTATCCGGAGACTTTAACTTTCCTTTCGTAGATTGGAAAGAACGAATAGGAGATTGCTGTTGTATTTGTACATATAAATAAGAGAGTAATAGTAGTGCAGAAGATAAGAGGTAATTCGAAAAACTATTTCATATGCTACTAGAACACAACATTCAACAAATAAATCACATACCAACAAGATAGGATAATACTTTAGACCTAGTATTTGTGAATGAGGTGAATTATGTTAAAGAAATAATGCTGTATAATACGAGTATTTCAGCCCATAATGTCATAGAATTAACAGTCCGTTCCAAAGCAAGTGAAAACAGAGATAAGCAAGAGATGAAAAGTGGAAAGGATATGGAAAATAGAATTTCTATAGTAAGAATATAAAATGGTCAGAAATAAATGAAGAATTAAACAAATATCTGGAAAAAAACATTCGTAAGTTATGATATACAGGTAAATACAGGTATATTATATAAGATATTAGAGGAAATAGTGGATAAGTATTAAATGGGGCCTGCTATGCGGTGCCCCTTTCCCGGATCAAATGTCAAAATTATGTAGGGAGCTGCTTCAGGAAACCGGAGAAGAAAAGTAAACGTCAGTCATGCATACCAAACGACAGAATGATCTTGTTCCAGAAAATCAGAGTGGAAAAAAGGTCTTGCAAAAGAAAAGAATGCATTGAAAATGATGGAACTAAAAAGTAAAATAAAATATGCAGAACAAATTATTATACAATCAAAAGAAAATGAAAAATGGGACTTAGAAGGAAAGACCCTAGAAAATATCAAGCAAAGCCCTAAACTATTTTACTCAAATGCGAAAAAGATGAATAAAAGAAGAGTAGAAATAGGCCCTCTAAGAAATGAAGGTAGATTAACGAATGAAAAAAAGGAAATATGCAACACATTAGCAGAAAGATATAAGAGAAAATTTACCCTTAGAATTGATAATGAAGATAATGATATAGAAATAAGAGATGAAAATAGCGAATATTTATCGGACATAGATATCAATGAAGCCGATATTGTGCAGACTATTAGTGAAATTAAAAATGGGTCAGCAGCCGGACCTGATGGTGTCCCTGCCATTTTGTTAAAGAAAGTAGTTCATTCTATTGCAAAGCCGCTCGCAATATTATTAAGGCAAAGTGTAGATACAGGCAAGATTTATGATGAACATAAATTAGCATATATTACCCCTACTTTCAAAAGTGGATCAAGACTAACATCACAGATTATGAAAGTGTATGAAACGGTAATGAAGAAAAATATTATGAAACATTTAATGAAAAATTATTTGTTTAATATAGGACAACATGGTTTTGTACCCGGAAAAAGTACACAAACCCAACTGTTAGTAGAGAAATTACTTGTGATGAAGATAGGAACTCGCTTCAAAGAGACCTAAACAAAATATATGAATGGGCAGAGGTAAATAGGATGGTATTTAACTCTGATGAATTTGAATCAATAAATTATTGAGATAAAGAAGGAATGCTATATGCATATAGGGGACCTAATAACGAAACAATCACAAATAAGGAAGCAGTTAAAGACATTGGCGTGATGTTGAATAGGAACATGTTATGCAATGATCAAATAGCAATACTATTGGCAAAATGCAAAGCAAAAATGGGAATGTTGTTACGGCACTTCAAAACAAGAAAAGCCGAACACATGATTATGCTTTATAAAACGTACGTACGTAGTCCACTTGCATATTGCAATACGATATGGTACCCACACTACCAAAAGGATATTGCACAAATAGAGAGTGTACAAAGGTCCTTTACAGCTAGAATAGAAGAAGTTAAGGATCTTGACTACTGGGAAAGACTATAATTTTTAAAATTATATAGACTAGAAAGGAGAAGAGAATGCTACATGATAATACAGGCATGGAAACAGATAGAAGGAATTGCCGAAAACATCATGGAGCAAAAAATATCAGGAAGAGGTAGATTAATAGTGCCCAAAACTATACCAGGAAAACTAAGTAAAGCACACAGGACATTAATCCACCACGCACCAGCATCGACAATGCAGCGTCTATTCAATGTGTTGCCAGCTCATCTGTGGAACAAATCAGGAGTGAACGTAGATGTGTTTAGGAATAAGCTCGACAAATATTTAAGCTGGATCCCAGATCATCCAAGATTGAAAGATGCAAAATATACCGGAAGATGCATTAGCAATTCTCTGGTAGACATTAGAGGTGCCTCACACTGAGGGACCTGGGGAAACCCGAACGAGCTGTAAGGTCTGTAAGGTAAGGTAAGGTAAGGTCACACTTCAAAAATTACGAGTTCATTTTAAAGCACTTTCAAGTCTCCCTCAGCTTCTGATATGTCATTCAAATTATCCCACTCCTGTCTAGAAATTCATTACCTCAAAACAGTTGGCCCCGCATTGCTTTTCTTCTTTTCCAACGTAATATCAACCCGCCCGGGTTTTTTTACTATTTTTCGTTTTGTAAAGTTTATTCATCCAAATTGACCGAATACCATCACAGTACCTCAGAGTTTGTAAATGTTCTTTCATATAAGACCACATCAAAAGAAACTATTTCACGAGCTCATGTGAATCTGCTTATAAAAACCCGGATCTTTCTTAGACAGTGACTCCCAAGGGTTCTAAGCAGGTATGTATTCACCTTTGCGACGTGTTTAGTGATGATAGGTGGTGATGTCTTGCAGTAGAAGACGGAAGTTTGCAATATGGGAGAAATGATATCCCGGGTCGTAGTTGTCTTTATTCCATGCAGCAAAAAGGTAAATATTTACAGAGGCTCTGCAGGGCGTGCAGTTCGCGCCAAGAAAAGCAGGAAAAGTATTCATGCGCATGTGCAGAGTGCAGACAGCACGACACATACGGATGCGTTTACAATAGATAATATATATAAGATACATGGAAAGTATATGCATGTAAAATATACATTAATCCACATTTAGTATTAGCTCGTTGAGGGTGACCGTAAAATCGTAAACAAAAGACTGTGAACGTCTTAAAGATAATGACCACCAAAAAATAGATAATGACCACCAAGAAATATTAATCTTAGAAAACGACCCCCGGACTTTGGGGGTCACTATCTAGGAAAGATAATAAAAAAAAAAATCCATTTAAAATTTATAATGGTCAATGTAAGTCTCTGCCAGAACCTTTATATCCCTTTGAAAGGCCTTCCCCCCCCCCCCCCACCCCCCCCCCCCATTTCCTCCTCTTTCATCTTCCTCCTCTAACCGACACCACTGATTATACTTATGAGTGTCAGAGGTATTTGTATGTCGTTGGTTTCTCAGCTTGAGCAAACACATCACTCTAAACATATCAACCAATCGTGATGTGACACGTGGAACTTCGTGACTGGTCACTTAAAATCAATAAGTGAAGGCGTGATCACTGGATTGCCGTTGTTGTTGGTAATCAATAAATGTTACCGGAAGATTATGACTTTTCCCATTAACTGACGTGGCATTTTTACAAAGAAGTCATAATATGTCAAGTGTTAATGTATGAACTCTTAAAATTTTTAATTTACCCTACAGTGTGTTGCCAAAGACACGACAACTTTCACCTCAATCATCTCCGTATTTTGAATTGTTATCTAGCTTTTTTTCCCAGGACACTGAGGAATAAAACTAGCATTTTATGATGAATTATAGAGTTGTTCTCATTTTTAGACGACTAAATCTCTCACTTTGATATATATATTGTTCAAACTCCCTAATTTTCTCCTAGTAGAAAACCACAAATGCTTGAACGAATTTTCATACTACTTAGATATCTTTAAACGTGTTAATAAGTCGTGTGATATATGCATAATGAACGATAGCCTTTCACTGATTAATCATTTTCTATTACTGGGTGACGTCAAATCCTTAAAAGCGTTCGATTAATGACGTCACTCACCAAAGCGATATTCCTGAGTCAAATTAATTTTAAATATCTGATAGCAACGAGACTATGATGGATATCGGTGGGACCAACCTAAAGATTAAATTACAAGGTAGATTTTATGCTTTTAATTTTCGAAATTAATTTTAAAAAGTGAAAAACGTTTGAAAAAGAATTTTATTTCGATTGATAATGCACTACTCTTGATGCCAGACCAAAACTCCAGAATTACTGTTCATGTTTCATTTAAGGACGTTATGCTTACGGGCTGCTCTATGAGCAAGAAGAGGCCTTATCATAAAAGGATAATAATTTCTTCTAATTAAGAGTGCATGGCAGAGGTTTTTGTTGCTAAAGTCTTTCAAATTCCAAAGGTGAAAAAAATATGTTAATTGCAAAATAAAATTCTGCCACTGATATTACTACTAATACGATTTTAGTTAAATAACTCAGTATAAGAAGAATGTTAATGGAGTGTATATGAATGAATAATCTGACATGATTTGTAAATTATATATATACCATATAACTATTATATATATATATATATATATATATATATAGCATATATAGGTATATAGTATATATATAATAGAATATATATAGTATATATATATATATATATATATTATATATATATATATATATATATATATATATTCGTACATTGGCCTTTGTTTCTAGGAAATGACTTTTTATTCCTGACTGTACTCAAGACGCCTTCACTGACCTCCTTATTTCATCGCCCATCGGACGTTTCCCTCTTAATTTATCGTTCGTTGTTTATTATTTTCTTTAGTAACTGGTCCTTCCGTTCAAGCGAGTAATTATTTTAGTGTGCTGTACGGTTCGAGACCTCTAAAATATTTCTAGAAGATCCCTTCAATATTTTGATGTCATGTTCGTTCTTGTGACGTAGGTTTTATTCTTTCCGTCATATTTAGCTTCTGATGAGGTAAAAGGCACCGAAAAACCTGTCATTCAAAAATGCTTTAAACTGCAAAATTGATAAATAAATCGGCTCATCAGTTGAACCTAATAGCGGCCAACAGGAGAGCTTTCAAAATTAAAGAAGTTTTTATGGTATTCATGAATTGTATAGTCTCATATTGTTGTAAATAAGTAGTTACAACAAATACAAGAGTATACTTACTAGAAAGTTTATATTCTTATTTCAATAACAATAATAATAAATCGTTGAAGTGGATTTTGCAACTCTTTAGGTGAAATTAAAACTCGGAGAACCATCGGCATTTCTCAGCGTATTTCTAAGAACATTTCCAATTCCCCAACCTGTTGCTTCGGACTAAACACTCCGAAACTTCCCAGTGGAAGCTCACACGCTCTCATCTTCACCCAATTAGTGTCGCAATAAATCAAGTGACTTACTTACTCGAATCCTCCTCACAATCTCCCAAATAACCGCGGAACCAAAATATCACAGGTCACTAAAGAGTCAGTCAGCCATAACTGAATCAGTTTCGCAGTGTACAAAGTTTCTGACAAGTGCTCTTCCATGCGCACATAATTACTGCCTTTACTGTTCTATATTGGCGCCGCCCATCTAATGACACTGTAAGATGCGATTAAATTAGCAGAGTTAGTGTCAAATACTCTGGAAAGCAAGTAAAGAATATCGAGGTATCTTTAATCGTATTCGAGTGCATCATTCTCTACACTGGCAGTGTAGCAGAGAGTAATATTGGGTGTGTGCAGCTTAATTAAGGTTAGCGTCTAAATGCGTTTAGAGTCCCATAGTGGCAGGTTGGTTATGGTTAGTTAGTTAGTTATTTTATTGACAAAAAAATATACAATTATTAGTACAAATTTATCCACAAAGAGACATAATACAAAATTAACAAAATGGACATTAATCTCTTCTGTTCCTTCAAGTACATGGCCTACAAAGAAAAAATACAATATCAAGAAAAATACAACTTCAAGGGCAAATAACATAAGCCCATAAGACAATAAAAAAAAAAAAAGGAACTCGCTACAGAGAAAAAACGTAGTCACATCACTATCCAGCATCAAGTGCTAACACACACATAATGCTTGAAAAAAAGAAAAGATTCATTTGAATAAAAACATAAAACGGAAGACAAAGCCGCACATTACTCATAAATATGAAGAACTTCATAAACATATACAACTCCACACAACCGCCATCATCATCATCATCATCAACACCCAAGCTGCTTCAGGCGGGCGGTTTTCAAACTCTTCTAGTGCCCGCAGAGACCAGCTGTCATCGTCTCATGTATACATATGGAAATTCTGTAACTCCTTTCTAGCTCCATCCCGCCATCTGACTCCTAATATTCTCCTTAAAGCTTCACTTTTATGGCTACAAAATCTTTGAGATATAATTTGACTGCCATACCATGATCCATTTCCATGTAGCAAGACAGACCATATTTAACTTATGTAGAATCTTACTTTTGCATACAATGTCCAGTTGTTATTCAGTATGCCCTTTGTTTTATGATCGCATCTAACTTATATATAATTTTCCTTTTGTATGCAATATCCAGTTGTTATTCAGTCTGTCCATTGTTTTATTTGCCTTTTTTTCTTTTCTTTTCTTTTTTTAGTCTTTCACTAAATTCTGATTCAAGCGAACCTGTAATTGATCACTTTTCCTGAATATTAAAAAAATAAAGTTATTCCTTTCCCAAATTCTTATTTCATCCCTTTGTGCATGCTTTGCCCCATTTCCTCTGTTTTTCTTGTATTTGATTGAATCCCTATGAAAAAGTAACAAACCAAAGACGAAAAAATATTCCCTTGTGGCACCGAAATGTTCTCAGCGAATTCGCTTGATATGACCCTATCAACGTAAACTTTGCTTTTACTTCGTTTATGGATAATATCAATTAGTATTATATATTTATCAGAGATGTCGTAATGATTCTCAACTTTCCTTGATATTGATCTGTGGACGCCGCAAACGCCTCTTTGCTGTTAGCAATTACCATCAAAAGTGAATTTTAAATTCCAAAAACTTTGTTCAGAATGCCTTAAGTGATATACGTCACATTACTGGCACAATATCAAGATCCTGTACGTATACTTATATTTTACCGTGCCTCAAACTATTCTTATGCACAATGATCTGACCAGAATAATAGTTACACTATATTACATTAACATCTATGTTATAAACCCTAAATGAAGAGGTGAATTATGTTTCCTGATACATTTCTGGTGAACAAATTCCCGAAAAACTTCTCTAGACCACTTCAGAAAAATGCCGTGTTTGTTTGTGCAAAAAAGATCAAAAGAAGTAGTCTTGTTTCATAATACCTGAGTGTATTTTTTAAGTATATTGACACACATTATCTGCTGCACCGTGAGGTTTCAAAACAAACTGGCAGTTGACAGTAACTCGAGAATTCCTTTAGCATCGAAGATAACCTTTTCTAAAATTTTTGGCGCTTCGGTAGCAATTGCAACGGCTCCATAACTTGTCTCGAGCGTGGGGCCTTTGACTTTTCTTTCCACGACTGGGTCTATTGGCTCTCAAAGAAATGATCAATGGAAATGATAAAATATCACAAAGAAAACAAATAACCTTTTGAACGATTTTCGATCATGCAACTGTCTTTCGCTGAGGTCTCTGTACTTGATTTTATTCAAGAGTTTCTTTTGTCTCATCGCTAATCCTTTTAAAAATGTTTACGAAATTCTCTTTCCCCATTGTCAAAATACATCTTGTTCTTATTGCGTTCTTGACCTTCTTTTGTGCATAAACATTTTACTCTGGCTGTATCCAAAACTTCGTAAAATCACAAATGCCATAGTATAACTTTATGCAGATGCCGGCAGTTGCTCGTCCTTTAAGCGGGATCTTTATCATTTTTATCAATTTTACTACCGTCATTTCGTCGTCAATAGATACATTTTTTCATGAGTTATCATCAAGTTTTAACAACTTACCAAAAGAAGACAAGTACCCAGAGAATTTTTGACGTTTTCATTTCCATAAACTAATCAAAACAAATTCCTTCGTTACCAAGTACATCCATAAACCTGTTACTCCCTTTCTCCAATAGCAGTCTCTTGAACCCTGTTTTGAAAGTGTATCACAACTGCTGCAGTTCATAAAACAAACATTATTTTGTCATATTTCCGCATTAGAGGCACTTTCAGTTCCACAGAAAAGTATTGTTTTCGGCGAAATGCGAAGCATTATACTCATGAATAACGATAGATAATAAGAAATGGTTCAGAAAAAATGGTGGAAGCTGAGATACGAGCTGTTCCGGTGACGGAATTTGAACACTCATCAATTATGGACGTCCCCAGTTTATGAAATGATAAAAAATGTTTAAATGTTGTTATATTCTGTCACCTTCATTAGTCTCAAATGTCCCTTCTCGCCAGTGGGGGACTATCAAGAGAATCAAAAACGATCTGTGTAGACTATGCCCCTCGGGGCTCAAAGATATCGTTTATTTATGTAATATATAGGAATTTATAGAAATTTTTTTGTATAATACTTTGATCCCGTGGGGCTCAAAGATATCGTTTATTTATGTAATATATAGAAATTTTTAGAATTTTTTTTATATAATACTTTGATCCACTCGGGGCTATAGTAGATTTACATGAGCCGTGCACCTGATGTCTAGGTCTGTCCCTTACTACTCTCCTGATTGGCTGTTGATAAGCCAATCACAGGGTCGGAAACTCTCAGTCTTGCTCGTGAGTTCACAGAGGTAGGATGTATATGTTCCAACTCTCTTTCAAAAATTATAACTTTCATTGCGCCTCAGTTTTATCTGCAGAAAAGGAGTGTTTCCGAAATTCATCACTAAACGTCTTCAAACCAATTATTTAAGGATTATAATGATATAAGATTATAGTGAAATAAGCATGAAATTCTCAATATAAAATATATTTTTTCATTCCTTACATGAAATCCCAGTGCATACATTATCAAGTTGTCGTTTCATACAATTTCGTAACTTAAATGTAATGGAAGACAATACTACCAAAAAAAATTATAGGTAGGTCTATCAAGACGAAGATAGCAAGGAAAAGATTAAGAATATTAATCTCTCTCTTATCTTTGTGTAGTCAGGTGTTGCTCACGTGATCACTCGATGACGTCATCATCACGCTCACGACGCCTCGATAGAAGTCTTATGGGGGAAAAAGAATATAAAGACTTCATTATCGTCACTATCATCATCACCACCACCCTTTCATATCCTATAGTGGAAATCTCTATATGAAAAAATCGTTACAAAGATATTGATACCTTATGGAGGAAATTCATTTATCCTATTGATTTTTTTTCCTACAATCAGTCCTCCTATATCATTCTCATTGTTCTTTTTTGTTATATAACGATTTGCTTCATAATTCTTCTATCATTATAATCCTTAAATCATTGGGTTGAAGATGCTTAGTGATGGAATTCAGAAATACTCCTTTTCTGCAGGTAAAACTGAGGTGTAATGAAAGTTATATTTTTTGAATGAGAGTCGGAACATAGATACTGTCTCTGTGGACTCTCGAGCGAGACTGAGCGTCACCATCCCTGTGAGGCTGTGACTGGCTTATCAGCACGGCTCATGTAAATCTACTATAGTACTAATATGGTGTCCCATTGGGCCTCCGCTATTTTAGTAGTATAGTAGATTCACATCAGCTGTGCATTTGATGTCTAGGCCAGTCCCTTACGACGCTCCTGATTGGCTGCTGATAAGCCAATACAGGACTGGAAACTCTCAGTCTCTCGAGAGAGTTCACATAGGTAGGATGCTTGTTCCATCTCTCCTGAGGTATACGTCTTTCAGGAGAGGTGGAACATACATCCTACCCATGTGAACTCTCGAGAGAGACTGAGTTTCCAGCCGTTTGATTAGCTTATCAACAGCCAATCAGAGGCGTCGTAAGGGACGGGCCTAGACATCAAATGCTTCGGTTGATGTGAATCCACTATAGCAGCTCGGAGGTGACGCGTAGGTGGACACATCCCGAGTGAATTAATGCTGGAATGGAGTAAGGAAATGAGTTATTATTCCATCAGTGGACAGCTCATGCTTTAAAGAAATAAATTACACTATCACACAGTTAATTATATTTAATCATTTTGACTTTCATGCCACTAATCATATTCAGGGTTAGTGTTGAAACCTGAGTCGCATTTCGTCAGTTATAATCCTTTCTCTTAGTCGAGGAAATTCTCCTCTACCAAAGAGAGATTTCACTCAATCTCATTTTCTTATTGTCGTTTAGCAAAAAAGACGACTTGGGAGGCTTTGAGTCAAAGGAGCAGTGGATGGGGTGAAGGATTTGTGCCGGTGTAGGGTTATGGGGGAATGGGTGGTGGGTATGGGAGGGGACCTGCGGGAAGGGGCACCGCTGGGGTCTGGGAAGAATCAGGGCAAGTCTTTTAATTCAAAGCTACTACAGACTTTAATAGAGATAAAAGACTCTCTCTCTCTCTCTCTCTCTCTTATTGGTAGCACGCTCGTCTCACATGTCCTGGGTACGATTCCTGACGACCAAGGAACGAACCGACTTTGTTCTCTTAGACCCATTTTGCCTTCTGACTTGAGCAGTGTATTGCGTGTCTTGTAGTCCGTTGCCTGTTATGAACAGCAGGAGAGAGAGAGAGAGAGAGAGAGAGAGAGAGAGAGAGAGAGAGAGAGAGAGAGAGAGGGAGAGAGGTAAGTTTTCGCATCTGGGTCAAAATCTCCAACCCGAACATTCCAACATTAGAAGCCACACGAAATTTGGTAAAATTCCCATTGAAAGCAGAGATTTTTGCATAATCGGACGAACTTCAAGCCAACTGGAACTACCAATACTAGAGTCGTTGATGATAAAACAGTTTGTTCCGAAATTGAACACTCAGACTACGACCGTTCTTCTATACCTGACATGATAAAAATGCTTTTGTTGTTTTCTTTCTCTTTTAAAACCTCATTTCTGTATTTGCTTCGTACTGACAGGTGGGCTCTGTACCATTAATCATTTTTGTTCATTTTATTTCATTTCTTAATATAATTTTTAGTGCTTTTAAAATATAAATCTTGAATATATAATGTTTTTTTACTTTTAACGTATTTTAACACCAATTGGGATAAATTACACTAAGCATAAGAAAAACTCGCTATTGATGAAAACTTCCATATTTTTAGTTGATTCTGGTATTCAAAGAAAGTTTATAATAAAATGTTTTTCTTATGCTTAATGTAATTTATCCCAGTTAGTGTTAAAATATGTTAAAAGTAAA
>NC_061107.1:129182396-129184896 GCF_015104395.2 Macrobrachium nipponense | reverse complement strand
GCATGTGTGTGTGAGAGAGAGAGAGAGAGAGAGAGAGAGAGAGAGAGAGAGAGAGGGATAATAACTCTCAACTTCCAGAGCCTCTTTCGGTATTTCACCAAACTTCTCGACAGCTTTTGTAACGAACTTTGAACCTTGTGTCAACATATCCAACTGTTTTGACGGAGAACTGACGAAGTAGAATATTTATATCCTTTAACGCTGGTCGCATTCAATCACATTTCTCCACATCAGAGAAAACTTTCAGAGATATGATCATCATAAATAGGGAAGGAGACGAGGAGAGATGAAATTATCCTCGAAACAGAAGGAAGGGATTGGCCTCCTTCCCTGATTTTTTTTTTTTTTTTTCTTTTGCAGTAAGCCTAACGGGTTCCTGAGTTTTTCAGTCTTGGAGGCACTTTCACTTTTTTGTATTTTATGCATATGTATACATATGCATAAACACAAGTAAATTTGAAGCTCATTTCTTCAGCAGTCCCATACACGTAAGTCAGTGACGCCAACCAAGTGCAATGAGCAATAGATTTCTTTGTCCTGAGGAAAGTTAACCTCACCTCTACTCTTTTGTGTTGGCTACTTTATTTTTAAATGTTTTCTTGGTGGAGAAAGATTCCTCGTAACACCACGAAAATATCCCGTTCCTTTGGTCAACAAATGATACTAAAACTTTAGCAAAGCAATTACCATATCCCATATAATTATTTGCCGTCCCCATAATTTTGTTTGTTGCTGCTCAGTATATGCCTCTGTAGGATTTGGTAAAAAAAAATAAAAATAAATAAAAAAAAACGCAACCTTATCCTGAGTTCATTTTCTTTCTCATTTCATCAGCTTTTCAATATCATTTTTACTTTTATCTTATCAGTTCTATATAAGGTAACAATTCCAAATATTGTTTAAAATCCATTTATGCTTTTGCCTGCACTTTTCCTCGCAGTAAATACTTTTCTCAAACTACGTTCATTTCATTTCAGAAACCAAAAGTGTTCCATAAGAATTTTGTCCAAATATCATGATAAGACTTTTCTCTCTACTGCCTGTGGACCTTATACTTGAATTGCCAACGTCTCAGATCTCTTTAAACTTTTCTCTTTTACTTATATTTGTATTCAGCCTCGTCATACAGCAATATTCTAGCAGATATTATTATTATTATTATTATTATTATTATTACTATTATTATTATTATTATTACTTTTCTTTAATTTTGATACAATTTGATGGGTAGGTACAACCAACCAATTACGCGATGTCAGTTGATTCAGAATTTTTCAGACGATTTAAATGTTCTAGCAATATTTAGCAGCTTTTCTTTAAGCCGTCACAGGGCAAATGTTCTCAATGGTACAGCATCATAGCTCTGCAACGAAGCATTTTATCATTCACAAGAACTTCAAAGACTAAAGCACCGAAATTCGACACCTTTGAAGACATCAATAAGAGAGGGAGCTTCAAACAACACGTTTTATCGTTTGTTATTATTATTACTATTACTATCATCATTATTGTTGTTATTATTATGGATCTTTACTAGATAATGACCCCAAAGATATTCGAGGGTCGTTATTTAGGACTAATATTTATTTTGGGCTCATTATCTCTATGATATTTACAGTCTTCATATATAACGTCATCACCAACGGGCTTGTATTAACACGCCAAAAAGGCGGACGCATACCCATTATTACTACTATTATTATTATTATTATTATTATTATTATTATTATTATTATTATTATTATATACCGGCTGATTTCATAGTAGATCTGAAAGACAAAAGTTCAACGAAATTTGCTGAATCATCTCACCACTACCTGTATACCTGAGATTTAAACTAATGAAATTTTGATGACATAGGTCACTCAAACAAGACGGTTGGCAATTTTTGGAAAATCTAGAGATCTGTTTTGAAACAATTATTGTAAAATCTGCTATAATTAGCATCCATCTGATTCATATACTGGAAAATGAAAGTTGCTAGACTGAGATCACTGTATGCACATTAGACTGCGCTGGACAAGTTCATTTGGTCACGTGACAAGAATTTCCTAAATTTGGATTACTTGGTGACTCTCAAACCAATTTTATTTCAGGCAAACGGGCCACGAGGAGAACCGGCTTATTTTGCATATATTGGACCACGAGACCTGATCAAGTTGGGTGGACCCAACAGTCAACCTAATTGTGCGAGTGTCAATAGGGGCTAGCAACCGCATCCCTAACGATTTACCGGGAAACCAGAAGGCTCTACCATTCTGGCTCCCCTGTAAAATTACGTGTGAAAAAAAGCGGTTAGTATATAAACATGGAAAGAATCGGTTATTTCAGCGGACCACAAAACCACAGCAGGATATTAAACCTCATCCTCATGAGGTGTTTCGCGTACACCATACATACGGCAAAAATATTAACATATGTACATAATTCAATCAATTTAGACACATAGCATAATAGTATCCCTCTCTGATGTATAGGTACTGTATAGTATGTATTTTTG
>NC_061107.1:129162828-129181896 GCF_015104395.2 Macrobrachium nipponense | reverse complement strand
AGTATGTATTTTTGTATTGTATCATGATAAACTTATTTATGGTTCTATTATATATATATATATATATACATATATATATAATAATATATATATATATATATATATATATAATGTACTCTGTATATATGATAACAAATAGATAAAATTTTACAAACACAAAAAATACATACTATATAGTATCTATAACATCGAGAGGGATATGGATTATGTCCATGTGATTAATTTTATTGAATTATGTTCAAATAAGCTATATATATATAATATATATATATATATATATATATATATATATATATATTATATATATATTATATATATATATATATGAGAGAGAGCGAGAGAGGTTACTCTTCTACATGGAAATTATTCAAAAGAGGCCAATAGGGAAGCCAGACATACAATGATAGATAGCTAGATAAATGGATAGATATGTGACGTTTTCATTTTGACAAAATCATGTCTATTTATTAATATTTTACTTTATTTATGGTACATCATATCAGTGTACCCGGAACACTGTTTACCTGAGGACGGATGGAGTTTAATTTTCTGTTTTGTAGCTGATATTGGTTGGAGTGTGGTTTTTGTTGTCTGCTGAAATAAACGCTTTCGTTTCCGTGTTTATCTGGGAAAGACAGTGTCCGACTGGGCTGTAGTATATTCGAAGCTTAATTGGATCAATGGTAACTCGAGTAATATTTTTTGTGAGTTGGTGCCGTGTTACTTATTTTTCATTATTTTTTTTTTTAATGTTTAAGTTCCCGCTGTAATGTAAAGGTTATCAGCATTCAAGGCGATATTCCTCTTGTTACACACGAGTAAATGATCTCTTGTGGGGTGATGGTAAAGCTATGATTATGTCTGATGTTTCAATATTTAGTGATGTGTTGTCATTTATAGGGGTATGAGCTTGATAGAGCACGCTACACTGCGCTGGAACCCCGCGCTGCCCTTCAGTCTCCCTAACTCTCCCGATCCCCTACCTACCCAGCCTCACTCGGGGCGAACAAACAGGTTTGTAGGAGGGTGGATGTGTCATGTCTCCCTTACCATCGCAATCCCCTACCTATCCCCATCTGGGACGGACAAACAAAATCCACTCGGATCTTATTATTACAGAATATATAATGATAATTTGTCTTTCCTGAATAGTTAATTCATAAAGAAATAATAAGATTCCCAACCATTTATTTAGCTGAAGGGAGATACTGTCCGTTGCTACATATCTGGAATGAGGATTGACGCCATTTTATGCCAAACTGGAAAATGTGCGTTACTTGAAAACTATACCTGAGCAACTCCAGGAAGTCATCAGATATTTAGCTTGTACCAGGTAATACATATAGGAGTAAACTTCAGTTCTCAATTTCATATTTGTCCAATTATGAATTAGAGTTTGTTGACTATGCTGAAACTTAGGTATGGGTTTGACCCAATGACCGGTTTACCAATCGTATTATTAGGTGAGGCCTCCAGACCAATTGTTTAAACATCTTTCAAACGTTCTAGAGGTTATGAACATAAGAGTAGTTGTAGATTTATCATTTAACAGTGTTCTACATACTAATAATTTGAGGTTTCTTATAATAATAATAATAATAATAATAATAATAATAATAATAATAATAATAATAATAATAATAATAATAATAATAATAATAATTCTATTTTCCTGACATTACCTTCATTGATATTTATTTTTTATTTTCCCCATTACCTTTACACTTTCGCAGCCTTTTCTGCATCCTACAGGTGAAGTTATATTAAGTGTTCAGTATAGTGTTCAGTATAGAGGAAGAACTGGCTTATATTGATCTGTAGCTACATCAATTTTCTATTCTCTCTAGTCTGCAAATGTCTAATAATATAGGAAAAACGGTCTAAAACTATGTAACGAAGCAGATATTATAAATTTCTGTTTCAATAGCATATCTTTGAAATGAATATGCGACAACGTGCTGATATAGGCAGAAAAATCTCAACATACCCCATAATATTAATCAAACACATATATAAAAGATTACTATGTTCAACATCACTTAATTCATCTTGCATAAACCCGAAACTTAGCGAATTACTATAAATTTATCTTACATGCAAATAAATTATTCTTTGAAAGTATAGTTAGACATTCAATAAACTGAGGTGTCTTACTTAAGCCTCAAAGAATCCCAACCACCAATGAATAACCACCAACAAAAAAAAAGTTAAGTATTATTGTGGGATCCGAACCACATTATATCGAGGGCGAAGAATCAACTCGGAATTACCGAATCGGTAGGAGAGCACGTAAACCACACGTCCAACGAGGAACTATAATTGCCAACATCTTCTGATTTGCTTAAAATCAGCTAATCTTGGCGGTCAATCCAGGCGAACTATATCCTGGATGCCAATCAATCCATCCCTAACGATAATGGTAATGTGGACAATAGGATATAGGACATTTCCTTTCTGGATTTTGGATTGGCTAAAGCAATGACTTACTCGCCAGCTTCAAGGAGCTAAACTCCTTTAGGAAATAAAGTTTATTTTCAATGAGAAAATAAAGTGACTGCATACTGTCCTGGGAGCTTTTATGATTTCAGTTTTATAACTTCTGATTTTCATAACTTCTGAATTCTATATTTGTCAATTTATGAAGAGTTACTTTGTGATAGTGAGTATGTGTGGATGTTTGGAAAAAAATTGATTTTGCTAGCAAATTTTTCGTTATTGATGACATCTGTTGTTGTGATACCAGATAACTTACAATTGAATCAGTCAATCAAGGAATATAAGCACAGTATTTATTACACAAATATCGATATGACTTTAATAGTTAGAGGTCCCTGAGCTTTCTATTCAACACAATGTTTTACAAACTGTTATTATATTATTTCAGGAAAGTGCGTAGTCATTTAGATATCAGCTTTTAATTTTTATTTTGGACAACACGATGATGGACAGTTAGGCGTCTTAAGGGTTAGGGAGTATTTTCCTAAAATACTTTTTACCATAATTTATTTTTCCAGGCCAAATGTTGATATAAAGATCAACTGATAAAAATATCAATTATTTTAATGATAACTGGTAGGTACTTACCTTAGCGGGAATTATTTACTTTCTTTAGATGTTGACTGATGCCTATTATTCAAGGTCAATGGTTATTGTAATTGTTAATATTTCATTTTTCATCCTTTCTGATGAACATTGGCAGGCACTTTCTAATTAAGAAAGTAAAGGTAAATGGGAAAGTCAAACGTAGAAAATTCATATTCCTGAAGAAAAAATATCCCCAGAGGCAAATAATATAACAACGAAAGATGGAAAGAGTGGAGACTAAAGAGAAAAGAGAAAAATCACCCACAAACCACTGAATATGTTTAGTTAAGAGATACTTTGAAAGGAAGAGGAAAAGAAAAAGAAGCGCGAACGAGGATTTGTGGAGAAGGAGCGCAAACACAAAAGGAGTTTTCGCTGGAGGTAAACCAAACACAAACTTCATTCCTCATTCGCACAATTGAATTCGCCCTGTTTGTCTTTTCCACTTTTTGATTCTTGTGTGTGTGTGTGTGTGTGTGTGTGTGTCTGTCATTTTTGTTTTGTTTGTGAGGTGGCGTTGAGAAGGATAGATTCAGGATTTAATTTTTTTGGAGAGGGTCCTCAGAGGACAGCTCATGTTTTTTGAAAACTCATTATGTAGGCTTATTCATCATACAACTGCGCTTGTCTCTCATAGACGTATCTTGTCTCGAAGCGTTAAAGTACATTATTGCCTTAAAGTACATTATTGCTCGACAGTAAATTATTGCCTTATTTTCTCATAAATCATAAAAATTTCCGATTTCATAAAGATTCACCTTATACATAGCTGCCATAAGTTAGACACGTTTACAATTTGCAAAGGAAGTTCCTACAAGTGCGAAGGATCTATCTAAGTGACATTTAATTGAGGAAACAGGTCTGCCACATTCTTTCTGTTTTTACTGCGGGTAACCGACAGGTAATACGAAACACCTTTTTCGTTTCACTACTTAATAACAAAGTACGACACGAGCCATACAGTTACATACATAGGTTCAAATTACGAATGTTAAATGATAGCATTCCTTTAATGAACTAGATTTGTTCATTTCCGATAAACCCGGTAATTTATTTGTTAATCCTTTCATTATTGCTATTCTAAACTATTTCAACTAACACGAAAACTAAACGGATAACAGTTTTCTAAACTACCTTCCCATGAATAGGTTAAACAAGTGCGGAGAAAAAGGAAAGGATCATCGGAAGTAAATAACAGTACGTTACAGCTCACAATACCAAATGCACATACATAAACAAAAGAAGGCAAGGTGCCTCGCTCTCGTAACTATATGTACATTCTCTGATTATAAAGGCGCGCTCCAGCATCCATAACACCGCTAGGGAGATGCTTTATGCTCTGCAACAAAGAGAGGATACGGCGACTCATCAGCAGAATATCGATGCTTAAGCTCCGCATTATCTCACGAGGCGTAAGCACCAAAAAGCAATGACTGACTGAAAGTCCATACTGAAATAGAGCAATGGATGATGACCAGGCAACAAGTTTTGTCTGCTGCTTTAGTGCAAATCGTGGATGCAGTGGCTGTGGAAAAGGAAACCAGTAATTTGCGCTATTTTGTATTGCTGAGACATCCGTAGGTGCGAGTTTTACTCTGCCATTGAAAGAACAATACCAAGATAATGAATAGATATAATTAACATGTTCACACAGCAGTGGTAGAACGGAGAATGAGCTTCCTTACTCCAGAATGCATCAATACCGTCCACCCGTCTAAAAATAGAATTTAATACAAATGAAATCACTCGAGTGAGAGTTCATGGAATATATCCATTATAATTTTGGTAATTCAAATCTGGATACTTTTCGCCAAAACCTGGAGCGAAAATAAATTTAGTGGAAAATTTTCTCGGGACGGTTGGTATTTGTGGAAATTATTTAGTCTCAAAGACTAAATACTAAGTTTTCTAAAGTCACTGAATTAGAAGGGATGGTAGATGTGCTGAAGTCAAAGATAGATTTTAATGTTATTTTGTACTATATAACTACCTGATAATCACCTCTCTCGCTCTTCTGGAAGTTAACAAGCTCGCGAAACTTATTGCGTGAGAATCTTCGAAATATTTTAGAGAATGCAAGGCACATCATCCCATCAAGAGCCTTTCAGTGTATTTTCAGAAATTTAATTAACATCATTCCATCAAGGACCTTTCAGAGAATTTTGAGAAATTTAATGAACTTCAACTCATCAAGGGCCTCTCAGAGTATTTTTATAAATTTAATGAACATCATTCCATCCGGAACCTTTCAGTGTATTTTCATAAATTTAAGAACATCATCTTATCAAGAACCTTTCAGTTCATTTTCAGAAATTTAATAACTCTTACTCCATCAAGAACCTTTCATTGTATTTTCATAAATTTAATTAACATCATTCCATCAAGGACTTTCAGAGATTTTTTTAGAAATTTATTGAACATTCCATCAAGGACCTTTCAGAGAATTTTTAGAAATTTAATGAACATTTCATCAAGGTCCTTTCAGGGTATTTTCATAAATTTTTTGAATATCAAGGACTTTCAGAAAATTTTTAGAAATTTATTGAACATTCCATCAAGAACCTTTCAGTTCATTTTCAGAAAATATTTATTGAATCTCATTCCATCAATGACCTATCAGTTTATATTCAGAAATCTAATAAACATCATTCCATCAAGGACATTTCAGAGTATTTTCGGAAATTTAATGACTATCATTCTATCAAGGACCTTTCAGTTTTTTCAGAAATTGAATGAACATCATTCCATCAAGAACATTTCAGTTAATTTTCAGAAATTTAACGAGCCTCACTTCATTAAGGACCTATCTGTTCATTTTCAGAAATTTAATGAATATCATTTCATTAAGGCCCTTTTAGTTTAGTATTTGCATTTCCAGGAGTCGTAATTTGAAGAACAATAGACCATTGAGTAACTTAATAAGTAATTGAGTATCATGAATTGCAAATGCATAAATAAAAGTTTTAAAAAAATGACTTCACATCCCCTTTTCATTTTCATAACAACAGCTTCGGACGCTTTTTAAGGCCTGTGTGAAATCCATCTTGCACCCGCTGAGACTTCATCTGTTCGGTACAAAGTTTACGACCGGCTCAGAGTCCGAAGGATAATTTTCCAGCTGATAACATATGCATATTAATGGTGAAATGAGTTTTCTTCTTTTTTTCCTCAGGCCACTCTCTGCCTGCCAACAGGCCACCAAATACCTTCGTTCATATTTTGCTCTGCATACTCGTGATGCCTTAGCATCAAGATGTTGAGATCTGTTGGATGTTCAACGTTACGATACATAAATGATGAATTTTTAGAAAGGAAGCTAGTTTTAATTAGTTGAGAGAGAGAGAGAGAGAGAGGAGAGAGAGAGAGAGAGAGAGAGAGAGAGAGAGAGAGAGAGTTTAAATTAAATACAGTCATTTATTACACATTACAATAAATAAATGATGGATTTATTTATAGTAATCTTACGGTAAATAAATGATAAATTTGGAAGAAAGTTAGTTTTGACTAGATATATATATATATATATATATATATATATATATATATATATATATATATATATATTTGAGAGAGAGATACATACATACATATGTAACGTAAATGTACAGACTCATCATTTTTAACTTCCCTGGAGACAGAGAGCCCGAGTGACAGCCTAGAGAATGCTGATAACTTTTTTTGGGATGGTGTGACATTAAAATCCTTACTAAGTTATGGGTGTTCGTCAAAGGTGATTTGAAACCAGTTTAGAGTGGTTACAGGGGGTGGACGAAGGGTGTGAATTCGTGCGTCCGTGTGAGCCTCTTTTGTTCTTAATGGCATGTAATTAGCCAGAACCATAGAGACAGTTGCCTTCAAGAGAAAGAGCCGGGATGGCTCTGCAACGTGTTTTTATTAAGTGCTTGGAGATTCTGTCTGGAAATGGGTAAGAATTACTGTGCTTTAGCCAAAGGAGTGGCTTGACTGTATTTTTGATATTTTGTATGTTCTATTTCATTTAATCTTTTGACTTTGTCTTTACAATTGTGTATGCTCATTAGTGTGTTCTCCTGTTCTTTTAAACAGGCGGTTCTAGTGAAGGGGACTGTGTTCTAGTGGAGGGAACAGGTGGTTCTGGTAGGGGAACCATATTTGGAGGAATGGTGTTTGACTAATTACTTTATAAGACTGATAATTACCGGGGGTTATCTGGGTTACTTGAATTTTGAGTTATCATTCCATTTAATTATCCTGTAAGAATCTGAGTTATTCAATTAATACTTTGCTTTGAATAAATGTCTATTTTTGTAGTTCCGACTCTGATTTGATGACCTAATGAAATGGAGGGGCAGTGTAGAGAGAGAGAGAGAGAGAGAGAGAGAGAGAGAAGAGCGGTTGCCAGACGAGAGAGAGAGAGAGGAAAAGTGTTACCAAAAACCCAGTTTGCCTGCCACTCATGGCTTTTGCTACCAAAGCGAATAACGGGGTGGTGGCCCCGTTATTACATACATACATACATACTTACATAATTAGGTAGATAGACTGATATGATTATTGATATATGTGTGTATATATATATGGTATATAATATATATATATATATATATATATATATATATATATATATATAAGTAAATATACGTATACAGCAAAGATAAATATATATTTACCATAAAAAGATTTCATTCAGATCGGGAGAATGAAAGGTCAAAGAGGCAATGGGATTACATCTAGATGCAGTCCCACTTAAAGTTGACCTTTGTTGTAGTCTTATCGAATAAAGAACTTAATTCCCTGGCTGCCGACCTTTTTGATCACTCGAGTACTGTGTATAAAAGGATTTTTTTTTTTTTTGTCACAGTAGGAGTGTGAATATTCAATTCATATAGTCTTAAAGTGTAGTCCATCAGAGTTTATAAGAGTTGTTTGTTTAGTTTTTGATCAAGGGCAAGAACCGAGGACAGAATTTAACTATTGTGTAAAAAGAAAGAAAAAAAGAGTTGAACTAATACAGCTTTGAAAACCTTCAGAATATATAAGAATTCTTTCAGTGCGTCGAGGACAAATTTCACCTTTGTATAAAACCGTTATTAACTCCAAGTCCCTTATTTTTCTTTTATTATTTTTAATATAGTTATTTTCGTTTAGAAATTAACGATTATAGAAAACTGTCAGGGTATCCTTCATTTTTTCATAAATATATTTCAATAGGAGTCCGGGACAATTAAATGAAGGCATATATTATTGAAAGTTGATAACTCCAAGCCCCTTCCTTTACCTCTATACTTTTTAATGTACGAATTTGTTTCTTAGAGTTTACCGACTGTAAAAAAAAAAAAATTGTATGAAACGTCAACACTTAATGAAGGAATACATTGAGAATGCTGATAACTCTAAGTCTCTTGTCTTGCTTTTGTAATTTTCAGTGTAATAATTTTTCTGTTAAAATCTAACGATTGTAGAAAGCTGTCAGGTTATTTAGGTATCAAAATTCATCAGAGCATTCAAGAATTCATCGTTTACTTTATCGATAATTATATTACAGTAAGAGTCGAGGAGAAGTTAACGACTGTACAAAACTGTCATCACTTTTAATGAAATAATACAATGATAAACGTTGATAACCTCAAACCCCTTGTTTTGCCTTTATTAATTTCAACGTACTCATTACCTGTTTCCTTCTATTTGAATTAGGAGCTGCCTTAGTTTCCTCCTCAAGAAGCTTTCGAAAGGAAATCAATCAGCCGTTGGTCTCGAGTGACATCGGGCATGAATTGCACGGAGGGGGGAAAGTAGATGATGATTTCCACTTCAACCCCCACCCCGCCCCACCCCCAACCCCAACCTCCCCAAATTTCGGCGAGCTCTGAGTCCTTTTTTTTTTTTTTTTTTTTTTTTTTTTTTTTTTATTTTTTTTTTTTTTTTTTTTTTTTTTTTTTTTTTTTTTTTAAAGATCATCATTGATCGATTTGAGTTCCGCTTGAATTTTCATTTCCTTTCAAGTTGAAGTCGAGAGCGCGCATGGCGACCAAGAGGGTGTTTATCGAAAGGTAAGTGAAGCGTAATAACCCGTTCAACTTTTATGCTAACAGGAGGAAGAGAAATATAAATAGACCAAAGGGAGTGAGTAACGTAGCGAGGAAAAGGGAATATAGAGAGAGAATAAGAAGAAGGAAAGGAAAAGGAAAGACAGATAGACAAACAGACAGTCAAACAGAGAAAGAGAGAGAGAGAGAGAGAGAGAGAGAGAGAGAGAGAGAGAGAGAAGAGAGTTGTGCTCAAAAGCGACGAAATGCATGGGAAGTGGCGGAGGGAAAACTCTCGTACACAGGAGAAAAAGAAGAGAAAAGGACGAAAGAGAGTCAGTAACGTAGTGAAAAAGAGTGAATAAAGAGAGGAGAAGAAGAATGCACAGGAAAAGGTGAGGGAGAGAAGCCAGGGGTGGGGGGGGGGGGAAGAGAGAGAAAGAGAGAATGTACCAAAAAATTCAAAAAGCAAAAGATTCAACCGAAAGAAAGAGACAGACTGACAGACAGACAGACAAACAGACAGGAAATATGCCCAAAAATCTCAAAATGTAAAAGAAGCTTCAGAGAGAGAGAGAGAGAGAGAGAGAGAGAGAGCACAACAGCCTTTCACGGCAGAGCTTGGTCGCTAAAATCCTTTTCCATCTTCTTCATATTTATAGCTGAGTTATAGCAGCGTGGAAGAGACGGAGATGTCTGATCTAATCTGACTTGATGACGTCCATGATTTAGTGGGTGTTACCAAGGCACAGTTCGGCGATAAAGCGAAAGTAACTTTTAGAAAGTTTGGACGTTATGATAGATACGGAATCATTTTGAAATCCGGGTTTTTAGTTTTTTTTTTTTTTACTTTCTCCAGTAAAAGAGAGAGAGAGAGAGAGAGAGAGAGAGAGAGAGAGAGAGAGAGAGGGAGAGAGAGAGAGATTGTATTGCTTTGTATCCTAAAATGATAAAATGCATAAGTGACGGAAGGAAAATATTCATTTAAACAGCCAAAACGAAGTGAAAAAAACGAAATTCCTTTTGTTCTTTTGACTTCTTGGAGCAAAGAAATATAATAAAGGAAAAATAAAGAGTAATGTATGTGCTTAGAGGCAAGAAAGTCATTGGGATAAAGGAAAGAAACGAGGAAGGAAGATACTTACAGGGACAGAGACTGAATTCACCTATAACCAATATCCTAATCAAAAGACGGAAGATGAGATAGATATAGCCAATATTTATATAAACTCAGTGCATATTTACAAGGACACAAAAGTCTATGGTTAATTAGAAAATTAATCTAGAGCCCAGGGAGGTAGGGGTATGGGGGTGAGGGGATATTGGTTAAGGAGCTTAAAGGGCATAAGACTTAGCATCTTCGGGGAGTTGTGGTGACGAGAAAAGGTCAGTAAGAAATAGCGGCGCATAATAAACGAAAATGGAATAGTAACGGAAAGATAAATGTCAGAGGAAGAGGACAGATAAAAGGGGATATTAGGGAAAATAAAAAGATAAGTTGGTGATGAAAACGAAGGATGTTTTGGTGTGTTTTGACGTTAGTGTGCCTTTTATGCTCATAAAAATGTAATGGAACTTGAAAGGCGAAAAGATAAAATTTGGTGAATCTGAACGTGGTTTAGAATACAGCCGGTAAGATCTTGCAGGATTCTGAAAGCATCAATAGAAGGCAGAGTGATTACATCAAAACTGCTAATCATTACGATTCTAGGCAAAGTAGGAGTTCCAGTGCTTGCTTACAAAAGTGGACATCTATGTTTTTTAAAAGTTAATGAAGAAGGAACAGTTTAAGTAATGGACTTGTTGCAGTATAATATGATAAGGAGAGTATAGTTAACATTAACTGAATGCCTTCACAGTATACCTTCAGAATGGGGAAATAAACATCTTTTAATATGGTAGCTAAATAGGTGTACTTAGATAGACAGAACGATAAACGTTTTAGAACAGAGCATAGACAGGAGACCGAGAGAGACGGCGAGAGTAAATAACTCAGTTTTGCTTTTAAGAGTCATTAAGGTAATGTACATGAAAAGCACTTTGTGAACAGCAACATAGGAACTGCCCCATATTTTATGCATCGAACCCCATTTATTATGTAGATGAGTCAGGCCAAATGCAAATAAAACGAAGGAAATGGTTTGCTGTAACGTTAAAAGAAAATAAGTCGCCATCAAAAACAGATGTCATCAGTCCCTGAACAAAGGGAACAGAACCATTTTAATGAAATAAAATTGTAATACCAGGGAATAAACTGATAATTAATATTAGAGTGTCATATAACGAACATATAAATATAAATTAGTTCCGAACGTTCACACAATAGTCGAAACACCATCCGTAACTTACGAAGGCGACTCTCCGGGAAGAAGAAGAGTTAAGGAGCCCATATAAAGCTCAAACTTGATCGTTGTTAGCAGGAATGTTTTCCTTTCATTTTAAACAAACTAATGGGAAGGCGGGACACAAATAAGGATCTCATGAAGTGGTTAAACAGGCATGGTCCTTGTAACTGAATATCTAAAAGGGGTGAGACACCGAACGGCTTTAGCACATTTTAGGTGTGGGTGAATATAAACCCACTAAAACTGAGGGTACTACTTACCTGGATGAGAACGGTGGAAAGGAAGACGGGGATAAGTGTAGTTTTGTGGAAAATAAAACGCAGGAGGGATATGAGTGGCTGAATATCACAGAGGTCCTGGGCATCGCACACCCAAGACAATAATGATGATAATGATAATGATGATTATGTGACCTTTACAATATAACTCCCTAGTGATTTCAGTATATTGTCAATTGATGAAATAACTCATTTTTGGGCGTCATCACTACTAAGGTCACTGACGCCAGTGTGTTATGTCACTTGTATCAATAATATGTGTTAATTTTCATTAATTTTCCTAGGATTGATTATAACAACTAACTCCTTCAAGAATTTTTCAGTTTATGAATGGAAAGATGCTGATAACGTCTATTCCTGTATAAAAAAAAATACGAATGAATTAGAGAATAAAATTTATCTATGATATCTATCCTCAAAAAAGTTCGTATGTTCATCGTATGTTTGTTCATAGAAATATTACAAAGTAGGTGCGCTGTAATTGTCCAGATCTCCGAAAATGAAATGAAAAATATTCTCCCAAAACTTAATCTATAAAGATGGGTCAAATTCACACCCTGAAAACAAGTGAGGAACTCCTGCCAACCCCCGCCCCCAACAAAGAAAAAAGTTTAAAGTTCCCACCTACGACTCTGATCCTCGCTATGATGAAAGCCGTTTTGGAAATCTCCTGATGTGTGCGATTTCACTTCGCTAATTAGAAGAAGATTTGCGATCTCTCTCTCTCTCTCTCTCTCTCTCTCTCTCTCTCTCTCTCTCTCTCTCTCCTTCTTGAGGAGAATCTCGACGTCTTAATAAAGAGAAAGGTCTTTTCGCGCTTCCTTGGCAATATTTCAGCTTAAGGTGTGAGGTTTCCTTGATATCGGGCTCTCTCTTTTTCGTGACTCAGAAATTATGGCCTCGGAAAAATTATTTTTTTTTATGCCGAAGCTGAAGCCGAAGCCAGGTAAATTAAATGTTCTGATGCCGGAAACTCCTAAAGGATTGATTAAGACGAAGGCTTAACATATAAAAGGATTTGAGGATGAATAGAAAATCAGTCATCAGTCATGGTGGGGCCAAGAAATAAATCGACAGCAACAGATGTATTACGGCTTCATTTATTAGGCATGAAACTTTTTTTACATGCTGTGTGGTATTTTCATGCATATAAATATACATGCATACATGCATGCATATGAATGTGTATATAAATATATAAAAAGTTTCATCCCTAACAAATGTAGCCGTAATACATCTGTTGCTGTCGATTTATTTCCTGGCATCACCATGACTGATGACTGATTTTCTATTCATCCTCAAATCCTTTTATATGTTAAGCCTTCGTCTTAATCAATCCTTTAGGAACTTCCGGCATCAGAACATTTAGTTTACTTGGCTTCGGCTACAGCTTCGGCATAAAAAAAATACATAATATATATATATATATACTATATATATTATATATATAATATATAGATATATATATATATATAACAAAATGTTGTGTATATATTATATATGTATATATGATAACTTTGTGATATACAGTATATTTTATATATAAATGTGTGTGTATATATATTATTTATATTTATATTTAGATATGTATTATATGTATATATATATATATATATATATATATATATATATATATATATATATATAATAGAGAGAGACAGAAACAGAGACAGAGACAGAGGAGACGTAAGTGAATGGAGCATGTAAAAGAATTGACCTGCTGATGATGAGCCTTCTGTGTAGGAGTCACGAAGAGGCTAATGTTTTGTTTTGTGAGCAGATGGCGCATTTAAACAATTCAGTGGTTAATGATGTACTGGTTGCGACCCTTGGGTCTTTTTATTTTATTTTTTAATCCTTCCTTATTGAGTAATTAGCTTGTTCCAGAGTGTAAAAGTTAGCCCCAGGGAGGGAAATGTCCTCGGCCGGTATCCTGAAATATGTGTGTGCGTGTATTTGCTTGCGTGTGTGTGCATATGTATACATCTGAAGCATACAGACGGTCATTAGCATCTCCATTTGATGATTATTTCATTAGAATGATCTCAGAATTAAGGGCCATTCAAGCATTTCAGTAAAAAGAGGATAATAAAGATGAAGAATCTTATCGGACCTCCCTTTAGTGCTCGGATAATTAGCCGATGAAATTTGATTACGCGCCTTGTAGACCGAAATTCCTCTGTGAAATTCTTTCGTATTAAAAATCCACCCTTAGGGCACCCGCTTCCGTCCTAACTCACCCCCCCCCCCCCCCACCCCCCCCCCCCCTCTCTCTCTCTCTCTCTCCTCTCCCAACCCCCCCAACAAACTCCTCCATCTTTTTTTCAACCTCTCAGATAATCGCATTCTTTCCACAGAAGAATTTCCTCATCTCTCTTTTTTTCCTTTCTTTCTTTCTTTCATATTTTACCTTTTTTTATTAATCAGGTCTCGGGGGGCGGAGGAGGACCATTTGCTGAAAAACGGCGATCTTTTATCCTAATTTTACTCGGAAAAAAAACCCCGGGAAAGCGTTCATCCCTTTATCCAGCATAGCTCGGAGGTCATTACGTCCGTAATAGGCTGCTCAACTGGAATTAATAACGGGGCGGGAGGGGAACACTGCAGACACAACAGCAGCAAAGGAATGCGGAAGAGCCGCGGCTGCTATTCCCCTTCGTAGCTGTTCCCTTCGATGTCTGCTTGTGGAACGCTCAGATATCATAGTATTAACACTCTAGTTATAGTTCTTGTCTGTTCCTTAAACAGTTATAGTTCTTGTCTGTTCCTTAAACTGCTATAGATCTTGTCTGTTCTTTAAACTGTTACTGTTATAGTATAGAAAGCATAGAAGCAAAAATTGATATCATTTATGAAGCATATGAAGCAATGGTATTTGTTAGAGGATTTGCTATTGGGGAGGGTTGTGCTAAGATGAGGTCACATCAATATTTCTTGACTATTTCTTAAACTAATGTGTTATGAAAGAAAGAAATGAAGAAAAGATGATGCCATTTCGAGCGTTATGGGATTTTCAGTGTGTGTTTTTTTTTTTTTTTTTTTTTTTTTTTTTTTTTTTGTCAGGACGTATTTACGATTTCCTCTTCGTCACAATCAAGCGATAAGTTTGTGACGATGAGGCTAACATGAAATATTCTTGAAGCTCCCAATGGAAAAATGTCCACTATAAAGTCTTGGGTAGCAGTTTGAGTTATTAAAGACTCACACAACTATAGACAATAACATGTATGAAGTAACAAATCCACGTATGTACTATCTTATAAAAATATTTATGAATCACCATTCTGAAAAGACCTGAGGCATCTTCACTTACGTCAGTGAGCTACCAAAAGAAAACTTTTCCCTTTGCAAGTTTTCCTCTTTTCTTCTTCTTCTCTTCTTTTCTTCTTCTTCCTCCTCTTCGTCTTCTTCATACTCTTCTTCTTCCTCTCTTCCTCTTCTTCTTCTTCTTCTTCGTTCCTGTGCAGACGGGCGAGAGAATTTTTAGCACTCAGAATTAATAATGTTTCCTTTAATTATGGAAATTTCTTCGAGGCCGTTGCTTCAATGGCGGTCGGAAGGTCTTGATAAATTTAGCGCTGAATCCGTTTACTTTTTCGCTTTCGCGGGATGGTTCCTTATCATTCTCCTCGGGGAATTAGAAGCCCCAGCTTGGGCAAAGTTAACTGCGTTATATGCTCTAGCGTATCACTTAACACGAGCGATTGTAAGTATATTCCCTTCAAAAGTGACTTTTTTTTCTGTTTCCATATAATTTCGAAAAGAATTTTTTTTCATTTTTCTAAAATCCAACGTAACACTGGTTTTCGAGATGTCGCAAAAGTTTTGTCACGTCTCAAAACAAAACAAAACAATAAAAAAGTGGCGTAAATCTCGGGGGGAATCTCTTCGGAAACATTCGTTGGAAATCCGAGAAAAAGACGATGCGAAACAGAACACTTCAGGAGAGAAAAAGCCAAAATTGTTGCCACAAAACATTTCATTCGCCAGTTCATCGCATTACTGCCAAACAAGTGTGCCATGATGAAGTCTTAAACGTATTACGTGTATTTTCTGGATAAGCGCTTTTTTGCTGAAAGCAATGCCTTCTTTTCTATCAGTGTAGTTTTCTTTTCTTTTTTTATGGGGACACGTGGCTAACCGAGGAAAATTTGCGTTTGAGATGTCTGGGATTCCGTTTAAACAGCTAAAGAATATTTTTACGACCCAGACTGCTGGCAAAAACTATATATTCTACTCTAAATCCTTTCAATTATACATACATACATACATGCATACATACGTAAATGACGATGAATTTATAAATTTCCATTTGCTGAATTTTGCTAGACTTTTCTGCAGGCCGATGGTACATACATATTATCTATCCCTTGACTTTGATGCACAAGTTCCTCTAAAAATCAGCGTTTCTTAACCTTTTTCGACCTCAGCACCCCTTTTGGTCAGGTCTAAGCAGTCCAGCAGCCCCTACCATTGGTTAACACCTAGTTACTGCAAGGATAAAGTAAAGACAAGTGCAGTACATCTTGATCATATATTTGATTCATTCTCCAAAACAAAAACAATAATTATGCCAATACCAGTGGCAAAAAAAAAAAGAAAATAAAGGAAAGATCATGAACAAACTCAATAAAAAATACTCATCAATGCGACTTTTGTTGTTGCTTATATGCGACTAGTTTCTCATATACTTTAACCTGAAAATCAGGTGAAAGTTTATTGAATTTTAAAAATGCGTTAAAAAATACATTTGTCCATACACACTCCTTCACTACAGAAACACTGATATTTTACCGCCACACATATGACTTTCATCAGCACCCCCTGAAATTGATTTCAGCACCCCCTGAAATTGATTTCAGCACCCCCTGGGGGTGCTAGGACCCAAGGTTAAAAAACGCTGATGGATGACTGCATAATTCCGGCCGATATGAAAAGGACAGTAAACATGCAAGGATCGCAGCAGTGAAAGCCCTGAACGCCACATGAACATCGTTAGGAGGTCCCCCATGAAAAGCGCAATAACCCATTCGGAGACATTCCCGATGGAATACGCCGATCATCCCAAGTGCGAATAAGAAGTATTCAGTCTGTGGGATTCAGAAAACGATCAAACAAAAATCAGAAAACTTTACGACAACCGCATAAACGACATCAAATACTATTTTTTTATATTCTATAATATAGCAGCAAAACCAATTGTTGATAAAAAGCGCTACCAATTTGTTAATCACCGGCTATTTGTATTGTTTGTGGTTGTGTTATAAACACAACAATAGCTGCCAAAATATAATTGTCTTTTGAAAAATAAATTAGAGTCACAAAAGATATACATTAAATGTAGATATACAAGCAATATTTCTATTATGTAACTAAAGAATTTTTAAACTATACGTTTTGATTTTGATTTTTATTAATTTTGTAGCAAACTGTTACTTAAGTTTATGTTTATATTTTTCCATTAGCAGAATTATCTAAATAATGTGTAAATTATTGGAATGTTGTATTTTTGTAATGAAAGATAAAAAAAAAGTTCTACAGGAACTTGATATCTGCTTCATGTAAGACAGTCGACGAATCCCGAGCAGCTTTGCCTTTATGAAGGTCAAAGCAACTGTCATCAGCTGATGATTTTCTATAATGACAAGAAAATTAGAGGATAGAGATGAAACCTGACTGAGATAACTAGCATGGCCAAAACTGGAGCTAGATACCAGTATGAACGTCAACCAGAGGGCTGCAAACTCGCCAATATTTCCGACTTCATATCTTTCATCGCAGCTTTTCCACGAATCCGGCCATACCATCGGCAATCAGCTATTCCAAAAAGCCACAGTCCAGTGTTGCCAATTGGTATCTGCTTACCCTCTAAACTGGCTGTAAGACTTGCACAAAACCGTGGAAATAAGTGAAATTAGCGTATCTATTTGTAGTATATATACATATTAGAGAGAGCACCTTTACCATTATTGCATTGTTATGACAACTAGAATTCATGGAAACAGTTTGTAAATGCATCGACGTATGTGTGAAGCTCCACTAAATTGGCAACGATGGGCCACACACCGCAACAGCAACCAGAGCCGCGACCGAGGGAGGCAGTCGTAGGAAGTACAATAATATTGGATGCCGGTGTGGGCAAAAGAAGCTTGCATTTGTATCCATAAAAAGACCAGTGATGAATATTCAAGCTGGAATTACATCCGTTCCAGTACCATCACAGAATAGCTCAATACAATAATATGTATCAAAATTTTTGCATTCTCATTTTTACATATGTGATTCAGGTATCTGAGTTTCCACTGCACATTAATAAACATTGCCTTTCAAACATTATTCGACGTCGTATTATACCAAAGAGTCTATGGATTTCGTTTTTAATTGTTCAATTATTAAGCGAGACTACCTGATTGACCTTTTTAAATTACCCGATAAGTTTTGTACAACTTCATCCTCAAATCGTGAAACTTGCTCTTCTGTTTGTTTGTCAGTTTGGGGCAAATGGGTAAGAGTGTTACTCTAATTTCAGTTGCATGTTTCCAATCCCCTTTTTAGTCGACTTCAGGAGCAAATCCGTACATTTTCTTTTTTTCATTCTGAAAAGGACTAAGGGTACTTGAAACATTGCACGTTCAGATAAACCTAATAACTTTAAATAGATCATTTGAATATATATGGGTTGGTTTGTGTATGTGAATGTGAGTGTGTGAATGTGAGTGTTCTTAAGGTTAATTTTATTATTATATCATTAGTAAGGTCTCAAAATTAAGTATATTCAAGTAAGCAGTAAAAATATGGATAATAAAGATGACGAATCTTATTGCAGCTCCCTTAGTGCTCAGATAATTATCCGATTAAATTTGATTGCATCCTTCGCAGACCGAAATTCCCCTGTGAAATCCTTTCATATCAAAAATCCACCCTGCGGGTACCCACTTCACGTTCTTTCCCTCCCCCCTCCCCCACCCCCATGCCCCGAACACTGCCCCTTCTTTTTTTACCTCTCTAATAATCGCATTCTTTCCACAGAAGAATTTCTTCATCATTTTTTTTTCTTTCTTTTATGTTTCAAACATATTCTTGTTATCGAGTCTCGGGTACGGGAGGAAGACCATTTGCTGAAGAACTGCGATCTTTGATCTCAACATGACCCGGGAATGGAACCCTCGGAAATATTCATCCCTTTATCCAGCATAGCACAAAGGCCATTGCGCCCTTAATAGGCTTCTCAACTGGAATTAATAACAGGGCGGGAGGGGAATACTTCAGAAACAACAGCAGCAAAGGAATGCGGAAGAGCCGCAACCACTGATCTGCTGAAATGTCTGCTTGTGGAACGCTCAGATATCATAGTAC
>NC_061107.1:129124369-129162328 GCF_015104395.2 Macrobrachium nipponense | reverse complement strand
TGATGGATATTAGTGCCTGGATATTAAGAAAGAGGACAGATGCCTGGGTAAAAGAAAAAGGAAAAAGGAGGTAGAAAAGAAAAGCCAAAACTTAATCATGCAGACTGATTTTACTTAAAAATCTAAGTTTATTCCTCTGATAGTTGAAAGGACTTGGTTACAGCTTTATTTACTTTCAAGAATAAACAGATTATAGAGAGCTTATCTTATGAAATGGTTTCATCATAGATGATGGTGTAAATTTTAACATCTATGACCAAACACGTTAAGTTTATTTCTTTGTTTGTACCTTCCCCCTCCCTTTTCCTTTCCTCTTTTTCTTTTTCTCTTTTTTCCCCCCCTTTCTCTCTTCACCCAAGCTGCAATCCACAGCGGTCGATTAAGACTAAATCATTGCACAGAGAGAGAGAGAGAGAGAGAGAGAGAGAGAGAGAGGAGAGCAGAAGAGAGAGAGAGAGAGATTAACTCATAATTTTCTGCGCGGATTTCTGTTTAAAAAACTTATTGAAATTAATTACCTACACAAGAAAATGATACCGATATATATAGATATATTTATATATATATATATATATATTATACATACATATATATATATATATATATATATATATATATATATATATATATATATATATATATATATATATATATATATATATATATATAGACTATATCCATGCATACATACATACACACACCCATATATATGTGTGCATAAATATAATATATATATATACTATATATATTATATTATATATATATATATTATATATATATATATATATATATATGTATATATATATACATATATATATAAACTAGAGAGAGAGAGAGAGAGAGAGAGAGAGAAGCAGAAAGAAACACTCACACATACGCAGACATTCTTCATCAAGAGCATAACCATTACTGTACGAGTATACCATACCATATGATATAATACTCTCAAAAATGTAAGTTCCAGTTCCATTACGCCTATGGAAAGAGCAGATCAGGAAAAGGTAGTTTATACTTCATTCTCACGCGATCACCTACTGCTAACGTCAGGATTTCGTGACTATAATGCTAGTATCCATCTGTCTGTCTATATATCTATCTATCTATATGTATGTATGCATGAATGTGTAATATATATATATATATATATGTATATATATATATATATATATATATATATATACACACAAACATACACACAAATATTTAGATACAAATTGTCGTTTACTATCCTGTTCGCTCTACTTCGGAAATAGTACAGAAGGGAAATTATAATTAATAGGTGAAGTGGTTCGTCACCTGGCGGATCCAATCCACCGACCGCGATGAAAATACACTCACACACACATACATACACACACACACACATATATATAATACACTATATATATCATTAATTATTTGAAATCATGTACCCTTATGTTCTTCAAAGAGAGACGCACCAGAAAGGAAAATCCTACATGTTCTCAGGAGATCTCTAGGGATGAAGTTGCGCGCCCATGCCCTTTTCATAACCAAAACTGATGCACATGTTGGCAGGTCGCCGAGTTTCCATCTGCCCATCCTAGGACTAAGTTTTTACACCTGCAAAGCCATCCAAAGAACATGGTTTTACACCTGCAAGCCCATCCTAAAAACAAGGTTTTACATCTGTAAGGCCATCCCAGGTATAAAGTTATATACCTGCAAGCTTATCCTAGGAAAAAAATTTTGCACCTGCAAGCTCATCGTAGGAAAAAGTTTATACATCTGCAAGCCCATCCTATGAAAAAGTTTATACATCTGCAAGCCCATCCTAGGAAAAAGGTTATACATCTGCAAGCCCATCCTAGGAAAAAGGTTAAACATATGCAAGCCCATCCTAGGAAAAAGGTTAAACATATGCAAGCTCATCCTAGGAAAAAAGTTAAACATCTGCAAGCCCATCCTAGGAAAAGGTAAACTCTGCAGCCGATCCTAGGAAAATAAAAAGGTTACATCTGCAAGCCAATCCTAGGAAAAAGGTTAAACATATGCAAGCCCATCCTAGGAAAAAGGTTAAACATATGCAAGCTCATCCTAGGAAAAAGGTTAAACATATGCAAGCTCATCCTAGGAAAAAGGGTTAAACCATATGCATAAGCTCCATCCTAGGAAAAAAGTAAAAAAGCAAACATCTGCCAGAAGCCGCCCATCCTAGGAAAAAGGTTAAACATCTGCAAGCCAATCCTATGAAAAAGTTTATACATCTGCAAGCCCATCCTAGGAAAAAGGTTAAACATCTGCAAGCCAATCCTATGAAAAAGTTTATTACATTGCAAGCCAAGGCCCATCCTATTGGAAAAAGGTTATTAAGCATCTGTAAGCCCCATTCTATAGGAAAAGGTTATTAACATCTGCAAGTCCATCCTACGGAAAAAGGTTTAATTACATCTGCAAGCCCCATCCATAGGGGAAAAGTTTATTACATCTGCAAGCCCATCTGTAGGAAAAAGGTTTTAAAAACATCGTGCCAAGTCCATCCTAGGAAAAAAGGTTTATACATCTGGCAAGCCCATTCAATATTGAAAAAAGGTTATTGACATCTGCAAGCCCATCCTATGCAAAAACAGGTTATAACCATCTGGCAAGCCCATCCTAGGAAAAAGGTTATACATCTGCAAGTCCATCCTAGGAAAAAGTTTATACATCTGCAAGCCCATCGTAGGAAAAAGGTTAAACATCTGCAAGTCCATCCTAGGAAAAAGTTTATACATCTGCAAGCCCATCATATGAAAAAGGTTATACATCTGCAAGCCCATCCTATGAAAAAGGTTATACATCTGCAAGCCCATCCTAGGAAAAAGGTTAAACATCTGCAAGTCCATCCTAGGAAAAAGTTTATACATCTGCAAGCCCATCATATGAAAAAGGTTATACATCTGCAAGCCCATCCTATGAAAAAAGGTCTATACCATCTGTCAAGCCCAATCCGTAGGAAAAAAAGGTTAAACATCTGCAAGGTCCATCCTAGAAAAAAGTTTATACAATCTGCAAAGCCCATCATATGAAAAAGGTTATGACATCCTGCAAAGCCCATCCTATGAAAAAAAGGTCTTATTACATCCCTGCCAAGCCCGATCCTTAGGAAAAAAGGTTAAAAACACCTGCCAAGGTCCCATTCCTACTGAAAAAGGTTATACATCTGCACGTCCATCCTAGGAAAAAGATTAAACTTCTGCAAGCCCATCCTAGGAAAAATTTATACATCTGCGAGCCCATCCTAGGAAAAAGTTTATACATCTGCGAGCCCATCCTAGGAAAAAGTTTATACATCTGCGAGCCCATCCTAGGAAAAAGTTTATACATCTGCAAGCCCATCCTAGGGAAAAAGTTATACATCTGCAAGCCCATCCTAGGAAAAAGTTTATACATCTGCAAGGCCATCCTAGGGAAAAAGTTATACATCTGCAAGCCCATCCTAGGATAAAGGTTAAACATATGCAAACCCATCCTAGGATAAAGGTTAAACATCTGGAAGTCCATCCTAGGAAAAAGTTTATACATCTGCCAGCCCATCCTAGGATAAAGGTTAAACATCTGCAAGCCATCCTAGGAAAAAGGTTATCTGCCTGCAAGCCCATCCAAAGAATAAGGTTATACCTACAAGGTAGATGTGCATGGTAAGAAACGTCCTCTAAAAGGACAGTAGCTTACACTGAATAGTCAGATGACTTCACACTAAGTTCTGTTGGACTCTCACCAGAGGCAGGGGAACAAGTCGTGTGAGGAATCCCGCTTTGTCATCTTGGTATGTGAAATTTCTTTTTAAATTTTCACTTTTATTTACATTCCATTTCTGAATTGTCAGATTTTTACTAAACTCACTAGCGTAACACTAGTGACAGATATGGATTAATGTAGAACATAGCAACAATTATCGTCTTTTTCTAAAGATTTATTTTTAGTTTTAAGGACAAGAAGGGATACTGGATATACGGAAAGGTTGTCTTGAAAGTAGGCGTCGCATGTGCAAGGCGTTCAGTAAGTATATATACATATATATATATATATATATATATATATATATATATATATATATATATATATATATATATATATATATATATATTACAGTGAAAGGTAAACCATATAGAGCAGAGAGCAGAGAGAGAGAGAGAGAGAGAGAGAGAGAGAGAAGTACAGCTATATGTGTATTTTCGTTGCATCTCCAGTACTCGACGTCCCTTCCCTCTTAAAGAAACTTCGACGCTTGGTTCTCATTCTTTTATTTGTCGTTCCGAATCAAGACTTCCTCTTCCATTAACTCTTTTTAGGCAAATGACCTCCCTGGCAGCAACTTCCTTCTTTCGCCCCAGTCTTTTTTTTTCCTTTTGTGTTTTATTTCGATAACAACAAAGAGACTTTCGGGTGCCAACATGAAAGAGAAAAAACTGAATTAAACGAAAAAAAAGAGCAGTTGAAAAAAACAAAGCCGCTTTTGTTCAATGTCTTGTAGAACTCACTAATGAATGTCTCCCGCCCCCTGTAGCTTCGTGTGGGAATCGACAATATAAGGAGAAGTAGGAAATAAAAAGAATCTTTAAAGGAAACAAGAAAAATTTTTTGTCGCTCTCTTGAATTCCAATTCCCTTTACCATCTTTCCTTTAGAGAGTCAGAAAGAAAAAATGAGCAGAGGAGGAAACTATGAACTCTTCTTACCGGTGTAAAATGGTATGCGAGGGAGAAGAAGGAGAAGAAGAAAGGAGAGAGAGAGAGAGAGAGAGAGAGAGAGAGAGAGAGAGAGAGAGGCGGGTCGGGGGAGGTACGATCATAAAAATAACCTCAATATCTATCTGTCTATCGATCTATTTTTCTATCTTATGCCTCTTCTCTCTTTCCTCAGTTATTGCGAAAACACGAGAACAAGGCAAAGGGATGTTAACGACATTTCCGCTGACATTTGGTGATTCTACAATACGGAAAGCGGAGATAATCACCGCCATCTTGAATTCAAGATGGCGGTGAGATAATGCCCTTGTGTTAGTTCCTGAATCCAACAGGAGCTAAGGAGTGATTGTTCTTTTCCTCAGGAGAGGTTTATCATCGACCATCAAGAATGTACAGTCAGACACCACCATACTTACAACGAGTGAATTGTTTGGAAGTTGGTTACTGTCCTCTCCACGCCTATTTAGAGCACAGCGCTACAGCGCTGTACGTTTTTTTTTTTTTAAACCTAAAATACCAAGCAAAGCGATCCTTTCCAGCTTGGGGTAGGTGAGGGTGGCAGGGTGGCCGACGGGTGCCGACGTGTCCCTCCCCAGAAATTTTTGGAAATTTATGTGCAGTTTGGAGAGTTTTTGAAGCCATACGAGATTCACCTTGGAGTGAATTTCACTATTGTTATTATTATTATTATTATTATTATCATCATTATTTCAAAGGCTAGCGGGGCAAACCAAGTCTTGGGGGGCGCCATCAGTGTCTTGAAGAGGGCAAGAGCCCACCCAGTCGACACCCAAATGACGCTCCTGTATACAGTACTGAATTTTACAGAATAGGTGGGCAAGACAAAACTGAACTTAAGGGTGGCGAAAGGGAATGGTCTGAAACACAACTTTTAATTTGCAACCCCCGTTGTTTATTTTTATCTCTGAAAGTTTGTAAGTTGAATGTCTGTAAGGAGGGAGGCATTTGTACTTCCAACGAAGGGTTGGCAGTCTTCCCCGAAGTGCTCTCGGGCCTCTTACGACATGGTGAATTAAGTTATCCACGACCAGCAATAACCATCGAATGATATTTAGCTATAGATTTCCTTATCTGATGTATAGGTATACATGCACGGGATAAATGTGTACATATATATACATACACACATATAAATATATATCTATATGTCTATTTATATACATATAACGCCTATATTATATATATATATATATATATATATATATAATATATATATATATATATATATGTAAATGGGGGGATTCTCCCCCCATTATTCATAAGGTAAGCGTGACACGAAACGGAAAGCAAACCACACACAACATTACACACACAGCCTCTCTCTCTCTCTCTCTCTCTCCAGCACCGACAATCTCTTTCTCTCTCCACCTCTTTCTCTCCATTCTAACAGGTAATGAAAATGAGAGAGTTGCGTCATAACATTAACGTTTATTAACAACTAATAAATAAATCAATCAATTAAGTAATCCAGTCTTACAGACTAACTCAAAAAACCCCGTAAATGTAACATGTCTGGTCACCAAAAAAGTCTACACCCCTCCGGGAATTCTTTGTCCCCCGGCATTCCAGATCCGTCTGTTTCAAAGATACAGAACACATCCCGGTAAGTACACACACAAGATTGACAGACAGAGGTTTAAATATTGGATATCATCACAAAAATGTCAAACAGATAATAAGCCACTCTTTGGCTAAAGCACTTCAACACTTACCCAAACAACCGGACACTTAAACACTGTTAATAAAAAACTCCCGGCGAATGCCACAGCATCTTGCCTGTGACTTGAAGCCCTCTTGTCAAAATCCCCCCATAGGCTTGGGTATGACACTTTTAACAGAAAGAGGCGCACACGCACATACGAACACACAGTTCGATAGCGCCTCACGGTTCTAGCTGCATCCAGTTTCACAAAGGCACTTTGAGAAGAGTTCATAAACTGTCGTGCATTGACTTGTTGAACTAAGCATTTTTATCTCACGCCATCCTCAGAAACTCATCGTCAGCTACTCTCAGGTCGCCGCTCCTGCACTGTTCTCCACATTCCATAGGTCACAGGGAACACATGGACAATATATTATTAATCAAAAACCCTAGGCCTTACAGATGCTCGGCCACCTAATATGCTAGCCCATGCCTAGCAAAATTGCTTATAACACAAAACACTGGCCGGCTTAAAACAAAATATAAGTAAAACTGCACGTCTCTGGCATTATAAAATAAAGTCTTATCACGCTTTATCTCCCAATAACACAAGACGCATTTTCTCTCATATTTTCTGCATTAGGATTCTTGAATATCCCTCTTTGCTTGTCTGCAAGTAGCTGAACAGACAGCAACAGGCTATAGCAGGCTGTAGCAGCTGTAGGAAGACGGAATGCCTTCCTCATCGTAGAAGACTTCTCACGGCTTCTGCAGATCCCCAAAAAACACGCTGTAGAACTCTCTTGAACACCCACGTGGAAACTCTTGTAATCACCCTGGACAACACGGCAGCAACCTCTCTGCACGCGGCTGGTGGACGTCTTGCTGGTGTCGGGAAACGACTTTTGGTGTTAGTATGTCAGTCAAGTCACTGGTCAATCCAAGAAAATTAACCCAGACATACTACTTCTATCAAACAATGATCTCAAAAAGTCAGAAATACTAACTGAACGTCTCCCAATTAACTCCCTTAATATGACTACTAAATCATAAGTCATTATCATAACTCTCCAAGAAAAAAAAAAAAAAACATCAAGTTCTCCAACTCAATTCTCCAAACTCACACATCAGCACACACACAACCCAGAAATCACAGCAACTCCACGGAATTCTGCACTCACATTTCAAACTCGAATGTGCTCACAAGAGAAAAAAAAAAGAAAAAAAAACCGTAATGAGCCCAAGGAAAAAAAAAGAATCACGTAACACACCCAGACCCAAAAAAATGTTCTCTCAAGCTCTGATATCTGAGCAACCCACAAAATCAGTAAAAATCTCCAATTTTTAACAGCAAAAACCTCTTTACTGCTCACTAATTAATTACAATGAGACTTAATGTCAAACTCCCTTTACGTAAGTAACAACCCCAGAAAAATTACATCTCCCGATAAAATCAAATCTCCCGTCCAAAAAAGAAATGCTACTTAAAACTCAATCCCCCAAATTATATCTCTCATAGGAAAAGGAAGAAAAAAATATATAAAAAAAAGGATAATCACAAGTACGTTTCCCCAATCACAAAATACATAATACATGTATAATATGCATAACTCCCGCGTTTTCCCCAAGAAATGCTCCATGTAAAGCCACGGAATTTGCCAGAAAGCAAACTCTCACACATGCGCTTTCGTGAAATGCTATTGTCAACATTTCCAGATATTGAAAAAATTCTGATCTATCATCATCAGAGGAAAAAAGTCAGCACACGGCTCATCACATCGCTTATCAGCAGAAAAATCGCCTGCGGACGCATGCTCTAACAGCAGCATAAAAAATTGTCCAGTCAGACACATAAGTTTGGAAACTCATGATTCTCCAGAAAAAAAAGGTCTAACAGACACATTTCACAGAATTAACTCCAGGATATGACTAATGTGTTCAAAAATTTGTCTCGAAGACTTATTCTCTCAACATGACTTTACCCAAATTATATTTCTCCAAAAATAACACACTTGTGAACATAAAAAATGCACACACATCTCCATAGGACTCGTAATGCAGTAATGACACTAGCCTCTAAATAGTCACGAAACCAAAAAAGAGAACCACAGAAATCTTCTCTTGTCTCGAAAAAAACTCCCATAACCACAAAAAAAAGGTCACCCGCCAAAGATTAATTCCAACTCCATTATGAGACACCATATTAATAATAACACCACTCCGGTTATAAAAATATTTCCTCCATTTGGCTAAAAACCAACCCCCTTATATTATTCTCTTATTTCTCCAATAGCCACATGTCAATAAAAAAAAAAGACACCACTCCAGGAATAGAGAATAATCACCTCTATTTCGGCAAACACAAAATATTTACCTCTATTTCCCCAATAACTCCATGTGGAACAAAACAAGGCTCCAAAAAATATATCTCCAAAAAATGTGCACTCAAGGCAACTAACTCACATACTCACAAATATTGCCCCATAATCTCCAAATATGTGTCTCCATTTGCAACAAAGATGGCTGCAAAATAATTGAACTAAACATAGCTCATATCACATTGGCAAATCATCATGGCCAAAAAATATATCTCCCATATATTATATCTCAAATTATAACTCCAAAATAATATATACCTCCAATTATCTCTCCAAATATATCTCAATTATAACTCCAATTCTAACTCCAATTCTCCAGAGAATAACTCAATGTTATAGTCAAAACTATAAAAACTCTCTCCATTTAGCATAATTGCTAAAAAAAGGGCAAAAACTCGGCAAATAAAACTGTCTAGAAAATTCTAGAAAAAAAATCACCAATGTGCCACAAGTCATTATAATAGAATTCCCAACTCACAGTGTCTAAGCCAAGACTTCTCCATATGTACTACGACATAGGCCACTAGAAAACTTAACCAAGTTTCCTATCTCTCACAAAGTTGTCACAAATACAACAAGGTATTGTGCAAGAAAACTCACAATTTCTGGAACACAAATATCCAGAGAAAAAATGTAGTGCCACTACGTATGCATTCAAAACGTGCAAAAAATTCTCCCATATATTTCTCTATAGCATCAAATAGCTGAAACACAAACAAGTTCCCGAACAATGACTCTAAGTCACGAACTGAGACATTAAAAAATATTCACACCAACCGGAGAGAAAAAATAAATTCAAATTCACACTTGGTAAAAAAAACTTCTGTCAGCGATGGCTAATTTCCAAAAAGGGAGAAAAGAAAAATCAACGGCCTTGTTCACTATCTCCCGCAACTCACTAGATGTCAAGCAATTATCTGCTGAACACATAAAAAAAAGGAAAAAAAAAAATAATGTGTTGTTAGTTCCTCCCAAAATAAAAAAAGATTTCACCTCCCTTGATAGCATTACGGCACCCACTTATTAGTATAACAAAAATCAGTATCAGAAGTATCACTATCACAAAATCACCAAAAAAAATTGCTATCATCAAAATCATCAGTATCAGTACAAAAAATATCACCAATGTTAATGCTTGTCCATCCTCCAAGGAATTCGGCAAAAAAAATCAGCAAAAGTTCAGCAAGTTTCACCACAATTCACCAAGATTCAGCCAGATTCATCAAGATTCAGCAAAACTCATCCCGTGAATCACTGAAATATTCTCCAAAGTTACAAAAACTCAACAATCAATTAACCCAAGACTTCTCCCATTAATTCATTGTAATAATTCTCCTTGAATAATTATCTGTAATAATTATCAACTAATCTCCCATGAAATATCTCAAATCTCTCGTAAAACAATTCTCCCGTAATGATAATTATACTTAAGCAAACCTCCCGTGACACATCTCAAGTATAATAATTACTAATAATAACAATAACTCTCCATAGCAACAATTCTCTTGCAAAGATCTCAAGTAAGGGTGAAATTCAAATAGCATACAACAGTATTGCTGAATCCTATGACATACAATTTCTCCAGCATACACCATGACATAACACCATTGCCACACAACACAGATACAACACCAATCATCGGCATTTCAAAGTAATTTCTCCAACACAATAAAAAAAATAATCTGTGTATCCCCCTTATATTTTGTGTCTTCCAAGGCACAAGTAAAACATACTCCCATACAATGCATTTCAATTCGCTTTTCATTTCCTTTTCTCTTCATCCAAGGGAAAAAAAAAAAATCTCTTTTCTAAAAAAAAGACTCTACGGGCTTTTCACTTCATCAACTAATCAATCAGCTGATATCTTAGCATCAGTGGTCAAGGCCAAACCCATCCCCCAACACACACAAAAAAAAAAAAGGAGTTCACCCCAATGAGAAAAAAAAAGGTTTCTCCCCCCCTGAGAACAACCCCTCAGTCAAGCGCAGAACAGCCCGAGGCATACACAGTAGTTACCCCCCATCTCCCCTTGAACAGTGTCTGAGGACCCCCCTCCCAGGGAGGGTACACTAGTGCCCATCCCCTGCACTACTCTCGAGGGAGGCCAGTGGTACCCTCCATGCAACTATCCCCCCGAGGGATTGCCAGTACCCTCGCAATGCAACGCGCCTCTCTGCAGAAATGTGCTGAGCCCGTAAAATTGTAGCCGCTGTGTCTCTAAGCCAGATATGCTTATCTAAGCACAGTTCACATGCATAAATACATCTTAATACACTCTTATGTGTTTAAAACAAAGACAAATACGTCTATTATAAACACGTGCAAATAAAGAAAACACGTCACTATGGGGCAAAGACAAGAAAAATTGTTGACCTCTTGAACCAATCCCATAACCCTGAAATATTTAAACAAAACCCACCCCTTCAAAACAATAGTTTAACACTCACCACTCCATAATGGGAAAAAAAAGAACTCGAAATTCTCGTAAAACGCGTAAATCTCGTCGGCACAATACAAACGCGATCGGCGAGATGACACCTAGCAACTGTCACTTACAAACCAAACTGAGTTGCTCTCACGACTCCCGCCCTGAAGAATCTCGGTACGAGCAAATTTGATGACCCTAATAGAAATTTCTTTCCTCATCCCCCCATCCCACGGACGGATATTTTCTCTACCCCTTTTTCACTTAGCAACTGAGATCCAACAATTTAACAATTTTCCACAATCCCGCAAAGCTTTGTCGTTTGAAAACTATCGCTAAGCCAAAACCCCTTTTATTTTCTAACTGGCCACCCATCTCTACATTGGCGTTCCTAGGCATAGAAAAGAAAGAAAACTTTTATACCCCCTCTTAACCGCTTGCCACCACTGTAAATGGGGGGATTCTCCCCCCATTATTCATAAGGTAAGCGTGACACGAAACGGAAAGCAAACCACACACATTACACACACAGCCTCTCTCTCTCTCTCTCTCCAGCACCGACAATCTCTTTCTCTCTCCACCTCGTTCTCTCCATTCTAAACAGGTAATGAAAATGAGAGAGTTGCGTCATAACATTAACGTTTATTAACAACTAATAAATAAATCAATCAATCAAGTAATCCAGTCTTACAGACTAACTCAAAAAACCCCGTAAATGTAACATGTCTGGTCACCAAAAAAGTCTACACCCCTCCGGGAATTCTTTGTCCCCCGGCATTCCAGATCCGTCTGTTTCAAAGATACAGAACACATCCCGGTAAGTACACACACAAGATTGACAGACAGAGGTTTAAATATTGGATATCATCACAAAAATGTCAAACAGATAATAAGCCACTCTTTGGCTAAAGCACTTCAACACTTACCCAAACAACCGGACACTTAAACACTGTTAATAAAAAACTCCCGGCGAATGCCACAGCATCTTGCCTGTGACTTGAAGCCCTCTTGTCAAAATCCCCCCATAGGCTTGGGTATGACACTTTTAACAGAAAGAGGCGCACACGCACATACGAACACACAGTTCAATAGCGCCTCACGGTTCTAGCTGCATCCAGTTTCACAAAGGCACTTTGAGAAGAGTTCATAAACTGTCGTGCATTGACTTGTTGAACTAAGCATTTTTATCTCGACAAGCCACCCCAGAACTCATTGTCAGCTACTCTCAGGTCGCCGCTCCTGCACTGTTCTCCGACATTCCATAGGTCACAGGGAACACATGGACAATATAATATTAATCAAAAAACCCTAGGCCTTACAAGATATATAATAATATATATATATATATATATATATATTATATATATATATATATATATATACATATATATATATATTATATATATATATATATATATATATATATATATATATATATATATATATATATGTATATGGAAACAGATACAGCTTCAATCTGTATTTGCCATTCTTTATTCATACTTCTCATGCTAGACAAATCTGCTTGGCCAGTGAAAGGCTTAATCTGGCCAAATTTTGATCTGGTTCGTTGAGATTCACTTTTCTTTAATCCTGGTGCCAGTATCTAATCTATAACTCCAAGCATGATGGCAGTCCTTCTAATTAACAATCTAGGTGCGACTCCATGATATTTACAGTCACTTTTTTTGTGAATATGTTTTTATTGAGGCGATTTTACGAATTACAGTCCATGTTTACTCGTCCAAGACCGGATAATCTATACAAACACAAAACCCCCCAAAAAGTCCATACAATGAGGATGAAAATTTCTGCTACCATATGAAGAACGCCTTGGAAGAAACTTTTGACTATACTGCTATGGAGCGCGAGGCAACGAAAACCCTGTAAAAGTTCACGTTTTTAGTTCCTACGCGGTATTCTCGACAGCCTAGCCTTTGACCACGAGTCTAGTACAGTGTAATATTAGCGGCATGTGAAAATATGGTAATTTGAAGCAGTGACTAATTTTCTTGTAATTTTCAATCAACATTAAACATGGAAAATTGTTTTTCAGCTTTGAAAAGTAATGTGATTTTAAGTCGAAGGGCCTAGAGAAAAACAAGACGAACGATGTTCGTTGATCAAGCCAAACTTTCAAGACGAGTGTCATTTCACAAAGGATTTTTCCGTATCATAAATATGAAAGAAGTATGCGTAACGAAAAATATTGTTTCCCTAATACACATATTGACAAGATTAACCTGGAATTGTCGACAAGCTTAGACGCCCAATAACTTGCTCTCACCCTTCTCTGACAGAACAGTCGATAATCCTAACTGCTTTTATATCGATTTGTTTTGGTTCACCATCTTTCTCTCCATAGCTCGTTTGCAGCTGCCGGCCGAGATTTAATTCCCCTCGCTCTCAGGGCCATAAAGATTCGCATCGCTTGTCCCATTTTTCCTCCCTGAGAAATGTATTACCCATCATATCTATTTCATAACCGGTCGTAAATATCTCCTCCTCTCCTCCCCCTCGGGGAAGATCGGCGGCCGTTTCTTCAAGCAGTTTTCGGGAGAGGAGAGCGATTCCATCTCCCTTTATGCAGCAACTTTTTAACTTTCGCGGGGAGGAAAATTTACAGACTTTAGCATTTCCCTTTCAAAATTGCAGGCACTTTTCTCATCACTCTTTTTCTGCGTCCTTCACACGCACCCTCTCTCTCTCTCTCTCTCTCTCTTTCTCCCACATACACACACACTCACACACACACACACATGTATACATATATATGGAACTATAAAGTTAAGTATATCTTAGTTTAACCAGACCACTGAGCTGATTAACAGCTCTCCAGGGGCTGGCCTGAAGGATTAGATTTTTTTTTATTTACGTGTTCAGGAACCAATTCGTTACTTAGCAACGTGACCTACAGCTTATTGTGGGATGCGAACTATATTATATCGAGAAATGGATTTTTAATCACCAGAAATAAATTCCTCTGGTTCCGCATTGGCAGTAGCTGGGAGTGAACTCAGGCTAATAGACCGATAGGCATGTACGCAACCCACTCTTCCAGTAAGGAACTTATGTATATGTATATATAATATATAATATATATATATACATATATTACATATATATTACATATATATACATTACATAACATACATACATACATACATACATACATATTTCTTGAGGAACCAGATTCTGTTGTGTGTCACCGTTGTCAAATAAGTTAACTTATCACCACGGTTCAGTGAAATAGTACAATTATTGAAAGGACCATTCAAACTGGATGCTATCTAGCTGAGTTTTTCATCACAAAGTTACAAGCTTTCAGGGGCAAACAGTCCACATTATTAAGTATCTGTGAAATGACCCAACATGTAGGCCAGCTAGATCTTTAATTTACCCTGCCTCTCCTATTTGGTCCCTCCCTCGTGATCTTGGCCTTTCTTTGCCCCCGGTACATTCCAGGTGTTCATTTTCTATAGGGTGTCTTGATTTTTTTTATAGCAAGAAAAATCATATACTCCACAATAGGAAAGATACGCACAAACACAACACACCATATAGAAAATGAACACCCGGAACGTGCCACGGGCAGAGAGAGGTCAAGGTCACGAGGGAGGGGCCAAACAGGAGAAGCAGGGTAATTAAAAGATGAAGAAGCCAGCACACTCATAGAAATACACCTTGGCTAAATGTGGGGTCATTTCACGGATACTTGATAATGAGGACTGTTTGTCCTTTAAAGCTTGTCACTTTAGATAGCATCCAGTTTGAATGAGGTACTTTTAGTAATAGCACTATTACACAGAACAATTGTGAATGTGATAAGTGAACTTATTTGACCTCGAGATGGATTGGTTCAGGAGTTTTGAAAGAACGTGTATGCAGGGAGAGCCATGCTAGAAATGTGTGTGAGTGTGTGTGTGTGTTCACTCTGTCATTTAACTAATCACATACGTTGTTAACAAATCTGAATGCAAATGTGCTAATAAAAAAAAAGCGTTATTTAAATCATACGTTCATAAACGAGAACCGGTCATTGCTATACAAGTCACTTCGGCGACACAAATTGAAGTTGTTTTGATACATCCAAGGTCCTTTAAATATATTTAAAGGACCTTGGATACATCAGTGAAGCTGTTTCGGTAAATTTGTCCACTGCCTCTGATATGCACAAAGCTGTTTCAGTACAACTCAAGGAAAACTGAATTTTGAATTCTTCAAACACTTGAAAACCTATTCATTAAAACGACACTATAAGTCAATCAATATTTATCACAATCAGTCGTACACAAACATATCTATTCGGTAGATATGTTTGTGTATTGAGTACACATACAACGAAGTTTACACAAGTCCAATATTTCTTACACTATCTTACTCCCTCCCTCCCGATTCAGAGAATACAGATATTTGTTTGTGTTGAGAAAACAAATATGAAAGTGACATTACAGAAAAAAGTAGGTCTCTCAAGACAACAACAAAAATAAATTATAAATAGAGAGACAAGACAGAATATTGTACAGGTACATACTGGGACGTTTAGATAAGAACATGTACTACTGGCTTGTATCTAAGTATATTTCGTATACGTACTCATGCATGTATACTTACATTTTTTCTGTAATGTCACTTTTATGAAAGGAACGCGGGAATACTTCGTTTAGTGGGCGCGTTCAGTTTAATGGTATCGTATCATGATAGAGCAATATTGTAGTGCTTAAGTGTAGTCACTTATTCTTATATTTAGAATGGAATCCTATATGACAGACTTCCCTCCTATGAAGTCTAACTCATGTTGTAGGATATGATACCTTATTGTGTATTTAGCTCCGATGCTCATATGTTTGTGATACCGCGATCGCCAAGACGGTGGAATAAGAGAATACACACTGACAATCCTCTCATCCTCTCCCACAGGTAAGAGTTTATAGCAAATGCAGTGGCTAGTTATAATATATAACACCCAAAATATCCTAACACTTTGGGTATTTAAGTTGGTATATACAACCTTTAAATCCTCTCACTTCATCTCGTTTATTTTCTGGATTTCTTTATTTTGCTGTCCAACCTCTCCAACCCCCTCTCTTCTCTGTCTGGCGCTTAATGGTCGAAAGTGCCGCAGTATTTCCTGACTGCCTAAATCTGAAAAATCAAATCGTAAAACCAAAATGCGATCTTTGATTGATGAAAGTCGAAAAAAGAAAAGTAGTTGTGAGGAACGTACTCTGTTTCTGGTCAACGCTGAAATACAGAAAAAAGGAGTGACAATTCTTCGAGTGAGAAATTTTGAGACTAGAGAGAAAAACCCACGAATAAAGACTGCACAGCGGCGAAAAAAAAATAACTACATTTAATAGAAAACGCGACAAACGCTGAATAATCCATAATTTCCATTTGAAACACACTAAAACCACATTTTTGAAATTCAAATTTGAATGAAAAATTTTTCTTGTGATTTTGTAATTTTTTTGTATCCAAAGTCCTTGTTCGGTGAAGTTTATTTTTTCGCAAATGGTGATGCAATGCTACGAAGCTATTTTAAGTTGACATAATTCTGCAGAGAGAGAGAGAGAGAGAGAGAGAGAGAGAGAGAGAGAGAGAGAGAGAGAGAGAGAGAGAGAGGAGAGAGAGAGAGAGGAGAATTCATCGGTTTTTATCACGATTTAGGGTCCAGAAGCATGGACTTCTCATTCGTTTTTATGCGATGCTCGAAACCATTCATCTATATTTGGGAAGAAGGTGAATGCCTGAGACCCCGTGAAGCTTTTCAGTCGTTCCTATTTTTTTTAATGAAAGTTTTTTTCTTTTTATTACAGTGCCGCCGCGTTATATTTGTATTGCTTTGTCGCTCTCGGTACCAATGCCACAGGTAAATCTAATCGATACCATGGCAAACTTGTATCCTGTAAAATCAACTGATTATTTCCTTGGTAATGTTTTCAGATTCACAGAAGGCTTTTGCACCTTCGTCCAGAAATGTGTTAAAATAAGAATAACTACTACGCTTGTTCTTCGAAGGATAGAATATAATTTACGAACGTTTTAAAATGATTTCAGATTTATTACAGATGTAATAAATGAAAGAAGTTGAGGAAGAAGAAAAAGGAGGTTTACACTGGCGTACCGACTAATTTCCATTAGAAAAACACCACAATGCTGACTAAACTTGCCTAACAGAATGCGCAACATTTCTAGAGAAATTAGCCTTAAGATAAACCTAAGAAAAATAGAAATAATGGGTACACTATACAAAAGGGAGGAAACAGCGCTAACAGGGGAGAGGACTGAAGTAGATGAACTTTCCAAACATTTAGTGAAAGGCTAAAAAGGCAAACCAGTAAATGAGCAGGTGGATGAAATTTGGGAAACAGCTAGACTGATATTGTATAAGAAAATAAGATATTAATAATATAGTATAAGCTGTATTATTCCACGGACATGAATCATGTTTAAGGCAATGAAACTTCCAGGTCTACATGGAGCAGGAAGAACCAGGTCTACTTGGAGTTGGACCTGGTTCTTCCAACTCCAAGTAGACCTGGCTCTTGCAACTCCAAGTAGACCTGGGTCTTCCAACTCCAATTAGACCTGGTTCTTCCTGCTCCATGTAGACCTGGAAGTTTCATTGCCTTAACATGATTCATGTCCGTGGAATAATACAGCTTATACTATATTATTAAATATCTTATTTTCTTATACAATATCAGTCTATCTGTTTCCCAAATTTGATCCACCTGCTCATTTACTGGTTTGCCTTTTTAGCCTTTCACTAAATATTTGAAAGGTCTACATGGAGTTGGAAGACTGAGGTCTAATTGGAGTTGGAAGACCCAGGTCTACTTAGAGTCGGAAGAACCAGGTCAACATGGAGATGGAAGATCCAGGTCTACTTAGAGTCGGAAGAACCAGGTCTACATGGAGATGGAAGGTCCAGGTCTACTTAGAGTCGGAAGAACCAGGTCTACATGGAGATGGAAGACCCAGATCTACATGGAGTTGGAAGAACCAGGTCTATATGGAGATGAAAGACCCAGGTCTACTTAGAGTCGGAAGAACCAGGTCTACATGGAGATGGAAGACCCAGGTCTACTTGGAGTTGGGAGAACTAGGATTACATAAAGATGGAAGACCCAGGTCTAATTGGAGTTGGGAGAACTAGGATTACATAAAGATGGAAGACCCAGGTCTAATTGGAGTTGGAAGAACCAGGTCTACTTGGAGTTGGAAGACCCAGGTCTACTTGGAGTCGGAAGACCCAGGTCTACATGGAGATGGAAGACCCAGGTCTACTTGGAGTTGGAAGAACCAGGTCTACTTGGAGTTGGAAGAACCAGGTCTACATGGAGTCAGAAGAACCTAGTCTACATGGAGTTGGAAGAACCAGGTCTACATGGAGTTGGAAGACCCAGGTTTACTTGGAGTTGATAGAACCAGGTCTAGTTGGAGTTGGAAGAACCAGGTCTGCATGGAGTTGGAAGACCCAGGTCTACTTGGAGTCGGAAGAACCAGGTCTACTTGGAGTTGGAAGAACCAGGTCTACTTGGAGTGGAAGAACCAGGTCTACTTGGAGTTGGAAGTCCCAGGTCTACTTGGTTACCTACGAGAAGTTAGGCTTGAGATGAGCAGAGATTAAGTGAGGTGAAAGCACTGGAAAGACTTGCTTGTCGGAATTTCATAGAGACCCTTTCTGTCACACGGCCTCGGAGACGATGGCGACAGTCCCCCATGTTTAGACAGATGCTATTACTATTACCCTAAAAATACGCGATTAATAACCAAACTATTGGACAGATGTAAATGTCCTTTTGTACTGTATGAGCAATAGAAATCAGCCCAAGGTATGCGGATAAATCATCAATGGGTTTTGTTGGAGGGAACAGATTTATTTATTGTTTGGTTTTCTTATAGAGGTCCATAGCGGGTTGTTACGGTGTCGATATATCCTGGCCAACGGTCGACACAATGTTACGGCCTCTGAGAGAGGTCCGCTTCAGGTTCGATATGAAATAATGAAAAAAATAAAAAATTCAACACCAACAGTTGAAACTGGGGATACGAATATAGAAAGAAACACTAACACAACAAAGGTTTATTTACAAGCTTACTAACAAAGGTAAATGCAGAATGGTATCTCCTATTTACATAAACAGATAGAATCTTACACTGCATGAACTGGGGGAACAGTGAGGCAATTCAAATACTTGCTAGTCAATTTGGTAATTCGAAGTGGTGGCTTCACAAAAGTAGAGCGGCAATTGCAGACGTCCTCTTGACTCCGTATTGCAGAAAATAGTCTATTTGTAAGGCAGGAACTCCCCCCTTTTCTTCTCCGAAGTCTGCTCAACGTAGAGACAACTCGGTCGTCCACTCCTGAAGACGATTAGACCAGTATCCAACCAACTCTCGAACAACTCTTCTTCTGATTGATCCTTCGTCGGTTCCTTCGTCTCTAGTCTCTCTCTGACGATCACTGCTGCTGATCTCTCACTGAAATTCTGACCTGTGGCTCTTACTGAGGATATCTCTCTGTGACTAACTGGTTATCTCTCTTTTACGATCTCTGCTCTCTACTACAAAGTTCGTTCGTCGCATTTATACGAGAAAAAGGAAAGGATCGTCGGAAGAAAATAACAGTACGTTACAGCTCACAATACCAAATGCACATACATAAACAAAAGAAAACAGGGTGCCTCGCTCTTGTAACTATAATTTTTTATTAAAAAGGCGAGCTCCAGCATCCATAACACCGCTAGGGAGATGCTTTTTGCTCTGCAACAAAGAGAGGATACGGCGACTCATCAGCAGAATATTAATGCTTAAGTTCCGCATTATCTCACGAGGCGTAAGCACCAAGAAGCAATGACTGACTGAAAGTCCATACTGAAATAGAGCTAATGGATGAAGGCCAGGCAACAAGTTTAGTCGGCTGCTTTAGTGCAAATCGTGGATGCAGTGGCTGTGGAAAAGGAAACAAGTAATTTGCATCCGTAGGTGCGAGTTTTACTCTGACATTGAATAAATATAATTAACATGTTCACACAGCAGTGGTAGAGCGGAGAATGAGCTTCCTTATTTCAGAATGCATCAATACCGTCCACCCGTCTAAAAATAGAATTTAATACAAATGAAATCACTCGAGTGAGAGTTCATGGAATATATCCATTATAATTTTGGTAATTCAAATCTGGATACTTTTCGCCAAAACCTGGAGCGAAAATAAATTTAGTGGAAAATTTTCTCGGGACGGTTGGTATTTGTGGAAATTATTTAGTCTCAAAGACTGAATACTTAGTTTTCTAAAGTCACTGAATTAGAAGGGATGGTAGATGTGCTGAAGTCAAAGATAGATTTTAATGTTATTTTGTACTATATAACTACCTGACAATCACCTCTCACTCTTCTGGAAGTTAACAGGATCGCGAAACTTATTGCGTGAGAATCTTCGTAATATTTTAGAGAATGTAAGGCACATCATCCCATCAAGAGCCTTTCAGTGAATTTTCAGAAATTTAATTAACATCATTCCATCAAAAGCCTTTCAGTGTATTTTCAGAAATTTAATTAACATCATTTCATCAAGGACCTCTCAGATAATTTTCAGAAATTAATTAATTAACATCATTCCATCAAGGAGGCCTTTCAGAGAATTTTGGAGAAATTTAATGAAACTTCAACTCATCAAGAGCCTCTCAGAGTATTTTTATAAATTTAATGAACATCATTCCATCCGGAACCTTTCAGTGTATTTTCATAAATTTAAGAACATCATCTTATCAAGAACCTTTCAGTTCATTTTCAGAAATTTAGTAACTCTTACTCCATCAAGAACCTTTCAGTGTATTTTCATAAATTTAATTAACATCATTCCATCAAGGACTTTCAGAGATTGTTTAGAAATTTATTGAATATTCCATCGAGGACCTTTCAGAGAATTTTTAGAAATTTAATGAACATTTCATGAAGGGCCTTTCAGTGTTTTTTCATAAATTTAAGAACATCATTCCATCAAGAACCTTTCAGTTCATTTTCAGAAAAATATTTAATGAATCTCATTCCATCAAGGACCTATCTGTTTATTTTCAGAAATTTAATAAACATCATTCCATCAAGAACCTTTCAGTTAATTTTCAGAAATTTAATGAGCCTCACTTCATTAAGGACCTATCTGTTCATTTTCAGAAATTTAATGAATATCATTCCATCAAGGCCCTTTTAGTTAAGTATTTGCATTTCCAAGAGTCGTAATTTGAAGAACAATAGGCCATTGAGTAACTTAAAAAGTGATCTAAACGAGTATCCTGAATTGCAAATGCATAAATAAAAGTAAAAAAAAAATGACTTCACATCCCCTTTTCATTTTCATAACAACAGCTTCGCACGCTTTTTAAGGCCTGTGTGAAATCCATCTTGCACCAGCTGAGACTTCATGACTTCATCTGTTCGGTACAAAGTTTACGACGGGCTCAGAGTCCGAAGGATAATTTTCCAGCTGATAACATATGCATATTAATGGTGAAATGAGTTTTCTTATTTTTTTCCTCAGGCCACTCTCTGCCTGCCAACAGGCCACCAAATACTTTCGTTCATATTTTGCTCTGCATACTCGTGATGCCATAGCATCAAGATGTTGAGATCTAATGGGTGTTCAACGTTACGATACATAAATGATGAATTTTTAGAAAGGAAGTTAGTTTTAATTAGTGAGAGAGAGAGAGAGAGAGAGAGAGAGAGAGAGAGAGAGAGAGAGAGAGAGAGAGAGTTTGAATTAAATACAGTCATTTTTACACATTACAATAAATAAATGATGGATTTAGAAATATAATAATTTTTTATTAGGAGAGACAGACAGTTAAATCACTCATTACGGTAAATAAATGATAAATTTGGAAGAAAGTTAGTTTTGATTAGCTATGTATATTTATATATATATATATATATATATATATATATATATATATATTTGAGAGAGAGATACATCATCATACATACATACATACATATATACATACAAACATAAATTAGGTAGATAGACAGATATGATTATTGATATATGTGTGTGTATTATATAGTATCATATATTATCATATATATATCGTATATATATATATATTATATATAATGTATAATATTTATATATATAATATTATATATATTATATAGGTTATTGGTTATATAATAAATACAGATATTATTATATATAGATATATATATTATATTTATAATATATATATATATATATATATATATAAAATGTATATATATTTATATATATATATATATAATGTATGTAGCATATATAAACATATAATATATACAATATAATTATATTATATATATATTATATATATATTATAAGTAGAAGCAAACGTATACAGCAAAGACAAATATATATTTACCATGAAAAGATTTCATTCAGATCGGGAGAATGAAAGGTCAAAGAGGCAATGGGATTACATCTAGATGCAGTCCCACTTAAAGTTGACCTTTGTTGTAGTCTTATCGAATAAAGAACTTAATTCCCTCGCTGCCGATCTTTTTGATCACCCGAGTACTGTGTATAAAAGGATTTTTTTTTTGTCACAGTAGGAGTGTGAATATTCAATCAATATAGTCTTAATGTTTAGTCCAACAGAGTTTATGAGAGTTGTTCGTTTAGTTTTTTGAGTAGGGTAAGAACCGAGGACAGAATTTAACGATTGTGAAAAAAAGAAAGAAAAAAAGAATTAAACTAATACAGCTTTGAAGACTTTCAGAATATATAAGAATTCTTTCAGTGAGTCGAGGACAAATTTCACCTTTGTATAAAACCGTTAATAACTCCAAGTCCCTTGTTTTACTTTTATTATTTTCAATATAGTTATTTTCGTTTAGAAATTAACGATTATAGAAAACTGTCAGAGTATCCTTCATTTTTTCATAATTATATTTCAATAGGAGTCCGGGACAATTAAATGAAGGCATATATTAATGAAAGTTGATAACTCCAAACCCCTTCCTTTACCTCTATACTTTTCAATGTACGAATTTGTTTGTTAGAGTTAAGTTATCAGCATTCTCAATGTATTCCTTCATTAGGTGTTGACGTTCCATACAATTTTTTCATACAATTTTTTTTTACGACTGTGAAAAAAAATTGTATGAAACTTCAACACCTAATGAAGGAATACATTGAGAATGCTGATAACTCTAAGTCTCTTGTCTTGCTTTTGTAATTTAAAGTATAATAATTTCCTGCGCGCGAAAGGTATATGAGGGTGAGCGGCGACATGAACTTTTAGCCTCTCGCGGTGGTGTAGTAGGTAAAAGCTTCACTGACGCTCCTGGATTTGAAAGGATCCATGGGTTCGCGCCCTGGTCCAGGTAAGTCTATTATCGAGAAAAAATTCCCCTTCGGTTAAGCATATATGAAAATATATAATTCCGAGGTAGAGTGAATATATATATATATATATATATATATATTATATATATATATATATATATATATATATATATATATTATAGAGAGAGACAGAGACAGAGGGAGCTCTAGAGACAGAGGAGACGTAAGTGAATGGAGCATGTAAAAGAGTTTGACCTGCTGATGATGAGCCTTCTGTGTAGGAGTCACGAAGAGGCTAATGTGTTTGTTTTGTGAGCAGATGGCGCATTTAACAATTCATTGGTTAATGATGTACTGGTTGCGACCCTTGGTTTTTTTTTTTTATCCTTCCTTACTGAGTAATTAGCTTGTTCCAGAGTGTAAAAGTTAGCCCCAGGGAGGGAAATGTCCTTGGCCGGTTTCCTGAAAATGTGTGTGAGCACGTATTTGCTTGTGTGTGTGCATATGTGTACATCTGAAGCATACAGACGGTCATTAGCATCTCCATTTGATGATTATTTCATTAGAATGATCTCAGAATTAAGGGCCATTCAAGCATTTCAGCAAAAAGAGGATAATAAAGATGAAGAATCTTATCGGACCTCCCTTTAGTGCTCGGATAATTAGCCGATGAAATTTGATTACACGCCTTGTAGACCGAAATTCCTCTGTGAAATTCTTTCGTATTAAAAATCCACCCTTAAGGCACCCGCTTCCGTCCTAACTCAACCTCTCTCTCTCTCCTCTCCCAACCCCCCCAACAAACTCCTCCATCTTTTTTTCAACCTCTCAGATAATCGCATTCTTTCCACAGAAGAATTTCCTCATCTCTTTTTTTCCTTTCTTTCTTTCTTTCATATTTTACCTTTTTTATTAATCAGGTCTCGTGGGGCGAAGGAGAACCATTTGCTGAAAAACGGCGATCTTTTATCCTAATTTTACTCGGAAATAAAACCCCGGGAAAGCGTTCATCCCTTTATCCAGCATAGCTCGGAGGTCATTACGTCCGTAATAGGCTGCTCAACTGGAATTAATAACGGGGCGGGAGGGGAACACTGCAGACACAACAGCAGCAAAGGAATGCGGAAGAGCCGCGGCTGCTATTCCCCTGCGTAGCTGTTCCCCTCGATGTCTGCTTATGGAACGCTCAGATATCATAGTACTAACACTTTAGTTATAGTTCTTGTCTGTTCCTTAAACTGCTATAGTTCTTATCTGTTCCTTAAACAGTTATATTTCTTATCTGTTCCTTAAACTGCTACAGATCTTGTCTGTTCTTTAAACTGTTATAGTATAGGAAGCATAGAAGCAAAAATTGATATCATTTATGAAGCAATGGTATTTGTTAGAGGATTTGCTATTGGGGAGGGTTCTGCTAAGATGAGGTCACATCAATATTTCTTGACTATTTCTTAAACTAATGTGTTACTGAAAGAAATGAAAGAAAAGATGATGCCATTTCGAGCGTTATGGGATTTTCAGTGTGTTTTTTTTTTTTTTTTTTTTTTTTTTTTTTTTTGTCAGGACGTATTTACGATTTCCTCTTCGTCACAATCAAGCGATAAGTTTGTGACGATGAGGCTAACATGAAATATTCTTGAAGCTCCCAATGGAAAAATGTCCACTATAAAGTCTTGGGTAGCAGTTTGAGTTATTAAAGACTCACACAACTATAGACAATAACATGTATGAAGTAACAAATCCACGTATGTACTATCTTATAAAAATACTTATGAATCACCATTCTGAAAAGACCGGAGGCATCTTCACTTACGTCAGTGAACCAAAAGAAAACTTTTCCCTTTGTAAGTTTTCTTCTTCTTCTTCTTCTTCTTCTTCTTCTTCTTCTTCTTCTTCTTCTTCTTCTTCGTTCCTGAGCAGACGGGCGTGAGAATCTTTAGCACCTCAGAATTAATAATGTTTCCTTTAATTATGGAAATTTCTTCGAGGCCGTTGCTTCAATGGCGGTCGGAAGGTCTTGATAAATTTAGCGCTGAATCCGTTTACTTTTTCGCTTTCGCGGGATGGTTCCTTATCATTCTCCTCGGGGAATTAGACTCTCCGGCTTGGGCAAAGTTAACTACGTTATATGCTTAGCGTATCACTTAACAAGTGCGATTGTAAGTATATTCCCTCCAAAAAAGACTTTTTTTTTTGTTTCCATATCATTTCGAAAAGAATTTGTTTTCACTTTCCTAAAATCCGACGTAACACTGGTTTACGAGATGTCACAAAAGTTTTGTCACGTCTCAAAACAAATCAAAGCAAAAAAAAGAAGTGTAAATCTCGGGGGGAATCTCTTCGGAAACATTCGTTGGAAATCCGAGAAAAAAGGCGACGGGAAACAGAAGACTTCAGGATCTGAAAGCCACAGGAGAGAAAACGCCAAAAGTGTTGCCACAAAACATTTCATTCGCCAGTTCATCGCATTATTGCCAAACAAGTGTGCCATGATGAAGTCTAAAACGTATTACGTGTATTTTCTGGATAAGCGCTTTTTTGCTGAAAGCTATGCCTTCTTTTTTATCAGTGTAGTTTTCTTTTCTTTTTTTATCGGGACACGTGGCTAACCGAGGAAAATTTGCGTTTGTGATGTCTGGGATTCCATTTAAAAAGCGACAGAATCTTTTTACGCCACAGACTGCTGGCAAACGACTTTATATTTCACTCTAAAGGCATTCAATTATACATACATACATACATACATACATACATTTATACATACATACATAAATGATGATGAATTTATAAATTTACATTTGTTGAATTTTGCTAGACTTTTTCTTGCTTGATTCTCAAGCTTGCCTTTTCTATAGACCGGTGGTACATACATATTATCTATCCCTTGACTTTGATGCAAGTTCCTCTAAATGGATGACTGCATAATTCCGGCCGATATGAAAAGGACAGTAAACATGCGCAAGGATCGCAGCAGTGAAAGTCCTGAACGCCACATGAACATCGTTAGGAGGTCCCCCATGAAAAGCGCAATAACACATTCGGAGACATGGCCGATGGAATACGCCGATCATCCCAAGTACGAATAAAAAGTATTCACTCTGTGGGATTCAGAAAATGATCAAACGATCAAACAAAGATCAGAAAACTTTACGACAAACGCATAAACGACACTAATTAATACTTGTTTTATTCTATGACATAGCAGCAAAATCAATTATTGATAAAAACATTGCCATTTTGTTGATCACCGGCTATTTGTATTGTTTGTGGATGTGTTATAAACATAACAATTGCTGCCAAAATATAGTTGTTCTTTTGAAAAATAAATTAGAATCACTAAGGATGTACATTAAATGTAGATATACAAGCAATATTTCCACGTATGTAACTAAAGAATTTTTAAATTATACGTTTTGATTTAGATTTATATTGATTTTGTAGCAAACTGTTATTTAAGTTCATGTTTATATTTTTGCATTAACAGAATCATCCAAATAAATTGTAAATTATCGGAATGTATTTGTATGTTTGTAATAAAAGATAAAAAAAATGTTTTACCAGAACTTGATATCTGCTTCATGTAAGACAGTCGACGAATCCCAAGAGGCTTTGCATTTATGAAGGTCAAAGCAACTGGCATCAGCTGATGATTTTCTATAATGACAAGAAATTTAGAGGATAGCAATAAAACCTGACTGAGATAACTAGCATGGCCAAAACTGGCGCTAGATACCAGGATGAACGTCAACCAGAGGGCTGCAAACTTGCCAATATTTCCGATTTCATATCTTTCATCGCAGCTTTTCCACGAATCCCGCCATACCATCGGCAATCAGCTATTCCAAAAGCCACAGTCCAGTGTCGCCAATTGGTATCTGTTTACCCTCCAAACTAGGTATAAGACTTACACAGAACCGTGGAAATAAGTGAAATTAGCGAATCTATTTGTAGTATATATACAATTTAGAACAATTTTATCATTATTGCATTGCTAGGACAAGTAGAATTCATGGAAACAGTTTGTAAATGCATCGGCGTATGTGTGAAGCTCCACTAAATTGGCAACGATGAGCCACACATCGCACGAGCAAGCAGAGCCGCTACCAAGGGAGGCAGTCGTAGGAAGTACAATAATATTGGATGCCGGTGCGGTCAAAAGAGTCTATTCAATGAATGAAGCTTGCATTTGTATCCATAAAAAGACCAGTGATGAATATTCAAGCTTGGAATTACATCCGTTCCCGTACCATCATTTAAATTTTTGCATTCTCATTTTTACATATGTGATTCAGGTATCTGGGTCTCCATTGGAATAATAAACATTGCCTTTCAAACATTATTCGACGTCTTATTTTACCAAAGATTCTGTGGATTTCGTTTTTAATTGTTAATTATTAAGCAAAACTACCTAGTTGACATTTTTCAATTACCCGTAAAGTTTTGTACAACTTCATTCTATAATCGTGAAACTTGCTCTTCTGTTTGTTTGCCAGTTTGGGGCAAATGGGTATGAGTGTTACTCTAATTAATTTCAGTTGCATGTTTCCAATCCCCCTTTTAGTCGACTTCAGAAACAAATCCGTACATTTTCTTTTTTTCGTTCTGAAAAGGACTAAAGTTACTTGAAACGTTGCACGTTCAGATAAACCCAATAACTTTAAGTAGACAATTTGAATATATATGGGTTTGTTTGTGTATGTGAATGTGAGTATGTGAGTGTGAGTGTTCTTAAAAGGTTAATTTTATGATTATATCATTAGTATGGTCTTGTAAGTGTCAGAGACTCAAACACACGCAAATAAAAGGAAAGATGTGCCTTTATAAAGAATACTAAGGTAGTGTGTAGAAACCTATTTACAAGTTATAGAAGATTGCTAAACAAAATCGCGCTTTTTCTTTAACTCACTACATCTCTGAGCACAACTGCAACTGTTCATGCAGCATGCAATCGATATTGTGCGTTTAGTAGTCCATAGACGAGTCTTTTTTGAGCATGTGTGCTTATCAAGAAGGCCAAAAGTTTTCAAGGGCTATGAGGGTTAAGATGTACCAGCAGTATGAAACTTATAGATATAATAAAGCCCCGTAAATGAAGACATTGCCTTTTTATTTGCTTGATATCCTAGCTAAAGGGGGAGGGGCAAACTCCGAGAGTAGAAGCACACACCAGCTACCATTGGAAAGTAGCCTGCAGCCACAGTTCTCAAAATTAAGCACATTCAAGTAATACAGTAAAAATTTGGATAATCAAGACGACGAATCTTATCGCAGCTCCCTCACAGACCGAAATTGCCCTGTGAAATCCTTTTGTATCAAAAATCCACCCTGAGGACACCCACTTCCCTTTCCCTCCCTCAACACACCCACCCCCGCCCCTGCCCCCGACGTTGCCTTTTCTTTTTTTACCTCTCTAATAATCGCATTCTTTCCACAGAAGAATTTCTTCATCTCTTTTTTTTCTTTCTTTTTATGTTTCAACATATTTTTTTATCGAGTCTTGGGTACGGGAGGAAGACCATTTGCTGAGGAACTGCGATCTTTGATCTCAACATGACCCGGGAATGGAACTCTCGGAAATATTCTTCCCTTTATCCAACAGAGCGCCTTTGCGCCCTTAATAGGCAGCTCAACTGGAATTAATAGCAGGGCGGGAGGGGAACACTGCAGAAACAACAGCAGCAAAGGAATGCGGAAGAGCCGCGGCCACTGATCTGCTGAAATGTCTGCTTGTGGACCGCTCAGATATCATAGTAATAACACTTTTGTTATAGTTCTTGTCTGTTCCTTAAACTGCTTTAGTTATTGTCTGTTTCTTCAACTCGTACAGTTCTTGTCTGTTCCTTAAACTGTTATAGTTCTTGTCTGTTCCTTAAACTGCTATGGTTCTTGTCCAATAATTGTGTCATAGTTATAGTCTATCTTCCAAACCGTTTTGTTATTGAAGGAAGTATTAATGTTAGCGCGTGTATTTGTTATGGGATTGCAATGGTTTCTCTTTTTTTTTATTCCGCTTGCAAAGATCTTTATATTTGTTTAGACATTTACTTCAGATGTACATGAGATTTCATCTTTATCACAATAAAGCAATAACTTTATGAGGCTGAACCAAGCATGAAATATTCGTAAAGCTACATCTGGAGAAAAAAATAAACTCCACAATAAAGTTTCTCGCAAAATATATTACTAGACTGATACAAACATGATTATTAACGTTTATGAATTATTAGTGTCTTATGTATATCTTTCAAAAACATTTATGAACTAGTATTCTGTAAACCACTAAAGGTTTTTCTTTGATGTCGGTGTGCTGAAATAAATCTTTTCGGTTGCTATACTTCTTCTTCTTCTTCTTCTTCCTCTTCTTCTTCTTCTTCGTTCCCTGTGCAGACGGGCGTGAGAATCTTTAGCACCTCCAGACTTAACAACGTTTCCCTAAATTATGGAAATTTCTTCGAGGCCGTTGCTTCAATGGCGGTCGGAAGGTCTTGATAAATTTACCGCTGAATCCGTTTTCTTTCGCGGAATGGTTCCTCATTTTCGCTTCGGGGGAATTAGGAGCTCCCGCTTGGGCTAAGTTAACTGCGTTATTTGCTCTAGCGTATCACTTAACGAGTGCAATTGTAATTATATTCCATTCTAAAGTGACTTTTTTTATCTGTTTCCATATCGTTTCGAAAAGAATTTGTTTTCACTTTTAAAAAAATCAGACATAACACTGGTTTTCAAAATGTCGCAAAAGTTTTGTCACGTCTCAAAAAAAAAAAAAGCTTAAATCTCAGGGGGAATTTCTTCGAAAACATTCGTTGGAAATCCGAGAAAAAGACGACGCGAAACAGAAGACTTCAGGATATGAAAGCCACGGGAGAGAAAAGGCCAAAAGTGTTGCCACAGAACATTTCATTCGCCAGTTCATCGCATTACTGCCAAACAAATGCCATGATGAAGTCTAAAACGTTTTACGTGTATTTTCTAGATAAGCGCTTTTTTGGCTGAGAGCAATGCCTTGTTTTTTATCGGTGTAGTTTTTTTTTTTTTTTTTTTTTTTTTTTTTTTTATCGGGACACGTGGCTAGCCAAGGAAAATTTGCGTTTGTGATGTCTGGGATTCCATTTAAAAAGCGACAGAATTTTTTACACCCCAGACTGCTGGCAAAAGACTTTATATTCTACTCTAAATGCATTCAATTATACATACATACATACATACATACATAAATGATGATGAATTTACAGATTTGCATTTGTTGAATTTTGCTAGACTTTCTCTTGCTTGATTATCAAGCTTGCCTTTTCTACAGACCGATGGTACATACATATTATATATCCCTTGACTTTGATGCAAGTTCCTCTAAATGGATGACTGCATAATTCCGGCCGATATGAAAAGGACAGTAAACATGCGCAAGGATCGCAGCAGTGAAAGTCCTGAACGCCACATGAACATCGTTAGGAGGTCCCCCATGAAAAGCGCAATAACCCATTCGGAGACATGGCCGTTGGAATACGCCAATCATCCCAAGTACGAATAAAAAGTATTCACTCTGTGGGATTCAGAAAACGATCAAATAAAAATCAGAAAACTTTACGACAAACGCTTATACGTCACCAATTAATACTTGTTTTATTCTATGATATAGCAGCAAAATCAATTATTGATAAAAACATTGCCATTTTGTTGATCACCAGCTATTTGTATTGTTTGTGGTTGTGTCATAAACATAACAATAGCTGCTAAAATATAGCTGTTCTTTTGAAAAATAAATTAGAATTACAAAGGATGTATATTAAATGTAGATATACAAGTAGTATTTCCAAGTATGTAACTAAAGAATTTTTAAACTATACTTTTTGATTTAGATTTATATTGATTTTGTAGCAAACTGTTATTTAAATTTATGTTTATATTTTTGCATTAACAGAATCATCCAAATAAATTGTAAATTATTGGAATGTATTTGTATGTTTGTAATAAAAGATTAAAAAAAAAATGTTTTACCAGAACTTGATATCTGCTTCATGTAAGACAGTCGACGAATCCCAAGAGGCTTTTCATTTATGAAGGTCAAAGCAACTGGCATCAGCTGATGATTTTCTATAATGACAAGAAATTTAGAGGATAGCAATAAAACCTGACTGAGATAACTAGCATGGCCAAAACTGGCACTAGATACCAGTTTGAACGTCAACCAGAGGGCTGCAAACTTGCCAATATTTCCGATTTCATATCTTTCATCGCAGCTTTTCCACGAATCCCGCCATACCATCGGCAATCAGCTACTCCAAAAGCCACAGTCCAGTGATGCCAATTGGTATCTGTTTACCCTCCAAACTGGTTATAAGACTTACACAAAACCGTGGAAATAAGTGAAATTAGCGAATCTATTTGTAGTATATATACAATTTAGAACAATTTTATCATTATTGCATTGCTAGGACAAGTAGAATTCATGGAAACAGTTTGTAAATGCATCGGCGTATTGTGAAGCTCCACTAAATTGGCAATGATGAGCCACACATCGCACGAGCAAGTAGAGCCGCTACCAAGGGAGGCAGTCGTAGGAAGTACAATAATATTGGATGCCGGTGCGGTCAAAAGAGTCTATTCAATGAATGAAGCTTGCATTTGTATCCATAAAAAGACCAGTGATGAATATTCAAGATGGAATTACATCCGTTCCAGTACCATCATTTAAATTTTTGCATTCTCATTTTTACATATGTGATTCAGGTATCTGAGTTTCTATTGCGGAATAATAAACATTGCCTTTCAAACATTATTCGACTTCTTATTTTACCAAAGAGTCTGTGGATTTCGTTTTTAATTGTTCAATTATTAAGCGAAACTACCTGGTTGACCTTTTTCAATTACCCGTTAAGTTTTGTACAACTTCATTCTATAATTGTGAAACTTGCTCTTCTGTTTGTTTGCCAGTTTGGGGCAAATGGGTATGAGTGTTACTCTAATTAATTTCAGTTGCATGTTTCCAATCCCCTTTTTAGTCGACTTCAGAAACAAATCCGTACATTTTCTTTTTTTCGTTCTGAAAAGGACTAAAGTTACTTGAAACCTTGCACGTTCAGATAAACCCAATAACTTTAAGTAGACAATTTGAATATATATGGGTTTGTGTGTGTATGTGAATGTGAGTATGTGAGTGTGAGTGTTCTTAAAAGGTTAATTTTATAATTATATCATTAGTATGGTCTTGTAAGTGTCAGAGACTCAAACACACGCAAATAAAAGGAAAGATGTGCCTTTATAAAGAATACTTAGGTAGTGTGTAGAAGCCTATTTACAAGTTATAGAAGATCGCTAAACAAAATCGCGCTTTTTCTTTAACTCACTACTTCTCTGAGCACAACTGCAACTGTTCATGCAGCATGCAATCGATATTGTGCGTTTAGTAGTCCATAGACGAGTCTTTTTTGAGCATGTGTGCTTATTAAGAAGGCTAAAAGTTTTCAAGGGCTATGAGGGCTAAGATGTACCAGCAGTATGAAACTTATAGATGTAATAAAGCCACGTAAATGAAGACATTGCCTTTTTATTTGCTTGATATCCTAGCTAAAGGGAGAGGGGCAAACTCCGAGAGTAGAAGCACACACCAGCTACCATTGGAAAGTAGCCTGCAGCCACAGTTCTCAAAATTAAGCACATTCAAGTAATACAGTAAAAATATGGATAATAAAGACGACGAATCTTATCGCAGCTCCATTTAGTTCTCGGATAATTATCCGATGAAATTTGATTGCATCCCTCGCAGACCGAAATTGCCCTGTGAAATCCTTTTGTATCAAAAATCCACCCTGAGGACACCCACTTCCCTTTCCCTCCCCCAACAACCGCCCCCCCCCCCCGCCGCCCCTGCCCCCGACGTTGTCCCATCATTTTTTTACATCTCTAATAATCGCATTCTTTCCACAGAAGAATTTCTTCATCTCTCTTTTTTTCTTTCTTTTTATGTTTTAACATATTTTTTATCGAGTCTCAGGTACGGGAGGAAGACCATTTGCTGAAGAACTGCGATCTTTGATCTCAACATGACCCGGGAATGGAACCCTCGGAAATATTCATCCCTTTATCCAGCATAGCACAAAGGCCATTGCGCCCTTAATAGGCTTCTCAACTGGAATTAATAACAGGGCGGGAGGGGAATACTTCAGAAACAACAGCAGCAAAGGAATGCGGAAGAGCCGCGGCCACTGATCTGTTGAAATGTCTGCTTGTGGAACGCTCAGATATCATAGTACTAACACTTTTGTTATAGTTCTTGTCTGTTCCTTAAACTGCTTTAGTTCTTGCCTGTTCCTTAAACTGTTACAGTTCTTGTCTGTTCCTTAAACTGCTTTAGTTCTTGCCTGTTCCTTAAACTGCTTTAGTTCTTGCCTGTTCCTTAAACTGTTATAGTTCTTGTCTGTTCCTTAAACTGTTATAGTTCTTGCCTGTTCCTTAAACTGCTACAGTTCTTGTCTGTTCCTTAAACTGCTATAGTTCTTGTCCAACAATTGTGTCATAGTTATTGTCTATCTTCCAAACCGTTTTGTTATTGAAGGAAGTATTAATGTTAGCGCGTGTATTTGTTATGGGATTGCAATGGTTTCTCTTTTTTTATTCCGCTTGCAAAGATCTTTATATTTGTTTAGACATTTACTTCAGATGTACTTACGATTTCATCTTTTTCACAATAAAGCAATAAGTTTATGAAGCTGAACCTAGCATGAAATATTCGTAAAGCTACTTCTGGAGAGAAAAAAAAAACCACAATAAAGTTTCTTGCAAAATATATTACTAAAGACTGATACAAACATGATTCTTATTAACTTTTATGAATTAATAATAATGTCCTATGTATATCTTTTCAAAACATTTATGAAATAGTATTCTGTAAACCACTAAAGGTATTTTCTTTGATGTTGGTGTGCTGAAATAGAACTTTCCCGTTGTTATTCTTATTCTTCTTCTTCTTCTTCTTCCTCTTCTTCTTCTTCGTTCCCTGTGCAGACGGACGTGAGAATCTTGAGCACCTCCAGACTTAACAACGTTTCCCTAAATTATGGAAATTTCTTCGAGGCCGTTGCTTCAATGGCGGTCGGAAGGTCTTGATAAATTTAGCGCTGAATCCGTTTTCTTTCGCGGAATGGTTCCTCATTTTCGCTTCGGGGAATTAGAAGCTCCCACTTGGCCTAAGTTAAATGCGTTATTTGCTCTAGTTTAGCGTATCACTTAACAAGTGCAATTGTAAGTATATTCCATTCTAAAATGACTTTTTTTATCTGTTTCCATATCATTCCAAAAAGAATTTGTTTTCACTTTTCAAAAATCCGACATAACACTGGTATTCGAAAGGTCACAAAAGTTTTGTCACGTCTCAAAAAAAAAAAAAAAAACGTAAATCTCGGGGGAATCTCTTCGGAAACATTCGTTGGAAATCTGAGAAAAAAGGCGACGCGAAACAGAACACTTCAGGATCTGAAAGCCACAGGAGAGAAAACGCCAAAAGTGTTGCCACAAAACATTTCATTCGCCAGTTCATCGCATTACTGCCAAACAAGTGTGCCATGATGAAGTCTAAAACGTATTACGTGTATTTTCTGGATAAGTGCTTTTTTGCCGAGAGCAATGCCTTCTTTTTTATCAGTGTAGTTTTTTTTTTTTTTTTTTTTTTTTTTATCAGGATAATTTGCGTTTGTGATGTCTGGGATTCCATTTAAACAGCGACAGAATTTGTTTACGCCCCAGACTGCTGGCAAAAGACTTTATATTCTACTCTAAATTCATTCAATTATACGTACATACATACTTATATATATAATATATATATATATATATATATATATATATATATATATATATATATATATATATATATATTATATATATATATATCATATACATACGTAAATGACGATGAATGTTTAAATTTCCATTTGCTGAATTTTGCTAGACTTTCTCTTGCTTGATTCGCAATCTTGCCTTTCTGTAGGCCGATGGTACATACATATTATCTATCCCTTGATTTTGATCAGCGTCTTTTAACCTTTTTCGACCTCAGCACCCCTTTTGGTCAGGTCTAAGCAGTCCAGCACTCCCTACCATTGGTTAACACCTAGTTACTATAAGGATAAAGTAAATACAAGTGCAGTACATCTTGATCATATATTTGGTTCATTTTCCAAAACAAAAACAGTAATTATGGCAATACCAGTGGCAAAAAAATAAGAAAATAAAGGAAAGATCATGAACAAACTCAATAAAAAATACTCATCAATGCGACTTTTGTTATTGCGTATATGCGACTAGTTTCTCATATACTTTAACCTGAAAATCAGGTGAAAGTTTATTGCATTTTAAAACCGCGTGAAAAAATACATTTGTCCAAACGAACTCCTTCACTACAGAAACACTGTTATTTTACCACCACATATGTGACTTTCATCAGTACCCCCTGAAATTGATTTCAGCACCCCCTGGGGGTGCTAGGACCCCAGGTTAAGAAACGCTGATGGATGACTGCATAATTCCGGCCGATATGAAAAGGACAGTAAACATCCGCAAGGATCCTAGCAGTGAAAGTCCTGAACGCCACATGAATATCGTTAGGAGGTCTCTCAAGAAAAGAGCAATAACACATTCGGGGACATTCCCGATGGAATACACCGATCATCCCAAGTACGAATAAAAAGAATTCACTCTGTGGGATTCAGAAAACGATCAAACAAAGATCAGAAAACTTTACGACAACCGCATAAACGACATCAATTACTATTTCTTTTATTCTATGATACAGCAGCAAAACCAATTGTTGATAAAAACACTGCCAATTTGTTGATCACCGGCTATTTGTATTGTTTGTGGATGTGTTATAAACACAACAATAGCTGCCAAAATATAATTGTACTTTTAAAAAATAAATTAGAATCACAAAAGATGTACATTAAATGTAGATATGCAAGCAATATTTTCATTATGTAACTAAAGAATTTTTAAACTATTCGTTTTGATTTTGATTTACATTATTTTATAGCAAACTGTTATTCAAGTTTATATTTATATTTTTGCATTGGCAGAATTATCTAAATAACGTGTAAATTATTGGAATGTACTTGTATTTTTGTAATAAAAGATTAAAAAAAAAGTTTTACCGGAACTTGATATCTGCTTCATGTAAGACAGTCGACGAATCCCGAGCAGCTTTGCATTTATGAAGGTCAGAGCAACTGGCATCAACTGATGATTTTCTATAATGACAAGAAAATTAGAGGATAGCAATAAAACCTGACTGAGATAACTAGCATGGCCAAAACTGGCACTAGATACCAGTATGAACGTCAACCAGAGGCTGCGAACTCGCTTCAAAATATCTTTCATCGCAGCTTTTCCACGAATCCCGCCATACCATCGGCAATCAGCCATTCCAGAAAGCCACACCAGTGTTGCCAATTGGTATCTATTTACCCTCCAAACTGGGTATAAGACTTAAAGTAAACCGTGGAAATAAGTGGAATTAGCGTATCAACGTATTTGAAGTACTATATATACATATTAGAGTAATTTTATCATTAATGCATTTCTATGACACCTAGAATTCATGGAAACAGTTTGTAAATGCATCGGCGTATATGTGAAGCTCCAGTAAATTGGCAATGATGAGCCACACACCGCAACAGCAAGCAGAGCCGCTACCGAGGGAGGCAGTCGAAGGAAGTACAATAATATTGGATGCCGGTGCAGGCAAAAAGAGTCTATTCAAATGAATGAAGCTTGCATTTGTATCTATAAAAAGACCAATGATGAATATTCATGCTGGAATTACATCCGTTCCAGTACCATCACAGAATAGCTCAATACAGTAACTGTCGTAATAGTGTATATAAATTTTTGTATTCTCATTTTTACATATGTGATTAAGGTATCTGAGTTTCCATTGGAATAATAAACATTGCCTTTCAAACATTATTCGACGTCTTATTATACGAAAGAGTCTGTGGATTTCTATTTTAATTGTTAATTATTAAGCGAAACTACCTGGTAGATCTTTTTCAATTACCCGTTAAGTTTTGTACAACTTCATCCTCTAATCGTGATACTTGCTCTTTTGTTTGTTTGCCAGTTTGGGGCAAATGGGTAAGAGTGTTACTCTAATTTCAGTTGCATGTTTCCAATCCCCTTTTTAATTGATTTCAGGAACAAATCCGTAAATTTTTTTTTTTTCATTCTGAAAAGGACTAAGGTACTTGAAATGTTGCACGTTCAGATAAACCTAATAACTTTAAATAGATAATTTAAATATATATGGGTTTGTGTGTGTATGTGAATGTGAGTGTGTGAGTGTGAGTGTTCTTAAGCTTAATTTTATTATTATATCATTAGTATGGTCTCAAAATTAAGCACATTCAAGTAATGCAGTGAAAATATATGGGTGATAAAGATGAGGAATTTTATCGCAGCTCCCATTAGTGCTCGGATAATTATCCGATGAAA
>NC_061107.1:129064369-129119369 GCF_015104395.2 Macrobrachium nipponense | reverse complement strand
CCATTGAAGCAACGGCCTCGAAGAAATTTCCATAATTTAGGGAAACGTTGTTAAGTCTGGAGGTGCTAAAGATTCTCACGCCCGTCTGCACAGGGAACGAAGAAGAAAAAGAAGAGGAAGAAGAAGAAGATGAAGAAGAAGAATAGCAACGGAAAAGTTCTATTTCAGCACACCGACATCAAAGAAAATACCTTTAGTGGTTTACGGAGTACTAGTTCATAAATGTTTTTGAAAGATATACATAAGACACTATTAATTCATAAACGTTAATAATCATGTTTGTATCAGTCTTTAGTAATATATACTGCGAGAAACTTTATGGTGGAGTTTTTTTTTCCAGAAGTAGCTTTACGAATATTTGAGAGGTAAAAAAAGAGGGGCAGGGATGGGGAGGCGGGGGGTGAAGGGAAGTGGGTGCTCTCTGGGTGGATTTTTGATACGAAAGGATTTCACAGGGCAATTTCTGTCTGCGAAGGATGCAATCAAATTTCATCCGATAATTATCCGAGCACTAAAGGGAGCTGCGATAAAATTCATAATCTTTATCACCCATATTTTCACTGCATTACTTGAATGTGCTTAATTTTGAGACCATACTAATGATATAATAATAAAATTAAGCTTAAGAACACTCACACTCACACACTCACATTCACATACACACACAAACCCATATATATTGAAATTATCTATTTTAAGTTATTAAGTTTATCTGAACATGCAACGTTTCAAGTACCTTTAGTCCTTTTCGGAATGAAAAAAAGAAAATGTACGGATTTGTTCCTGAAGTTGACTAAAAAGGGGATTGAAAACATGCAACTGAAATTAGAGTAACAATCTTACCCATTTGCCCCAAAATGACAAAATTTAACGGGTAATTGAAAAAGGTCAACCAGGTAGTTTCGCTTAACAATTGAACAATTAAAAACGAAATCCACATACTCTTCGGTATTATACGACGTCGAATAATGTTTGAAAGGCAATATTTATTATTCCGCACTGGAAACTCAGATACCTGAATCACATATGTAAAAATGAGAATGCAAAAATTTAAATACATATTACTGTGTTGAGCTATTCTTTGATGGTACTGGAACGGATGTAATTCCAGCTTGAATATTCATCACTGGTCTTTTTATGGATACAAATGCAAGCTTCTTTTGCCCGCACCGGCATCCAATATTATTGTACTTCCTACGACTGCCTCCCTCAGTAGCGGCTCTGCTTGCTCTTGCGGTGTGTGGCTCATCGTTGGTAATTTAGTGGAGCTTCACACATACCCCGATGCATTTACAAACTGTTTCCATGAATTCTAGTTGTCATAGCAATGCAAATGGTAAAAGTGCTCTAATAAGTATATATATTACAAATAGATTCGCTAATTTCACTTATTTCCGCGATTTTGTGTAAGTCTTATACCCAATTTGGAGGGTAAACAGATACCAATTGGCAACACTGGTGTGACTTTTTGGAATAGCTGATTGCCTATGGTATGGCGGGATTCGTGGAAAAGCTGCGAGGAAAGAAATGAAATCGGAAATATTGGCGAGTTCGCAGCCTCTGGTTGACGTTCATTCTGGTATCTAGCGCCAGTTTTGGTCATGCTAGTTATCTCAGTCAGGTTTCATTGCTATCCTCTAATTTTCTTGCCATTATAGAAAATCATCAGCTGATGCCAGTTGCTATGACCCTATAAATGCAAAGCCTCTTGAGATTCGTCTACTGTCTTACATGAAGCTAATATCACGTTACAGTAAAACTTTTTTTTTTATCTTTCATTACAAAAATACAATTATATTTCAATAATTTACATTATTTGGATAATTCTGTTAATGAGGTAATATAAATATAAACTTAAGTAACAGTTTGTTACAAAATCATTATAAATCAAAATCAAAACGTATAGTTTAAAAATTCTTAGTTACACACTTGGAAATGTTGCTTGTATATCTACATTTAATATGCATCCTTTGTGATTCTAATTTATTTTTCAAAAAAACGATTATATTTTGGCAGCTATTGTTGTGTTTATAACACATCGACTAACAATACAAATAGCCGGTGATCAACAAAATGGCAATGTTTTTTATCAATAACTGATTTTGCTGCTATATCATAGAATAAAACAAGTATTAATTGGTGTCGTTTATGCGGTTGTCGTAAAGTTTTCTGATTTTCGTTTGATGGTTTTCTGAATGCCACAGAGTGAATACTTTTTATTCGCACTTGGGATGATCGGCGTATTCCATCGGCCATGTCTCCGAATGGGTTATTGCGCTTTTCATGGGGGACCTCCTAACGACGTTCATGTGGCGTTCAGGACTTTCACTGCTGCGATCCTTGCGGATGTTTACTGTCCTTTTCATATTGGCCGGAATTATGCAGTCATCCATTTAGAGGAACTTGCATCAAAGTCAAGGGATAGATAATATGTATGTACCATCGGTCTGTAGAAAAGGCGAGCTTGAGAATCAAGCAAGAGAAAGTCTAGTAAAATTCAAGAAATGCAAATTTGTAAATTCATTGTCATTTTTGAATGTATGTATGTATGTATATATTTATGTATAATTGAATGGATTTAGAGTAGAATATAAAGTCTTTTGCCAGCAGTCTGGGGCGTAAAAAAATTCTGTCGCTGTTTAAATAGAATCCCAGACTTCACAAACGCAAATTTTTCTTGGCTAGACACGTGTCCCGATAAAAAAAAAAATAAAACTACACTGATAAAAAAGAAGGTATTGCTTTCAGCAAAAAAGCGCTTATCCAGAAAATACACATAATACGTTTTAGACTTCATCATACCACTTGTTTGGCAGTAATGCGATGAACTGGCGAATGAAATGTTTTGTGGCAACACTTTTGGCTTTTTCTCTCCTGTGGCTTTCATATCCTTTAGTCTTCTGTTTCCCGTCGCCTTTTTTCTCGGATTTCCAACGAATGTTTCCGAAGAGATTCCCCCGAGATTTACGCTTTTTTTTTTTTTCTTTTTTGAGACGTGACAAAACTTTTGCGACATTTCGAAAACCAGGGTTATGTCGGATTTTTTTTTTTTTTTTTAAGTGAAAACAAACTATTTTCGAAATGATATGGAAACATGAAAAATGTCACTTTAGAATGGAATATAATTACAATTGCACTTGTTAAGTGATACGCTAGAGCAAATAGCGCGGTTAACTTAGCCCAAGCTGGAGCTTCTAATTCCCCGAAGCGAAAATGAGGAACCATCCAGCGAAAGAAAACGGATTCAACGGTAAATTTATGAAGACTTTCGGACCGCCATTGAATCAACGGCCTCGAAGAAATTTCCATAATTTAGGGAAATGTTGTTAAGTCTGGAGGTGCTAAAGATTCTCACGCCCGTTTGCACAGGAACAAAGAAGAAGAATAAGAATAAGAAGAAGAAGAAGGGGAAGAAGAAGAAGAAGAAGAAGAAGAAGAATAGCAACGGAAAAGTTCTATTTCAGCACACCGACATCAAAGAAAAACTTTTAGTGGTTTACAAAATACTAGTTCATAAATGTTTTTGAAAGATATACATGAGGCACTATTAATTCATAAACGTTAATAATCATGTTTGTATCAGTCTTTAGTAATATATACTGCGACAAACTTTATTGGGAGTTTTTTTTTTCTCCAGAAGTAGCATTACGAATATTTCATGATTGGTTCATCCTTATTGCTTTATTGTGATAAAGATGAAATCGTAAGTACATTTAAAGTAAATGTCTAAACAATTATAAAGATCTTTGCAAGCGGAATAAAAAAAAGGAAACCATTGCAATCCCATAACAAATACACGCGCTAAAATTGATACTTCCTTCAATCACATAACGGTTTGGAAGATAGACAATACCTATGACACAATTGTTGGACAAGAACCATAGCAGTTTAAGGAACAGTCAAGAACTATAACAAAAGTGTTAGTACTATGATATCTGAGCGTTCCACAAGCAGACATTTCAGCAGATCAGTGGTCGCGGCTCTTCCGCATTCCTTTGCTGCTGTTGTTTCTGCAGCGTTCCCCTCCCGCCCTGTTATTAATTCCAGTTGGGCAGCCTATTAAGGGCTCAATGGCCTTTGTGCTATGCGGGATAAAGTGATGAATATTTCTGAGGGTTCCATTCCCGGGTCATGTTAAGATAAAAAATCGCAGTTCTTCAGCAAATGGTCATCCTCCTGTACCCGAGACTCGATAAAAAAAATATGTTAAAACAAAAAGAAAGAAAAAAAGATAGAGATGAATAAATTCTTCTGTGGAAAGAATGGGATTATTAGAGAGGTAAAAAAAGATGGGGCAAGGTCGGGGGCAGGGGGGGGGAGGGAAGTGCCCTCAGGGTGGATTTTTGATACGAAAGGATTTCAGGGCAATTTCGGTCTGCGAAGGATGCAATCAAATTTAATCGGATAATTATCTGAGCAAATGAAAAGGCAATGTCTTCATTTACGGGGCTTTATTACATCTATAAGTTTCATACTGGTGGTACATCTTAGCCCTCATAGCCCTTGAAAACTTTTGGCCTTCTTAATAAGCACACATGCTAAAAAAAGACTCGTCTATGAACTACTAAATGCACAATGTCGATTGCATGCTGCATGCACAGTTGCAGTTGTGCTCAGAGAAGTAGAGAGTTAAAGAAAAGGCGCGATTTTGTTTGGCGATCTTCTATAACTTGTGAATAGTTTCTACACACTACCTTAGTATTTTTTATAAACGCACATGTTTCCTTTTATTTGTGTGAGTTTGAGTCTCTGACACTTACAAGACCATACTAATGACATAATTATAAAATTAAGCTTTTAAGAACACTCACACTCACACACTCACATTCACATACACACACACAACCATATCTATTCAAATTGTCTACTTAAAGTTATTAGGTTTATCTGAACGTGCAACGTTTCAAGTAACTTTAGTCCTTTTCAGAACGAAAAAACATGCAATTGAAATTAGAGTAACACTTACCCAATTGCCCCAAACTGAAAAACAAACAGAAGAACAAGTTTCACGATTAGAGGATGAAGTTGTACAAAACTTAACAATTAATTTAAAAGGGTCAACCAGGTAGTTTTGCTTAACAACTGAACAATTATAAACGAAATCCACAGACTCTGGTATAATACGACGTCGAATAATGTTTGAAAGGCAATGTTTATCATTCCGCAATGGAAACTCAGATACCTGAATCACTTATGTAAAAATGAGAATGCAAAAATTTAAATACAATATTTCGACAGATTACTGTATTGAGCTATTCTGTGATGTACTGGAACGGATGTAATTCCAGCTTGAATATTCATCACTGGTCTTTTTATGGATACAAATGCAAGCTTCATTCATTGAATAGACTCTTTTGCCTGCACAGGCATCCAGTATTATTGAACTTCCTACGACTGCCTCCCTCGGTCGCGGCTCTGCTTGCTCTTGCGGTGTGTGGCTCATCGTTGCCAATTTAGTGGAGCTTCACACATACGCCAATGCATTTACAAACTGTTTCCATGAATTCTAGTTGTCCTAGTAATGCAATAATGGTAAAAGTGCTCTAATATGTATATATTCTACAAATAGATTCACTAATTTCACTTATTTCCACGGTTTTTTGTAAGTCTAATGCCTAGTTTGGAGGATAAACAGATACCAATTGGCAACCCTGGACTGTGACTTTTTGGAATACCTGATTGCCGATGGTATAGCGGGATTCGTGGAAAAGCTGCGATGAAAGATATGAAATCGGAAATATTGGCGAGTTTGCAGCCCTCTGGTTGACGTTCATACTGGTATCTAGCGTCAGTTTTGGCAATGCATCAGTCAGGTTTCATTGGTATCCTCTAATTTTGTTGCCATTATAGCAGATCATCAGCTGATGCCAGTTGCTTTGACCTTCATAAATGCAAAGCTGCTCGGGATTCGTCGACTGTCTTACATGAAGCAGATATCAAGTTACGGTAAAACTTTTTTTTTATCTTTTATTACAAAAATACAATTATATTTCAATAATTTACATTATTTGGATAATTCTGTTAATGCAGAAATATAAATTTAAACATAAGTAACATTTTGCTACAAAATCAATATAAATCAAAATCAAAACGTATAGTTTAAAAATTCTTAGTTACACACTTGGAAATATTGCTTGTATGTCTACATTTAATATACATCTTTTGTGATTCTAATTTGTTTTTCAAAAGAACGATTATATTTTGGCAGCTATTGTTGTGTTTATAACACATCCACGAACAATACAAATAGCCGGTGATCAACAAAATGGCAATGTTTTTATCAATAACTGATTTTGCTGCTATATCATAGAATAAAAGAAATAGTAATTGATGACGTTTATGTGGTTGTCGTAAAGTTTTCTGATCTTTGTTTGATTGTTTTCTGAATGCCACAATGTGAATACTTTTTATTTGTACTTTGGATGATCGGCGTATTCCATCGGCCATGTCTCCGAATGGGTTATTGCGCTTTTCATGGGGGACCGCCTAACGATGTTCATGTGGCGTTCAGGACTTTCACTGCTGCGATCCTTGCGGATGTTTACTGTCCATTTCATGTAGGCCGGATTTATGCAGTCATCCATTTAGAGGGACTTGCATCAAAGTCAAGGGATAGATAATATGTATGTACCACCGGTCTGTAGAAAAGGTAAGCTTGAGAATCCAGCAAGAGAAAGTCTAGCAAAATTCAACAAATGTAAATTTATAAATTCATCATCATTTATGTATGTATGTATAAATGTATGTATGTATGTATAATTGAATGGATTTAGAGTAGAATATAAAGTCATTTGCCAGCAGTCTGGGGCGTAAAAAAATTCTGTCGCTGTTTAAATGGAATCCCAGACTTCACAAACGCAAATTTTCCTTGGCTAGCCACGTGTCCCGATAAAAAAAAAATAAAAATAAAACTACACTGATAAAAAAGAAGGCATTGCTTTCAGCAAATAAGCTCTTATCCAGAAAATACACATAATACGTTTTAGACTTCATCATGACACTTGTTTGGCAGTAATGCGATGAACTTGCGAATGAAATGTTTTGACGTTTTCTCTCCTGTGGCTTTCATATCCTGAAGTCTTCTGTTTCGCGTCGCCTTTTTTATCGGATTTCCAACGAATGTTTCCGAAGAGATTCCCCCCGAGATTTTTTTTTTTTTTTTTTTTTTTTTTTTTTTTTTTTTTTTGAGACGACAAAACTTTTGCGACATTTCGAAAACCAGAGTTATGTCGGATTTTTTTGAAAGTGAAAACAAATTTTTTTCGAAATGATTTGGAAACAAAAACAGTCACTTTAGAATGGAATATAATTACAATTGCACTCGTTAAGTGATACGCTAGAGGAAATAACGCAGTTAACTTAGCCCAAGCGGGAACTTCAAATTCCTGGAAGCAAAAATGAGGAACCATTCCGCGAAAGAAAACGGATTCAGCGCTAAATTTATCAAGACCTTCCGACCGCCATTGAAGCAACGGCCTCGAAGAAATTTCCATAATTTAGGGAAACGTTGTTAAGTCTGGAGGTGCTAAAGATTCTCATGCCCGTCTGCACAGGGAACAAAGAAGAAGAAGAAGAAGAAGAAGAAGAAGAAGAAGAAGAAGAAGAAGAGGAAGAAGAAGAAGAAGAAGAAGAAGAAGAAGAAGAAGAAGAAGAAGAAGAAGAAGAACAGCAATGGAAAAGTTCTATTTCAGCACACCGACATCAAAGACCTTTAGTGGTTTACAGAATACTAGTTCATAAATGTTTTTTAAAGATATACATAAGATATTATTAATAATTCGTAAAAGTTAATAAATATATTTTGCGAGAAACTTTATTGTGGAGTTTTTTTTTTTCCTCCAGAAGTAACTTTACGATTATTTCATGCTAGGTTCAGCCTCATAAAGTTATTGCTTTATTGTGATAAAGATGAAATCGTAAGTACATCTGAAGTAAATATCTAAACAAATATAAAGATCTTTGCAAGCGGAATAAAAAGCAGGGAAACCATTGCTATCCCATAACAAATACACGCGCTAACATTAATACTTCCTTCAATAACATAATGGTTTGGAAGATAGACAATAACTATGACACAATTGTTGGACAAGAACTATAGCAGTTTAAGGAACGGACAAGAATTATAACAGTTTAAGGACCAGACAAGAACTATAACAGTTTAAGGAACAGGCAAGAACTATAACAGTTTAAGGAACAGGCAGGAAATATAACAAAACTGTTAGTACTATGATACCTGAGCGTTCCACAAGCAGACATTTCAGCAGATCAGTGGTCGCGGCTCTTCTGCATTCCTTTGCTGCTATTGTTTCTGAAGTGTTCCCCTCCCGCCCTGTTATTAATTCCAGTTGAGCAGCCTATTAAGGGCGCAATGGCTTTTGTGCTTTGTTGGATAAAGGAAAGAATATTTCCGAGGGTTCCATTCCCGAGTCATGTTAAGATCAAAGATCGCAGTTCTTCAGCAAATGATCTTCCTCCCGTACTCGAGACATAAAAAGAAAGAAAAAAAAAAGAGATGAAGAAATTCTTCTGTGGAAAGAATGCAATTATTAGAGAGGTAAACAAATGATGGGGCAACGTCGGGGGCAGGGGCTGCGGGGGGCGGGGGGCGGGGGGGAGGGAAGTGGGTGTCCTTAGGGTGAATTTTTGATACGAAAGGATATCACAGGGCAATTTCGGTCTGCGAAGGATGCAATCAAATTTAATCGGATAATTATCGGAGCACTAAGGGAGCTGCGATAAGATTCGTCGTCTTTATTATCCATATTTTTACTGTATTACTCGAATGTACTTAATTTTCAGACCTGTGGCTGCAGGCTACTTTCCAGTGGTAGCTGGTGTGTGCTTCTACTCTAGGAGGTTGCCCCTCCCCCTTTAGCTAGGATATCAAGCAAATAAAAAGGGAATGTCTTCATTTACGGGGCTTTATTACATCTATAAGTTTCATACTGCTGGTACATCTTAGCCCTCATAGCCCTTGAAAACTTTTGGCCTTCTTAATAAGCACACATGCTCAAAGAAGACTCGTCTATGAACTACTAAACGCACAGTATCGATTGCATGCTGCATGCAAAGTTGCAGTTGTGCTCAGAGAAGTAGAGAGTTAAAGAAAAGGCACGATTTTGTTTGGCGATCTTCTATAACTTGTAAATAGGTTTCTACACACTACCTTAGTATTCTTTATAAAGGCACATCTTTCCTTTTATTTGTGTGTGTTTGAGTCTCTGACACTTACAAGACCATACTAATGATATAATTATAAAATCAAGCTTTTAAGAACACTCACACTCACACGCTCACATTCATATACACACATAAACCCATATATATTCAAATTATCTATTTAAAGTTATTAGGTTTATCTGAACGTGCAACGTTTCAAGTACCTTTAGTCCTTTTCAGAATGAAAAAAAGAAAATGTACGGATTTGTTCCTGAAGTCGATTAAAAAGGGGATTGGAAACATGCAACTGAAATTAGAGTAAAAGTCTTACCCAATTGCCCCAAACTGACAAACAAACAGAAGAGCAAGTTTCATGATTAGAGGATGAAGTTGTACAAAACTTATCGGGTAATTTAAAAAGGTCAACCAGGTAGTTTCGCTTAATAATTGAACGATTAAAAACGAAATCCACAGACTCTTTGGTATAATACGACGTCGAATAATGTTTGAGAGGCAATATTTATCATTCCGCAATGGAAACTTAGATACCTGAATCACATATGTAAAAATGAGAATGCAAAAATTTAAATACATATTACTGTATTGAATTATTCTGTGATGGTACTGGAACGGATGTAATTCCAGCTTGAATATTCATCACTGGTCTTGTTATGGATACAAATGCAAGCTTCTTTTGCCCACACCGGCATCCAATATTATTGTACTTCCTACGACTGCCTCCCTCGGTCGCGGCTCTGGTTGCTGTTGCGGCGTGTGGCTCATCGTTACCAATTTAGTGGAGCTTCACACATACGCCGATGCATTTGCAAACTGTTTCCATGAATTCTAGTTGTCACCGCAATGCAATAATGGTAAAAGTGCTCTATTATGTATATATACTGAAAATTGATACGCTAATTTCACTTAATTCCACGGTTTTGTGTAAGTCTTATGCCCAGTTTGGCAACACTGGACTGTGGCTTTTTGGAATAGCTGATTGCCGATGGTATGGCGGGATTCGTGGAAAAGCTGCGATGAAAGATATGAAGTCGGAAATATTGGCGAGTTTGCAGCCCTCTGGTTGACGTTCATACTGGTATCTAGCGCCAGTTTTGGCCATGCTAGTTATCTCAGTCAGGTTTCATTGGTATCCTCTAATTTTCTTGTCATTATAGAAAATCATCAGCTGATGCCAGTTGCTATGACCTTCATAAATGCAAAGCTGCTCGGGATTCGTCGACTGTCTTACATGAAGCAGATACCAAGTTCCGGTAAAACTTTTTTTTTTATCTTTTATTACAAAAATACAATTACATTCCAATAATTTACACATTATTTAGATAATTCTGCTAATGCAAAAATATAAACATAAACTTAAATAACAGTTTGCTACAAAATCAATATAAATCTAAATCAAAACGTATAGTTTGAAAATTCTTTAGTTACATAATGGAAATATTGTTTGTATATCTACATTTAATATGCATCCATTGTGATTCTAATTTATTTTTCAAAAGAACAACTATATTTTGGCAGCTGTTGTTATATTTATAACACATCCACAAACAATACAAATAGCCGGTGATCAACAAAATGGCAGTGTTTTTATCAATAATTGATTTTGCTGCTATATCATAGAATAAAACAAGTATTAATTGGTGTCGTTTATGCGGTGTCGTAAAGTTTTCTGATCTTTGTTTGATCGTTTTCTGAATCCCACAGAGTGAATTCTTTTTATTCGTTCTTGGGATGATCGGCGTATTCCATCGGCCATGTCTCCAAATGGGTTTTTGCGCTTTTCATGAGGGACCTCCTAACGATGTTCATGTGGCGTTCAGGACTTTCACTGCTGCGATCCTTGCGGATGTTTAATGTCCTTTTCATATCGGCCGGAATTATGCAGTCATCCATTCAGAGGAACTTGCATCAAAGTCAAGGGATAGATAATATGTATGTGCCATCGGTCTGTAGAAAAGACAAGCTTGAGATTCAAGCAAGAAAAAGTCTAACAAAATTCAACAAATGCAAATTTATAAATTCATCGTCATTTATGTATGTATGTATGCATGTATGTATGTATGTATTTATATATAATTGAATGCATTTAGAGTAGAATATAAAGTCTTTTGCCAGCAGTCTGGGGCGTAAAAAAATTCTGTAGCTGTTTAAATGTAATCACAGACATCACAAACGTGTCCCGATAAAAAAAAAAAAAAAAAAAAAAAACTACACCGATAAAAAAGAAGGCATTGCTTTCAGCAAAAAAGCGCTTATCCAGAAAATACACGTAATACATTTTAGACTTCAACATGGCACACTTGTTTGGCAGTAATGCGATGAACTGGCGAATGAAATGTTTTGTGACAACACTTTTGGCTTTTTCTCTCCTGTGGCTTTCAGATCCTGAAGTGTTCTGTTTTGCGTCGCCTTTTTCTCGGATTTCCAACTAATGTTTCCGAAGATTTAAGCTTTTTTTTTTTTTTTGAGACGTGACAAAACTTTTGCGACATTTCAAAAACCAGTGTCATGTCGGTTTTTTTTAAAAGTGAAAACCAATTATCTTCGGAATGATATAGAAACAGATAAAAAAAGTCACTTTAGAATGGAATATAATTGTAATTGCACTCGTTAAGTGATACGCTAGAGCAAATAACGCAGTTAACTTAGCCCAAGCGGGAGCTTCTAATTCCCCGTAGCGAAAATGAGGAACCATCCCGTGAAAGAAAACGGATTCAACGGTAAATTTACCAAGACCTTCCGACCAGCCATTGAAGCAACGGCCTCGAAGAAATTTCCATAATTTAGGGAAACGTTGTTAAGTCTGGAGGTGCTAAAGATTCTCACGCCCGTCTGCACAGGGAACGAAGAAGAAGAAGAAGAAGAAGAAGAAGAAGAAGAAGAAGAAGAAGAAGAAGAAGAAGAAGAAGAAGAATAGCAATGGAAAAGTTCTATTTCAGCACACCGACATCAAAGAAAAACCTTTAGTGGTTTACAGAATAGTAGTTCATAAATGTTTTTGAAAGATATACATAAGACACTATAAATTCATAAACGTTAGTAATCATGTTTGTATCAGTCTTTAGTAATATATACTGCGAGAAACTTTATTGTGGAGTTTTTTTTTTCTCCAGAAGTAGTTTTAAGAATATTTCATGATAGGTTCAGCCTTATAAAGTTATTGCTTTATTGTGATAAAGATGAAATCGCAAGTACATCTAAAGTAAATGACTAAACAAGGAAAATATTGTAATCCTATAACAAATACACGCGCTAACATTAATACTTCCTTCAATAACATAACGGTTTGGACGATAGACAATAACTATGACACAATTGTTGGATAAGAACCATATCAGTTTAAGGAACAGACAAGAACTATAACAGTTTAAGGAACAGGCAAGAACTATAACAGTTTAAGGAACAGGCAAGAACTAAAGAAGTTTAAGGAACAGATAAGAACTATAACAAAAGTGTTAGTACTATGATATCTGAGCGTTCCACAAGCAGACATTTTACCAGATCAGTGGTCGCGGTTCTTCCGCATTCCTTTGCTGCTGTTGTTTCTGAAGTATTCCCCTCCCGCTCTGTTATTAATTCCAGTTGAGCAGCCTATTAAGGGCGCAATGGCTTTTGTGCTATGCTGGAGAAAGGGATGAATATTTCCGAGGGTTCCATTACCGAGTCATGTTAAGATCAAAGATCGAAGTTCTTCTGCAAATGGTCTCCCTCCCGTACCCGAGACTCGATAAAAAATTATGTTGAAACATAAAAAGAAAGAAAAAAAAAAAAAAGAGATGAAGAAATTCTTCTGTGGAAAGAATACGATTATAGAGAGGTAAAAAAAGATGGGGCAGGGTCAGGGGCAGGAGGGGGGTGGTTGGTGGGGGAGGGAAAGGGAAGTGCCCTCAGGGTGGATTTTTGATACGAAAGGATTTCACAGGGCAATTTCGGTCTGCGAAGTATGCAATCAAATTTAATCGGATAATTATCGGAGCACTAAGGGAGCTGCGATAAGATTCGTCGTCTTTATTATCCATATTTTTACTGCATTACTTGAATGTACTTAATTTTGAGACCATACTAATGATATAATAATGAGATTAACCTTCAAGACACTCCAATTCACATACACAAACCAACCCAAATATATTCAAATTATCTATTTAAAGTTATTAGGTTTATCTGAACGTGCAACATTTGAAGTACCCTTAGTCCTTTTCAGAACGAAAAAAAGAAAATGTACGGATTTGTTCCTGAAATCGACTAAAAAGGGGATTGGAAACATGCAACTGAAATTAGAGTAACACTCTTACCCAATTGCCCCAAACTAACAAACAAACAGAAGAGCAAGTTTCACGATTAGAGGATGAAGTTGTACAAAACTTAATGGGTAATTTAAAAGGATCAACCAAATAATTTTGCTTAACAATTAAACAATTAAAAAGGAAATCCACAGAATCTTTTATATAATACGACATCGAATAATGTTTGAGAGGCAATATTTATTACTCCGCAATGGAAACTCAGATACCTGAATCACATATGTAAAAGTGAGAATGCAAAAATTTATATACAATATTACGACAGATTACTGTATTGAGCTATTCTGTGATGGTACTAGAACGGATGTAATTCCAGCTTGAATATTCATCACTGGTTTTTTTATGGATACAAATGCAAGCTTCATTCATTGAATAGACTCTTTTGCGCAGAACTGCACCATCATTCTCTTCGGAATGATATGGAAACAGATAAAAAAGTCACTTTAGAATGGAATATACTTACAGTTGCACTTGTTAAGTGATACGCTAGACTAGAGCAAATAACGCAGTTAACTTAGCCCAAGCGGGAGCTTCTAATTCCCCGAAGCGAAAATGAGGAGCCATCCCGCGAAAGAAAACGGATTTAGCGGTAAATTTACGAAGACCTTCCGACCGCCATTGAAGCAATGGCCTCGAAGAAATTTCCATAATTTACGGAAACGCTGTTAAGTCTGGAGGTGCTAAAGATTCTCACGCCCGTCTGCACAGATACCTGAATCACATATGTAAAAATGAGAATGCAAAAATTGAAATACAATATTAAGACAGATTACCTTATTGAGCTATTCTGTGATGGTACTGAAACGGATGTAATTCCAGCTTGAATATTCATCACTGGTCTTTTTATGGATACAAATGCAAGCTTCATTCATTGAATAGACTCTTTTGCCCGCACCGGCATCCAATATTATTGTACTTCCTACGACTGCCTCCCTCGGTAGCGGCTCTGCTTGCTCTTGCGGTGTGTGGCTCATCGTTGCCACTTTAGTGGAGCTTCACACATATGCCCATGCATTTACAAACTGTTTCCATGAATTCTAGTTGTCCTAGCAATGCAATAATGGTAAAAGTGCTCTAATATGTACATATTCTACAAATAGATACGCTAATTTCACTTATTTCCGCGGTTTTGTGTAAGTCTTATACCCAGTTTGGAGGGTAAACAGATACCAATTGGCAACACTGGTGTGACCTTTTGGAATAGCTGATTGCCGATGGTATGGCGGGATTCGTGGAAAAGCTGCTAGGAAAGATATGAAGTCGGAAATATTGGCGAGTTTGCAGCCCTCTGGTTGACGTTCATACTGGTATCTAGCGGCAGTTTTGGCCATGCTAGTTATCTCAGTCAGGTTTCATTGGTATCCTCTAATTTTCTTGTCATTATAGAAAATCATCAGATGATGCCAGTTGCTTTGACCTTCATAAATGCAAAGCTGCTTGGGATTCGTCGACTGTCTTACATGAAGCAGATATCAAGTTCCGGTAAAACTATTTTTTTTTAATCTTTTATTACAAAAATAGAAATACATTCCAATAATTATACACATTATTTGGATAATTCTGCTAATGCAACAATATAAACATAAACCTAAATAATAGTTGGCTACATTATCAATATAAATCTAAATCAAAACGTATAGTTTAAAAATTCTTTAGTTACATACTTGGAAATATTGCTTGTATATCTACATTTAATGTACATCCTTTGAGACTCTAATGTATTTTTCAAAAGAACAACTATATTTTGGTAGCTATTGTTATGTTTATAACACATCCACAAACAATACAAATAGCCGGTGATCATCAAAATGGCAGTGTTTTTATCAATGATTGATTTTGCTGCTATATCATAGAATAAAACAAGTATTAATTGGTGTTGCTTATGCGGTTGTCGTAAAGTTTTCTGATTTTTGTTTGATCATTTTCTGAATGCCACAGAGTGAATACTTTTTATTCGTTCTTTGGATGATCGGCGTATTCCATCGGCCATGTCTCCGAATGGGTTATTGCGCTTTTCATGGGGGACCTCCTAACGATGTTCATGTGGCGTTCAGGACTTTCACTGCTGCGAGCATGTTTACTGTCCTTTTCATATCGGCCGGAATTATGCAGTCATCCATTTAGATGAACTTGCATCAAAGTCAAAGGATAGATATTATGTATGAACCATCGGTCTGTAGAAAAGGCAAGCTTGAGAATCAAGCAAGAGAAAGTCTAGCAAAATTCAACAAATGCAAATTTATAAATGCATCGTCATTTATGTATGTATGTATGTATGTATGTATGTATGTATGTATGTATGTATGTATGTATGTATGTATGTATGTATGTATGTATGTATGTATGTATATATGTATAATTGAATGGATTTAGAGTAGAAAATAAAGTCTTTTGCCAGCCGTCTGGGGCATAAAAAAATGGAATCCCAGACACCTCAAACGCAAATTTTCCTCGGTTAGCCACTGTCTCGATAAAAAAAAAAAAAAACTACACAGATAAAAAAGAAGGCATTGCTTTCAGCAAAAAAGTGCTTGTCCAGAAAATACACGTAATACGTTTTAGACTTCATCGTGGCACACTTGTTTGGCAGTAATGCGATGAACTGGCGAATGAAATGTTTTGTGGCAACACTTTTGGCTTTTTCTCTCCCGTGGTTTTCATATCCTGAAGTGTTCTGTTTCGCGTCGTCTTTTTCTCGGATTTCCAACGAATGTTTCCGAAGAGATTCTCCCTGAGATTTAAGCTTTTTATTTTTTTTGAGACGTGACAAAACTTTTGCCACATTTCGAAAACCAGTGTTATGTCGGATTTTTTTTTTTAATGTGAAAGGAAATTATTTTCGAAATGTTATGGAAACAGATAAAAAAAGTCACTTTAGAATGGAATATAATTACAATTCCACTCGTTAATTGATACGCTAGACTAGAGCAAATAACGCAGTTAACTTTGCCCAAGCGGGAGCTTCTAATTCCCCGAAGCGAAAATGAGGAACCATCCCGTGAAAGAAAACGGATTCAGCGCTAAATTTATCAAGACCTTCGAACCGCCATTGAAGCAACGACCTCGAAGAAATTTCCATAATTTAGGGAAACGTTGTTAAGTCTGGAGGTGCTAAAGATTCTCACGCCCGTCTGCACAGGAACGAAGAAGAAGAAGAAGAAGAAGAAGAAGAAGAAGAAGAAGAAGAAGAAGAAGAATACCAACGGAAAAGTTCTATTTCAGCACACCGACACCAAAGAAAATACTTTAGTGTTTTACAGAATACTAGTTCATAAATGTTTTTGAAAAATATACATAGGACACTGTTAATTCATAAACGTTAATAATCATGTTTGTAACAGTCTTTAGCAATATATACTGCGAGAAACTTTAATGTGGAGTTTTCTTTTCCAGAAGTAGCTTTACGAATATTTGAGAGGTAAAAAAAGAGGGGCAGGGTCTGGGGCAGGGACGAAGAGGGGGGGGGGGGGGGGGTGGGGTTGAAGGGAAGTGGGTGCCCTCAGGGTGGATTTTTGATACGAAAGGATTTCACAGGGCAATTCCGGTCTGCGAAGGATGCAATCAAATTTCATCGGATAATTATCCGAGAACTAAAGGGAGCTGCGATAAGATTCATCATCTTTATTATCCATATTTTTACTGCATTACTTGAATGTACTTAATTTTGAGACGATACTAATGATATAAAAACAAAATTAACCTTAAAACCACTCACATTCACACACTCACATTCACATGCACACACAAACCCATATGTATTCAAATTATCTATTTAAAATTATTAGGCGTATCTGAACGCGCAACGTTTCAAGTACCTTTAGTCCTTTTCAAAACGAAAAAAAGAAAATGTACGGATTTGCTTCTGAAATCGACTAAAAAGGGGATTGGAAACATGCAACTGAAATTAGAGTAACACTCTTACCCAATTGCTCCAAACTAACAAACAAACAGAAGAGCAAGTTTCACGATTAGAGGATGAAGTTGTACTAAACTTATCAGGTAATTTAAAAGGGTCAACCAAGTAATTTCGCTTAACAATTAAAGAATTAAAAACGAAATCCATAGACTCTGGTATAATACGACGTCGAATAATGTTTGAAAGGCAATGTTTATTATTCGCAATGGAAACTCAGATACCTGAATCACATATGTAAAAATGAGAATTCAAAAATTTAAATACAATATTAAGACAAATTACTGTATTGAGTTATTCTGTGATGGTACTGCAACGGATGTAATTCCAGCTTGAATATTCATCACTGGGCTTTTTATGGATACAAATGCAAGCTCCATTCATTGAATAGACTCTTGCTGCATCGGCATCCAATATTATTGTACTTCCTACGACTGCCTCCCTCGGTAACAGCTCTGCTTGCTATTGCGGTGTGTGGCTCATCGTTGCCAATTTAGTGGAGCTTCACACATACGCCGATGCATTTACAAACTGTTTCCATGAATTCTAGTTGTCCTAGCAATGCAATAATGATAAAATTGCTTTAATATGTATATATACTACAAATAGATTCGCTAATTTCACTTATTTCCACGGTTTTGTGTAAGTCTTATAGCCAGTTTGGAGGGTAAACAGATACCAATTGGCAACACTGGATTGTGGCTTTTTGGAATAGCTGATTGCCGATGGGATGGCGGGATTCGTGGAAAAGCTGCGAGGAAAGATATGAAGTCGGAAATATTAGCGAGTTTGCAGCCCTCTGGTTGACGTTCATACTGGTATCTAGCGCCAGTTTTGGCCATGCTAGTTATCTCGGTCAGGTTTCATTGGTATCCTCTAATTTTCTTGTCATTATAGAAAATCATCAGCTGATGCCAGTTGCTTTGACCTTCATAAATGCAAATCTGCTCGGGATTCGTCGACTGTTTTACATTAAGCAGATATCAAGTTCCAGTAAAACTTTTTTTTATCTTTTATTATAAAAATACAATTACATTCCAATAATTTACACATTATTTGGATAATTCTGCTAATGCAAAAATATAAACATAAACTTAAATAATAGTTTGGTACAAAGTCAATATAAATAAAAATCAAAACGTATAGTTTAAAAATTCTTTAGTTACATACTTGGAAATATTGCTTGTATATCTACATTTAATGTACATCCTTTGTGATTCTAATTTATTTTTCAAAAGAACAACTATATTTTGGTAGCTATTGTTATATTTATAACACATCCACAAACAATACAAATAGCCGGCGATCAACAAAATGGCAGTGTTTTTATCAATAATTGATTTTGCTGCTATATCATAGAATAAAACAAGTAATAATTGGTGTCGTTTATAAGGTTGTCATAAAGTTTTCTGATTTTTGTTTGATTATTTTCTGAATCCCACAGACTGAATACTTTTTATTCGTACTTGGGATGATCGGCGTATTCCATCGGCCATGTCTCCGAATGGGTAATTGCGCTTTTCATGGGGGACCTCTAACGATGTTCATGTGGCGTTCAGGACTTTCACTGCTGCCATCCTTGCGCATGTTTACTGTCCTTTCCATATTGGCTGGAATTATGTAGTCATCTATTTAGAGGAACTTGCATCATAGTCAAGGGATAGATAATATGTATGTACCATCGGTCTGTAAAAAAGGCAAGCTTGAGAATCCAGCAAGAGAAAGTCTAGCAAAATTCAACAAATGGAAATTTGTAAATTCATTGTCATTTATGTATGTATGTATGTATGTATGTAAGTATGTATTTATGTATAATTGAATGCATTTAGAGTAGAATATAAAGTCTTTTGCCAGCAGTCTGGAGCGTAAAAAAATTCTGTAGCTGTTTAAATGGAATCCCAGACATCTCAAACGTAAATTTTTCTTAGCTAGCCACGTGTCCCGATAAAAAAAAAAAAATAAAACTACACTGATAAAAAAGAAGGCATTGCTTTCAGCAAAAAAGCGCTTATCCAGAAAATACACATAATACGTTTTAGACTTCATCATACCACTTGTTTGGCAGTAATGCGATGAACTGGCGAATGAAATGTTTTGTGACAACACTTTAGGCGTTTTCTCTCCTGTGGCTTTCATATCCTGAAGTCTTCTGTTTCGCGTCGCCTTTTTTTTCGGATTTCCAATGCATGTTTCCGAAGAGATTCCCCTGAGATTTACGCTTCTTCTTCTTTTTTTTTTGTTTTTGTTTTGAGACGTGACAAAACTTTTGCGACATCTCGAAAACCAGTGTTACGTCGGATTTTAGAAAAGTGAAAACAAATTCTTTTCGAAATTATGTGGAAACAGAAAAAAAAGAAGTCATTTTTGAAGGGAATATAGTTACAATCGCACTTGTTAAGTGATACGCTAAGCATATAACGCAGTTAACTTTGCCCAAGCTGGGGCTTCTAATTCCCCGAGGAGAATAATAAGGAACCATCCCGCGAAAGTAAAATAGTAAACGGATTCAGCGGTAAATTTATCAAGACCTTTCGACCGCCATTGAAGCAACGGCCTTGAAGAAATTTCCATAATTTAGGGAAACATTGTTAAGTCTGGAGGTGCTAAAGATTCTCACGCCCGTCTGCACAGGGAACGAAGAAGAAGAAGATGAGGAAGAAGAAGAAGAAAAAGAATAGCAACGGAAAAGTTCTATTTCAGCACACCGGCATCAAAGAACAACCTTTAGTGGTTCACAGAATACTAGTTCATAAATGTTTTTGAAAGATATACATTAGACACTATTAATTCATAAACGTTAATAATCATCTTTGTATCAGTCTTTAGTAATATATATTGCGACAAACTTTATTGTGGATTTTTTTTTCTCCAGAAGTAGCTTTACGAATATTTCATGCTTGGTTCAGCCTCATTGCTTTATTGGTTCAGCCTTATTGCTTTATTGCGATAAAAATGAAATCGTAAGTACATCTGAAGTAAATGTCTAAACAATATAAGATCTTTGCAAGCGGAGAAAAAAGGGAAACCATTGCAATCCCATAACAAATACACGCACTAACATTAATACTTCCTTCAATAACGTAACGGTTTGGAAGATAGACAATAACTATGACACAATTGTTGGACAAGAACCACAGCAGTTTAAGGAACAGACAAGAACTAAAGCAGTTTAAGGAACAGACAAGAACTATAACAAAAGTGTTAGTACTATGATATCTGAGCGTTCCACAAGCAGACATTTCAGCAGATCAGTGGTCGCGGCCCTTCCGCATTCCTTTGCTGCTGTTGTTTCTGAAGTATTCCCCTCCCGCCCTGTTATTAATTCCAGTTGAGCAGCCTATTAAGGGCGCAATGGCCTTTGTGCTATGCGGGATAAAGAGATGAATATTTCCGAGGGTTCCATTCCCGATTCATGTTGAGATCAAAGATCGCAGTTCTTCAGCAAATGGTCTTCCTTCCGTACCCGAGACTCGATAAAAAAATATGTTGAAACATAAAAAGAAAGAAAAAGAAGAGATGAAGAAATTCTTCTGTGGAAAGAATGCGATTATTAGAGAGGTAAAAAAAGAAGGGGCAGGATGCAATCAAATTTCATTGGATAATTATCTGGGCACTAAGGGAGCTGCGATAAGATTCGTCGTCTTTATTATCCATATTTTTACAGCATTACTTGAATGTACTTAATTTTGAGACCATACTAATGAAATAATAATGAAATTAAGCTTAAGAACACTCACATTCACACACTCACAATCACATACACAAACCAACCCATATATATTGAAATTATCTATTTAAAGTTATTATGTTTATCTGAACGTGCAACGTTTCAAGTACCTTTAGTCCTTTTCAGAACGAAAAAAAGAAAATGTACGGATTCGTTCCTGAAGTCGACTATAAAGGGGATTGGAAACATGCAACTGAAATTGCCCCAAACTGGCAAACAAACAGAAGAGCAAGTTTCACGATTAGAGGATGAAGTTGTTCAAAACTTAACAGGTAATTTAAAAGGGTCAACCAGGGAGTTTCGCTTAACAATTGAATAATTAAAAACGAAATCCACAGACTCTTTGGTATAATACGACGTCGAATAATGTTTGAAAGGCAATATTTATCATTCCGCAATGGAAACTCAGATACCTGAATCACATATGTAAAAATGAGAATGCAAAAATTTAAATACAATATTTCGACAGATTACTGTATTGAACTCACGGTCTAGATTGAGCTATTCTGTGATGGTACTGGAACGGATGTAATTCCAGCTTGAATATTCATCACTGGTCTTTTTATGGATACAAATGCATGCTTCATTTCTTGAATAGACTCTTTTGCCCGCACCGGCATCCAATATTATTGTACTTCCTACGACTGCCTCCCTCGGTCGCGGCTCTGCTTGCTCTTGCGGTGTGTGGCTAATCGTTGCCACTTTAGTGGAGCTTCACACATACTCAGATGCATTTACAAATTGTTTCCATGAATTCTAGTTGTCCTAGCAATGCAATAATGATAAAATTGCTCTAATATGTATATATACTACAAATAGAATCGCTAATTTCACTTATTTCCACGGTTTTGTGCAAGTTATATAGCCAGTTTGGAGGGTAAACAGATACCAATTGGCAACACCGGTGTGACTTTCTGGAATAACTGATTGCCGATGGTATGGCGGGAATCGTGGAAAAGCTGCGATGAAAGATATGAAGTCGGAAATTTTGGGGAGTTTGCAGCCCTCTGGTTGACGTTCATACTGGTTGGTATCTAGCGCCAGTTTTGGCCATGCTAGTTATCTCAGTCAGGTCTGATTGGTATCCTCTAATTTTCTTGTCATTATAGAAAATCATCAGCTGATGCCAGTTGCTTTGACCTTCATATAAGCAAAGCTGCTTGGGATTCGTCGACTGTCTTACATGAAGCAGATATCAAGTTCCGGTAAAACTTTTTTTTTTTATCTTTTATTACAAAAATACAATTATATTCCAATAATTTACACATTATTTAGATAATTCTGCTAATGCAAAAATATAAACATAAACTTAAATAACAGTTTGCTACAAAATCAATATAAATCTAAATCAAAACGTATAGTTTAAAAATTCTTTAGTTACGTAATGGAAATATTGTTTGTATATCTACATTTAATATACATCCTTTGTGATTCTAATTTGTTTTCCAAAAGAACAACTATATTTTGGCAGCTGTTGTTATGTTTATAACACATCCACAAACAATACAAATAGCCGGTGATCAACAAAATGGCAGTGTTTTTATCAACAATTGGTTTTGCTGCTATATCATAGAATAAAACAAGTATTAATTGGTGTCGTTTATGCGGTTGTCGTAAAGTTTTCTGATTTTTGTTTGATCGTTTTCTAAATCCCACAGAATGAATACTTTTTATTCGTACTTGGGATGATTGTCGTATTCCATCGGCCATGTCTCCGAATGGGTTATTGGGCTTTTCATGGGGGACCTCCAAACGATGTTCATGTGGCGTTCAAGACTTTCACTGCTGCGATCCTTGCGGATGTTTAATGTCCTTTTCATATCGGCCGGAATTATGCAGTCATCCATTTAGGGGAACTTGCATCAAAGTCAAAGGATAGATAATATGTATGAACCATTGGTCTGTAGAAAAGGCAAGCCCGAGAATCAAGCAAGAGAAAGTCTAGCAAAATTCAACAAATGCAAATTTGTAAATTCATTGTCATTTTTGGATGTATATATGTATGTATGTATGCATATATTTATGTATAATTCAATGGATTTAGAGTAGAATATTAAATCTTTTGCCAGCAGTCTGGGGCGTAAAAAAATTCTGTCGCTTTTCAAATCGAATCCCAGACTTCACAAACGCAAATTTTCCTTAGCTAGCCGATAAGAAGAAGAAGAAGAAAAAAAAAACTACAACGATAAAAAAACAGGCATTGCTTTCAGCAAAAAAGCGCTTATCAAGAAAATACATGTAATACGTTTTAGACTTCATCATGGCACTTGTTTGGCAGTAATGCGATGAACTGGTGAATGAAATGTTTTGTGGCAACGCTTTTGGCTTTTTCTCTCCTGTGGCTTTCATATCCTGAAGTCTTCTGTTTCGCGTCGCCTTTTTCTCGGATTTCCAACGAATGTTTCGGAAGAGATTCCCCACGAGATTTAAGTTTTTTTTTTTTTTTTTTTTTTTTGAGCCGTGACAAAACTTTTGCGACATTTCGAAAACCAGTGTTATGTGGGATTTTTTTTAAAGTGAAAACAAATTCTTTTCGAAATGATATGGAAACAGATAAAAAAAGTCTCTTCAGAATGGAATATAATTACAATTGCACTCGTTAAGTGATACGCTAGGCAAATAACGTAGTTAACTTAGCCCAAGCGGGAGCTTTTAATTCCCCGAAGCGAAAATGAGGAACCATCCCGCGAAAGAAAACGGATTCAACGGTAAATTTATCAAGACCTTCCGACCAGCCATTGAAGCAACGGCCTCGAAGAAATTTCCATAAGTTAAGGAAACGTTGTTAAGTGTGGAGGTGCTAAAGATTCTCACGCCCGTCTACACAGAGAACGAAGGAGAAGAAGAAGAAGAATAGCAACGGAAAAGCTCTCTTTCAGCACACCGATATCAAAGAAAACCTTTATTGGTTTACAGAATACTACTTCATAAATGTTTTCGAAAGATATGCATAAGACACTATTAATTCATAAACGTTAATAATCATGTTTGTATCAATCTTTAGCAATATATACTGCGAGAAACTTTATGGTGGAGTTTTTTTTTCCAGAAGTAGCTTTACGAATATTTGAGAGGTAAAAAAAGAGGGGCAGGGATGGGGAGGCAGGGGGTGAAGGGAAGTGGGTGCTCTCAGGGTGGATTTTTGATACGAAAGGATTTCACAAGGCAATTTCTGTCTGCGAAGGATGCAATCAAATTTCATCCGATAATTATCCGAGCACTAAAGGGAGCTGCGATAAAATTCATAATCTTTATCACCCATATTTTCACTGCATTACTTGAATGTGCTTAATTTTGAGACCATACTAATGATATAATAATAAAATTAAGCTTAAGAACACTCACACTCACACACTCACATTCACATACACACACAAATCCATATATATTTAAATTATCTATTTAAAGTTATTAGGTTTATCTGAACGTGCAACATTTCAAGTACCTTCAGGACGAAAAAAAGAAAATGTACGGATTTGCACCTAAAGTCGACTAAAAAGGGGATTGAAAACATGCAACAGAAATTAGAGTAATAGTCTTACCCAAATGCCCTAAACTGGCAAACAAACAGAAGAGCAAGTTTCACGATTAGAGGATGAAGTTGTACAAAACTTAACGGGTATTTGAAAAAAGTCAACCAGGTAGTTTCGCTTAACAACTGAACAATTAAAAACGAAATCCACAGATCTTTCGTATAATAAGACGTCGAATAATGTTTGAAAGGCAATATTTATTATTCCGCGATTGAAACTCAGATACCTGAATCACATTATGTAAAAGTGCGAATGCAAAAATTTATAAACAATATTACGACAGATTACTGTATTCAGCTATTCTGTGATGGTACTGGAACGGATGTAATTCCAGCTTGAATATTCATCACTGGGCTTTTTATGGATACAAATGCAAGCTTCATTCATTTGAATATACTCTTTACCTGTACCGGCATCCAATATTATTGTACTTCCTACGACTGCCTCCCTCGGTCGCGGCTCTGCTTGCTCTTGCGGTGTGTGGCTCATCGTTGCCTATTTAGTGGAGCTTCACACATACGCCGATGCATTTACAAACTGTTTCCATGAATTCTAGTTGTCATAGTAATGCAATAATGATAAAATTGCTCTAATATGTACATATATTACAAATAGATTCGCTAATTTCACTTATTTCCACGGTTTTCTGCAAGTCTTATAGCCAGTTTGGAGGGTAAAAAGATACCAATTGGCAACACTGGACTGTGGCATTTTGGAATAGCTGATCACCGATGGTATGGCGGGATTCGTGGAAAAGCTGCGATGAAAGATATGTAGTCGGAGATATTGGCGAGTTTGCAGCCCTCTGGTTGACGTTCGTACTGGTATCTAGCGCCAGTTTTGGCCATGCTAGTTGTCTCAGTCAGGTTTCATTGGTATCCTCTAATTTTCTTGTCATTATAGAAAACCATCAGCTGATGCCAGTTGCTTTGACCTTCATAAATGCAAAGCTGCTCGGGATTCGTCGACTGTCTTACATGAAGCTGATATCAAGTTCCGGTAAAACTTTTTTTTTTTTATCTTTTATTACAAAAATACAAATACATTCCAATAATTTACACATTATTTAGATAATTCTGCTAATGCAAAAATATGAATATAAACTTATATAACAGTTTCCTACAAAATCAATATAAATCAAAATCAAAACGTATAGTTTAAAAATTCTTTAGTTACATAATGGAAATATTGCTTGTATATCTACATTTAATGTGCATCTTTTGTGATTCTAATTTATTTTTCAAAAGTACAATTATATTTTGGCAGCTATTGTTGTGTTTATAACACATCCACATACAATACAAATAGCCGGTGATCAACAAATTGGCATCGCTTTTTATCAACAATTGATTTTGCTGCTACATCATAAAATATAAGAAATAATAATTGATGTCGTTTATGCGGTTGTTGTAAAGTTTTCTGATCTTTGTTTGATCGTTTTCTGAATCCCACAGAGTGAATACTTCTTATTCGCACTTGGGATGATCGGAGTATTCCATCGGCCATGTCTCCGAATGGGTTATTGTGCTTTTCATGGGGGACCTCCTAACGATGTTCATGTGGCGTTCAGGACTTTCACTGCTGCGATCCTTGCGGATGTTTACTGTCCTTTCCATATCGGCCGGAATTATGCAGTCATCCATTTAGATGAACTTGCATCAAAGTCAGGGGATAGATAATATGTATGTACCATCGGTCTGTAGAAAAGGCAAGCCCGAGAATCAAGCAAGAGAAAGTCTAGCAAAACTCAACAAATGCAAATTTATAAATTCATTGCCATTTATGTATGTATGTATGTATGTATGTATGTATGTATGTATGTATTTATGTATAATTGAATGGATTTAGAGTAGAATATTAAGTCTTTTGCCAGCAGTCTGGGGCGTAAAAAAAATTCTGTCGCTGTTTAAATGGAATCCCAGACATCACAAACGACAATTTTCCTCGGTTAGCCACGTGTCCCGATAAAAAAAAAAAAAAATAAAAACTACACTGATAAAAAAGAAGGCATTGCTTTCAGCAAAAAGCGCTTATCCAGAAAATACACGTAATACGTTTTAGACTTCATCATGCCACTTGTTTGGCAGTAATGCGATGAACTGAACTGGCGAATGAAATGTTTTGTGGCAACACTTTTGGCTTTTTCTCTCCTGTGTCTTTCAGATCCTGAAGTCTTCTGTTTCGCGTCGCCTTTTTTTTCGGATTTCCAACGAATGTTTCCGAAGAGATTCCCCCCCGAGATATAAGCTTTTATTTTTTAAATTTTTTTTGAGACGTGACAAAACTTTTGTGACCTCTCGAATACCAGTGATATGTTGGATGTTTTTAAAAGTGAAAACAAAATCTTTTCGGAATGATATGGAAACAGATAAAAAGTTACTTTAGAATTGAATATACTTACAATTGAACTTATTAAGTGATGCGCTAGAGCAAAATAACGCAGTTAACTTACCCCAAGCGGGAGCTTCTAATTCTCCGAATCAAAAATGAGGAACCATCCCGCGAAAGAAAACGGATTCAGCGGTAAATTTATCAAGACCTTCCGACCGCCATTGAAGCAACGGCCTCGAAGAAATTTCCATAATTTAAGGAAACGTTGTTAAGTCTGGAGGTGCTAAAGATTCTCACGCCCGTCTGCACAGGGAACGAAGAAGAAGAAGATGAGGAAGAAGAAGAAGACGAAGAAGAAGAAGAAGAAGAAGAAGAAGAAGAAGAAGAAGAAGAAGAAGAAGAAGAATAGGAACGGAAAAGTTCTATTTCAGCACACCGACATCAGAGAAAATACCTTTAGTGGTTTACAGAATACTAGTTCATAAATGTTTTTGAAAGATATACATAAGACATTATTAATAATTCGTAAAAGTTAATAATAATCATGTTTGTATCAGTCTTTAGTAATATATACTGCCAGAAACTTTATTGTGGAGTTTTTTTTCCAGAAGTAGCTTTATGAATATTTCATGGTAGGTTCAGCCTCATAAAATTATTGCTTTATTGTGATAAAGATTAAATCGCTAGTACATCTAAAGTAAATGTGTACACAAATATAAAGATCTTTGCAAGCGGAGAAAAAAGGAAACCATTGCAATCCCATAACAAATACACGCGCTAACATTAATATTTCCTTCAATAACATAACGGTTTGGAAGATAGACAATAACTATGACACAATTGTTGGACAAGAACCATAGCAGTTAAAGGAACAGACAATAACTACAGCAGTTAAAGGAACAAACAAGAACTATAGTAGTTAAAGGAACAGACAATAACTATAGCAGTTTAAGGAACAGACAAGAACTATAGTAGTTAAAGGAACCGACAAGAACTAAAGCAGTTTAAGAAACAGACAAGAACTAAAGCAGTTCATGGAACAGACAAGAACTATAACAGTTTAAGGAACAGACAAGAACTAAAGCAGTTTAAGGAACAGACAAGAACTATAACAGTTTAAGGAACAGACAAGAACTAAAGCAGTTTAAGGAACAGACAAGAACTATAACAGTTTACGGAACAGACAAAACTAAAGCAGTTTAAGGAACAGACAATAACTATAACAGTTTAAGGAACAGACAAGAATTATAGCAGTTTAAGGAACAGACAAGAATTACAACAGTTTAAGGAACAGACAAGAACTATAACAGTTTAAGGAACAGAAGAACTATAGGAGTTTAAGGAACAGACAAGAATTACAGCAGTTTAAGGAACAGACAAGAACTATAACAAAAGTGTTAGTACTATGGTATCTGAGCGTTCCACAAGCAGACATTTCAGCAGATCAGTAGCCGCGGATCTTCCGCATTCCTTTGCTGCTGTTGTTTCTACAGTGTTCCCCTTCCGCCCTGTTATTAATTCCAGTTGAGCAGCCTATTAAGGGCGCAATGGCCTTTGTGCTCTGCGGGATAAAGGGATGAATATTTCTGAGGGTTCCATTCCCGAGTCATGTTGAGATCAAAGATCGCAGTTCTTCAGCAAATGGTCTTCCTCCCGTACCTAAGACTCGATAAAAAAAATGTTGAAGCATAAAAATAATGAAAAAAAAAGAGATGAAGAAATTCTTCTGTGGAAAGAATGCGATTATTTGAGAGGTAAAAAAAGATGGGTCAAGGGCGGGTGGAGTGGGGGCGGCGGGGGGGGGGGGGGGAGGGGGGGGGGGGGGGGAATAGGGACGTGGGTGCCCTCAGGGTGGATTTTTGATACGAAAGGATATCACAGGGCAATTTCGGTCTGCGAAGGATGCAATCAAATTTAATCGGATAATTATCTGAGCACTAAGGGATCTGCGATAAGATTCGTCATCTTTATTATCCATATTTTTACTGCATTGCTTGAATGTACTTAATTTTGAGACCATGCTAATGATATAATAATAAAATTAACCTTAAGAACACTCACATTCACACACTCACATTCACATGCACAAACCAACCCATATGTATTCACATCATCTATTTAAAGTAATTAGGTTTTTCAGAACGTGCAACATTTGAAGTACCCTTAGTCCTTTTCAGAATGAAAAAAAGAAAATGTACGGATTTGTTCCTGAAGCCAATTAAAATGGGGATTAGAAACATACAACTGAAATTAAAGTAACACTCTTACCCAATTGGCCCAAACTGGCAAACAAACAGAAGAGCTAGTTTCACGATTAGAGGATGAAATTGTACAAAACTTAACGGGTAATTGAAAAAGGTCAACCAGGTAGTTTCGCCTAATAATTGAACAATTAAAAACGAAATCCTCAGACTCTTTGATATAATACGACGTCGAATAATGTTTAAAAGGCAATATTTATCATTCCACAATGGAAACTCAGATACCTGAATCTCATATGTAAAAATGAGAATGCAAAAATTTAAATACAATATTAAGACAGATTACTGTATTGAGCTATTTTGTGATGGTACTGGAACGGATGTAATTCCAGCTTGAATATTCATCACTCATCTTTTTATGGATACAAATGCAAGCTTCATTCATTTGAATAGACTCTTTTGCCTGCACCGGCATCCAATATTATTGTACTTCCTAAGACTGCCTCCCTCTGTAGCGGCTCTGCTTGCTCTTGCGGTGTGTGGCTCATCGTTGCCAATTTAGTGGAGCTTCATCCATACGCCGATGCATTTACAAACTGTTTCCCTGAATTCTAGTTGTCCTAGCAATGCAATAATGATAAAATTGCTCTAATATGTATATATACTACAAATAGATTCGCTAATTTCACTTATTTCCACGGTTTTGTGCAAGTCTTATAGCCAGTTTGGAGGGTAAACAGATACCAATTGGCAACACTGGTGTGACTTTTTGGAATAGCTGATTGCCGATGGTATGGCGGGATTCGTGGAAAAGCTGCGATGAAAGATATGAGTTTGCAGCCCTCTGGTTGACGTTCATACTGGTATATAGCGCCAGTTTTGGCCATGCTAGTTTTCTCAGTCAGGTTTCATTGGTATCCTCTAATTTTCTTGTCATTATAGAAAACCATCAGCTGATGCCAGTTGCTTTGACCTTCATAAATGCAAAGCTGCTCGGGATTCGTCGACTGTCTTACATGAAGCAAATATCAAGTTCCGGTAAAACTTTTTTTTTTTATCTTTTATTACAAAAATACAATTACATTCCAATAATTTACACATTATTTGGATAATTCTGTTAATGCAGAAATATAAACATAAAATTAAATAACAGTTTGCTACAAAATCAATATAAATCAAAATCAAAACGTATAGTTTAAAAATTCTTTAATTACATAATGGAAATATTGTTTGTATATCTACATTTAATATACACCCTTTGTGATTCTAATTTATTTCTCAAAAGAACAATTATATTTTGGAAGCTATTGTTGTGTTTATAACACATCCACAAACAATACAAATAGCCGGTGATCAAGAATATGGCAGTGTTTTTATCAATAATTGATTTTGATGCTACATCACAGAATAAAAGAAATAGTAATTGATGTCGTTTATGCGGTTGTCGTAAAGTTTTCTGATCTTTGTTTGATCGTTTTCTGAATCCCACAGATTGAATTCTTTTTATTCGTACTTGGGATGATCGGCGTATTCCATCGGCTATGTCTCCGAATGGGTTATTGCGCTTTTCATGGGGGACCTCCTAACGATGTTCATGTAGCGTTTAGGACTTTCACTGCTGCGATCCTTGCGGATGTTTACTTCCTTTTCATATCGGCCGGAATTATGCAGGCATCCATTTAGAGGAACTTGCATCAAAGTCAATGGATAGATAATATGTATGTACCATCGGTCTTTAGAAAAGGCAAGCTTGAGAATGAAGCAAGAGAAAGTCTAGCAAAATTCAGCAAATGGAAATTTATAAATTCATCGTCATTTATGAATGTATGTATGTATGTATGTATGTATGTATGTATGTATGTATGTATGTATGTATGTATAATTGAATGGATTTAGAATAGAATATAAAGTCTCTTGCCAGCATTTTGGGGTGTAAAAAAATTCTGTAGCTGTTTAAATGGATTCCCAGAAATCTCAAACGCAAATTTTCCTCGGCTAGCCACGTGTCCCAATAAATAAAAAAAAAAAACTACACGGATAAAATAGAAGGCATTGCTCTCAGCAAAAAAGCGCTTATCCAGAAAATACATGTAATACGTTTTAGACTTCATTATGTTTTGTTATTGTCTTTTTTTTTTTTTTTTGAGACGTGACAAAACTCTTGTGACCTTTCGAATACCAGTGTTATATCGGATTTTAGAAAAGTGAAAACCAATTCTCTTCGGAATGATATGGAAACAAAAAAAAAGTCACTTTACAATGAAATATACTAACAATTGCACTTCTTAAGTGATGCAGGAGCTTCTAATTCCCCGAAGCGAAAATGAGGAACCATCCCGCGAAAGAAAACGGATTCAGCGGTAATTTTTTCAAGACCTTCCGACCGCCACTGAAGCAGCTATCTCGAAGAAATTTCCATAATTTAGGGAAACGTTGTTAAGTCTGGAGGTGCTCAAGATTCTCACGTCCGTCTGCACAGGGAACGAAGAAGAAGAAGAGGAAGAAGAAGAAGAAGAAGAATAAGAATAACAACGGGAAAGTTCTATTTCAGCACACCAACATCAAAGAAAATACCTTTAGTGGTTTACAGAATACTATTTCATAAATGTTTTGAAAAGATATACATAAGACATTATTATTAATTCATAAAAGTTAAATAAGAAAAATCCCATGTTTGTATCAGTCTTTAGTAATATATTTTGCAAGAAACTTTATTGTGGTTTTTTTTTTCTCTCCAGAAGTAGCTTTACGAATATTTCATGCTAGGTTCAGCTTCATAAACTTATTGCTTTATTGTGAAAAAGATGAAATCGTAAGTACATCTGAAGTAAATGTCTAAACAAATATAAAGATCTTTGCAAGCGGAATAAAAAAAGAGAAACCATTGCAATCCCATGACAAATACACGTGCTAACATTAATACTTCCTTCAATAACATAACGGTTTGGAAGATAGATAATAACTATGACACAATTGTTAGACAAGAACCATATCAGTTTAAGGAACAGACAATAACTATAGCAGTTAAAGGATCAGGCAATATCTATAGCAGTTAAAGGAACAGAAAAGAATTAAAGCAGTTTAAGGAACAGACAAGAACTATAACAGTTTAAGGAACAGACAAGAACTAAAGCAGTTTAAGGAACAGACAAGAACTATAACAGTTTAAGGAACAGACAAGAACTAAAGCAGTTTAAGGAACAGACAAGAACTATAACAATTTAAGGAATAGACAAGACCTAAAGCAGTTTAAGGAACAGACAATAACTCTAACAGTTTAAGGAACAGAAAAGAATTATAGCAGTTTAAGGAACAGACAAGAACTAAAGCAGTTTAAGGAACAGACAATAACTCTAACAGTTTAAGGAACAGAAAAGAATTATAGCAGTTTAAGGAACAGACAAGAACTAAAGCAGTTTAAGGAACAGATAAGATCTATAACAAAAGTGTTAGTAGTATGGTATCTGAGCGTTCCACAAGCAGACATTTCAGCAGATCAGTGGTCGCGGCTCTTGCGCATTCCTTTGCTGCTGCTGTTTCTGAAAAATTCCCCCCCACCCCCCCCCCCCCCCCCCCCCCCCCCCCCCCCCCTTTCCCCCCCCCCCCCCCTCCCGCCCCCCCCCCCCCCCCCCCCCCCCCCCCCCCCCCCCCCCCCCCCAACCCCCCCCCCCCCCCCCCCCCCCCCCCCCCCCCCCCCCGCCCCCGCCTGTTATTAATTCCAGTTGAGCAGCCTATTAAGGGCGCAATGGCCTTTGTGCTATGCGGGATAAAAGGATGAATATTTCCGAGGGTTCCATTCCCGAGTCATGTTAAGATCAAAGATCGAAGTTCTTCAGCAAATGGTCTTCCTCCCGTACCCGAGACTCGATAAAAAAATATGTTGAAGCATAAAAATAATGAAAAAAAAAGAGATGAAGAAATTCTTCTGTGGAAAGAATGCGATTATTTGAGAGGTAAAAAAAGATGGGGCAGGGGCGGGTGGAGTGGGGGCGGGGGCGGGGGGGGGGGGGGGACGTGGGTGCCCTCAGGGTGGATTTTTGATACGAAAGGATTTCACAGGGCAATTTCGGTCTGCGAAGGATGCAATCAAATTTCATCGGATAATTATCTGAGAACTAAAGGGAGCTGCGATAAGATTCGTCATCTTTATTATCCATATGTTTACTGTATTACTTGAATGTGCTTAATTTTGAGACCTGTGGCTGCAGGCTACTTTCCAATGGTAGCTGGTGTGTGCTTCTACTCTCGGAGTTTGCCCCTCTCCCTTTAGCTAGGATATCAAGCAAATAAAAAGGCAACGTCTTCATTTACGGGGCTTTATTACATCTATAAGTTTCATACTGCTGGTACATCTTAGCCCTCATAGCCCTTGAAAACTTTTGGCCTTCTTAATAAGCACACATGCTCAAAAAAGACTCGTCTATGAACTACTAAACGCACAATATCGATTGCATGCTGCATGCACAGTTGCAGTTGTGCTCAGAGAAGTAGAGAGTTAAAGAATAGGCGCGATTTTGTTAGGCGATTTTCTATAACTTGTAAATAGGTTTCTACACACTACCTTAGTATTCTTTATAAAGGTATATCTTTCTTTTTATTTGTGTGTGTTTGAGTCGCTGACACTTACAAGACCATACTAATGATATAATTATAAAATTAAGATTTTAAGAACACTCACACTCACACACTCACATTCACATACACACACAAACCCATATGTATTCAAATTGTCTACTTAAAGTTATTAGGTTTATCTGAACGTGCAACGTTTCAAGTAACTTTAGTCATTTTCAGAATGAAAAAAAAAAAAATGTACAGATCTGTTTTTGATGTCGACTAAAAAGGGGATTGAAACCATGCAACTGAAATTAGAGAAAAAGTCTTACCCAATTGCCCCAAACTGACAAACAAACAGAAGAGAAAGTTTCACGATTAGAGGATGAAGTTGTACAAAACTTATCGGGTAATTTAAAAGGATCAAACAAGTAATTTCACTTAACAATTAAACAATTAAAAACGAAATCCACAGAATCTTTTATATAATACGACGTCGAATAATGTTTGAGAGGCAATATTTATCATTCGCACTGGAAACCCAGATACCTGAATCACATATGTAAAAGTGAGAATGCAAAAATTTATGTACAAAATTTCGACATATTACTGTATTGAGCTATTCTGTGATGGTACTAGAACGGATGTAATTCCAGCTTGAATATTCATCACTCGTCTTTTTATGAATACAAATGCAAGCTTCATTCATTGAATGGACTCTTTTCCCGCACCGGCATCCAATATTATTGTACTTCCTACTACTGCCTCCCTCGGTCGCGGCTCTGCTTGCTGTTGCGGTGTGGCTCATCGTTGCCAATTTAATGGAGCTTCACACATACGCCATTATTGCATTGTCCTAGCAATGCAATAATGGTAAAAGTGCTCTAATATGTATATATTCTACAAAAAGACTCGCTAATTTCACTTATTTCCACGGTTTTGTGTAAGTCTTATGCCTAGTTTGGAGGATAAACAGATACCAATTGGCAACACTGGACTATGGCTTTTTGGAATAGCTGATTGCCGATGGTATGGCGGGATTCGTGGAAAAGCTGCGAAAAAAGATATGAAGTCGGAAATATTGGCGAGTTTGCACCCTCTGGTCGATGTTCATACTGGTATCTAGCGCCAGTTTTGGCCATGCTAGTTATCTCAGTCAGGTTTCATTGCTATCCTCTAATTTTCTTGTCATTATAGCAGATCATCAGCTGATGCCAATTGCTATGACCTTATAAATGCAAAGCCTCTTGGGATTCGTCGACTGTCTTACATGAAGCTAATATCAAGTTACGGTAAAACTTTTTTTTTATCTTTCATTACAAAAATACAATTATATTTCCATAATTTACATTATTTGGATAATGCAGAAATATAAATATAAACTTAAGTAACAGTTTGCTACAAAATCAATATAAATCAAAATCAAAACGTATAGTTTAAAAATTCTTAGTTACACAGTTGGAAATATTGCTTGTATGTCTACATTTAATATACATCCTTTGTGATTCTAATTTATTTTTCAAAAGAACGATTATATTTTGGCAGCTATTGTTGTGTTTATAACACATCCACAAACAATACAAATAGCCGGTGATCAACAAAATGGCAGTGTTTGTTTATCAACAATTGATTTTGCTGCTATATTATAGAATAAAGCAAGTATTAATTGGTGTCGTTTATCGGGTTGTCGTAAAGTTTTCTGATCTTTGTTTGATCGTTTTCCGAATCCCACAGAGTGAATACTTTTTATTCGTTCTTGGGATGATCGGCGTATTCCATCGGCTATGTCTCCGAATGGGTTATTGTGCTTTTCATGGGGGACCTCCTAACGATGTTCATGTGGCGTTCAGGACTTTCACTGCTGTGATCCTTGCGGATGTTTACTGTCCTTTTCATATCGGCCGGATTTATGCAGTCATCCATTTAGAGGAACTTGCATCAAAGTCAAAGGATAGATAATATGTATGTAACACCGGTCTGTAGAAAAGGCAAGCTTGAGAATCCAGCAAGAGAAAGTCTAACAAAATTCAACAAATGTAAATTTATAAATTCATCATCATTTATGTATGTTATCAAATTTAGTAAATGTATGTATGATGATAATTGAATGCCTTTAGAGTAGAATATGAAGTCTTTTGCCAGCAGTCTGGGGCGTAAAAAAATTCTATAGCTGTTTAAATGGAATCCCAGACTTCACAAACGCAAATTTTCCTCGGTTAGCCACGTGTCCCGATAAAAAAAGAAAAGAAAACTACACTGATAAAAAAGAAGGCATTGCTTTCAGCAAAAAAGCGCTTATCCAGAAAATACACGTAATACGTTTTAGAGTTCATCATGGCAAACTTGTTTGGCAGTAATGCGATGAACTGGCGAATGAAATGTTTTGTGGCAACACTTTTGGCTTTTTCTCTCCTATGGCTTTCATAGCCAGAAGTCTTCTGTTTCCCGTCGCCTTTTTTCTCGGATTTCCAACGAATGTTTCCGAAGGGATTCCCCCCGAGATTTACGCTTTTTTTGTTTTTGTTTTCAGACGTGACAAAACTTTTGCGACATCTCGAAAACCAGTGTTAAGTCGGATTTTAGAAAAGTGAAAACAAGTTCTCTACGAAATGATATGGACACAGAAAAAGAAGAAGTCATTTTTGAAGGGAATATACCTACAATTGCACTTGTTAAGTGATGCGCTAGAGCAAATAACGCAGTTAACTTATCCCAAGCGGGAGCTTCTAATTCCCCGAATCGAAAATGAGGAATATCTCGCGAAAGAAAACGGATTCGGCGATAAATTTATCAAGACCTTCCGACCGCCATTGAAGCAACGGCCTCGAAGAAATTTCCATAATTTAGGGAAACGTTGTTAAGTCTGGAGGTGCTAAAGATTCTCACGCCTGCCTGCACAGGGAACAAAGAGGAAGAATAAGAGGAAGAAGAAGAAGAAGAAGAAGAAGAAGAAGAAGAAGAAGAATAGCAACGGAAAAAAAGTTCTATTTCAGCACACCAAGATCAGAGAAAAATACCTTTAGTGGTTTACAGAATACTAGTTCATAAATGTTTTTAAAAGAAAGATATACATAAGACATTATTAATAATTCGTAAAAGTTAATAATAATCATGTTTGTATCAGTTTTTAGTAATACATTTTGCGAGAAACTTTATTGTTGAGTTTTTTTCAGAAGTAGCTTTACGAATATTTCATGAGAGGTTCAGCCTTATAAAGTTATTGCTTTATTGTGATAAAGATGAAATCGTAAGTACATCTAAAGTAAATGTCTAAACAAATATAAAGATGTTTGCAAGCGGAGAAAAAAGGAAACTATTGCAATCCTATAACAAATACACGCGCTAACATTAATACTTCTTTCAATAACATAACGGTTTGGACGATGGACAATAACATTGACACAATTGTTGGATAAGAACCATAGCAGTTTAAGGAACAGACAAGAACTATAGGAGTTTAAGGAACAGACAAGAACTAAAGCAGTTTAAGGAACAGACAAGAACTACAACAAAAGTGATAGTACTATGATATCTGAGCGTTCCACAAGCAGACATTTCAGCAGATCAGTGGTCGCGGATCTTCCGCATTCCTTTGCTGCTGTTGTTTCTGAAGTATTCCCCTCCCGCCCTGTTATTAATTCCAGTTGAGCAGCCTATTAAGGGCGCAATGGCCTTTGTGCTATGCTGGATAAAGGGATGAATATTTCCGAGGGTTCCATTCCCGGGTCATGTTGAGATCAAAGATCGCAGTTCTTCAGCAAATGGTCTTCCTCCCGTACCCGAGACTCGATAAAAGAATATGTTGAAACATAAAAAGAAAGAAAAAAAATAGATGAAGAAATTCTTCTGTGGAAAGAATGCGATTATTAGAGAGGTAAAAAAAGAAGGGGCAGTGCTGGGGCAGGGGGTGGGGAGGGGAGGGGGGGAGGGAAAGGAAGTGGGTACCCTCAGGGTGGATTTTTGATATGAAAGGATTTCACAGGGGAATTTCGGTCTGCGAAGGATTTAATCAAATTTCATCAGATAATTATCTAAGCACTAAGGGAGCTGCGAGATAAGATTCGTCGTCTTTATTATCCATATTTTTACTGCATTGCTTGAATGTACTTAATTTTGAGACCATACTAATGATATAATAATAAAATTAACCTTAAGAACACTCACATTCACACACTCACATTCACATACACAAACCAATCCATATATATTCAAATGATCTTTTTAAAGCTATTAGGTTTATCTGAACGTGCAATGTTTCAAGTACCCTTAGTCCTTTTTAGAATGAAAAAAAGAAAATGTACGGATTTGTTTCTGTACTTAACTAAAAAGGGGATTGGAATCATGCAACTGAAATTAGAGTAACACTCTTACCCATTTGCCCCAAACTGACAAACAAACAGAAGAGCAAGTTTCACGATTAGAGGATGAAGTTGTACAAAACTTAACGGGTAATTGAAAAAGGTCAACCAGATAGTTTCGCTTAACAACTGAACAATTAAAAACAAAATCCACAGACTCTTTGGTATAATACGACGTCGAATAATGTTTGAAAGGCAATATTTATCATTCTGCAATGGAAACTCAGATACCTGAATCACATATGTAAAAATGAGAATGCAAAAATTTAAATACATATTACTGTGTTGAGCTATTCTGTGATGGTACTGGAACGGATGTAATTCCAGCTTGAATGTTCATCACTTGTCTTTTTATAGATACAAATGCTAGCTTCTTTTGCCCACACCGGCATCAAATATTATTGTACTTCCTACGACTGCCTCCCTCGGTAGCGGCTCTGCTTGCGCTTGCGGTGTGGCTCATCGTTGCCAATTTAGTGGAGCTTCACACATACGCCGATGCATTTACAAACTGTTTCCATGAGTTCCAGTTGTCATTGCAATGCAAATGGTAGAAGTGCTCTAATAAGTATAAATATTACAAATAGATACGCTAATTTCACTTATTTCCACGGTTTTGTGTAAGTCTTATAGCTGGTTTGGTGGGTAAACAGATGCCAATTGGTAACACTGGTGTGACTTTTTGGAATAGCTGATTGCCGATGGTATGGCGGGATTCGTGGAAAAGCTGCGATGAAAGATATGAAATCGGAAATATTGGCGAGTTCGCACCCTCTGGTTGACATTTATACAGGTATCTAGCGCCAGTTTTGGCCATGCTAGTTATCTCGATCAGGTTTCATTACTATCCTCTAATTTTCTTGCCATTATAGCAGATCATCAGCTGATGCCAGTTGCTATGGGCTATGACCTTATAAATGCAAAGCCTTTTGGGATTTGTCGACTGTCTTACATAAAGCTAATATCAAGTTACGGTAAAACTTTTTTTTTTCATCTTTTATTACAAAATACATTTATATTTCAATAATTTACATTATTTGGACATTTCTGTTACTGCAGAAATATAAATATAAACTTAAGTAACAGTTTGCTACAAAATCAATATAAATAAAAATAAAAACGTAAAGTTAAAAAATTCTTAGTTACACACTTGGAAATATTGCTTGTATATCTAAATTTAATATACATCCTTTGTGATTCTAATTTATTTTTCAAAAGAACGATTATATTTTGGCAGCTATTGTTGTGTTTCTAACACATACACAAACAAAACAAATAGCCGGTGATCAACAAAATGGCAGTGTTTTTTTTATCAACAATTGATTATGCTGCTACATCATAAAATAAAAGAAATAGTAATTGATGTCGTTTATGCGGTTGTCGTAAAATTTTCTGATCTTTGTTTGATCGTTTTCTGAATCCCACAGAGTGAATACTTTTTATTCGTACTTGGGATGATCGGCGTATTCCATCGCCATGTCTCCGAATGGGTTATTGCGCTTTTCATGGGGGACCTCCTAACGATGTTCATGTGGCGTCCAGGACTTTCACTGCTGTGATCCTTGCGCATGTTTACTGTCCTTTTCATATCGGCCGGAATTATGCAGTCATCCATTTAGAGGAACTTGCATCAAAGTCAAGGGATAGATAATATGTATGTACCATCGGTCTGTAGAAAAGGCAAGCTTGATGATAATCAAGCAAAAGAAAGTCTAGCAAAATTCAACATATGCAAATTTGTAAATTCATCGTCATTTATGTATGTATGTATGTATTTATGTATAATTGAATGCATTAAGAGTAGAATATGAAGTCTTTTGCCAGCAGTCAGGGACGTAAAAAAATTCTGTAGCTGTTTAAATGGAACCCCAGACATCACAAACGCAAATTTTCCTTAGCTAGCCACGTGTCCCGATACAAAAGAAAAAAAAAATACACTGATAAAAAAAGAAGGCATTACTTGCAGCAAAAAAAGCGCTTATCCAGAAAATACACGTAATACGTTTTAGACTCCATCATGGCACACTTGTTTGGCAGTAATGCGATGAACTGGCGAATGAAATGTTTTATGGCAACACTTTTGGCTTTTTCTCTCCTGTGGCTTTCATATCCTGAAGTCTTCTGTTTCCCGTCGCCTTTTTTCTCGGATTTCCAACGAATGTTTCCGAAGAGATTCCCCCCGAGATTTAAGTTTTTTTTTTTTCTTTTGCTGTTTTGTTTTGAGACGTTACAAAACTTTTGTGACCTTTCAAATACCAGTGTTATGTCGGATTTTTGAAAACTGAAAACAAATTCTCTTCGGAATGGTATGGAAACAGATAAAAAAAGTAACTTTAGAATGAAATATGCTTACAATTGCACTTGTTAAGTGATGTGCTGGAGCAAATAACGCAGTTAACTTAGTCCAAGCGGGAGCTTCTAATTCCCCGAAGCGAAAATGAGGAACCATTCTGCGAAAGAAAACGGATTCAGCGCTAAATTTATAAAGACCTTCCGACCGCCATTGAAGCAGCTACCTCGAAGAAATTTCCATAATTTAGGGAAACGTTGTTAAGTCTGGAGGTGCTAAAGATTCTCACGCCCGTCTGTACACGGAAAGAAGAAGAAGAAGAATAGGAAGAAGATGAAGAAGAAGAAGAAGAAGAAAAATAGCAACGGAAAAGTTCTATTTCAGCACACCGACATCAAAGAAAAACCTTTAGTGGTTTACAGAATACTAGTTCATAAATGTTTTTGAAAGATATACATAAGACACTTTTAATTCATAAACGTTAATAATCATGTTTGTATCAGTCTTTAGTAATATATACTGCGAGAAACTTTATTGTGGAGTTTTTTTTTTTTTCTCCAGTAGTAGCTTTACGAGTATTTCATGGTAGGTTCAGCCTCATAAAGTTAGTGCTTTATTGTGATAAAGATGAAATCGCAAGTACATCTGAAGTAAATTTCTAAACAATATAAAGATCTTTGCAAGCGGAGTAAAAAAAGGGAAACCATTATAATCCCATAAAAAATACACGCGCTAACATTAATACTTCCTTCAATAACATAACGGTTTGGAAGATAGACAATAACTATGACACAATTGTTGGACAAGAACCATAGCAGTTTAAGGAACAGACAAGAACTATAACAGTTTAAGGAACAGACAAGGACTATAACAGTTTAAGGAACAGAAAAGAACTAAAGCAGTTTAAGGAACAGACAAGAACTACAACAAAAGTGTTAGTACTATGATATCTGAGCGTTCCACAAGCAGACATTTCAGCAGATCAGTGGTCGCGGCTCTTCCGCATTCCTTTACTTCTGTTGTTTCTGCAGTGTTCCCCTCCAGCCTTGTTATTAATTCCAGTTGAGCAGCCTATTAAGGGCGCAATGGCCTTTGTGCTATGCTGGATAAAGGGATGAATATTTCCGAGGGTTCCATTCCCGAGTCATGTTGAGATCAAACATCGCAGTTCTTCAGCAAATGGTCTTCCTCCCGTACCTGAGACTCGATAAAAAATATGTTAAAACATAAAAAGAAAGAAAAAAAAGAGTTGAAGAAATTCTTCTGTGGAAAGAATGAGATTCTTAGAGAGGTAAAAAAAGATGGGGCAGGGTCGGGCAGGGGCGGCGGGGTGGGGAGGGGGGGGCGGGGGGGGCGCCAATGGAAGTGGGTGTCCACATGGTGGATTTTTGATAGAAAAGGATTTCACAGGGCAATTTCGGTCTGCGAAGGATGCAATCAAATTTCATCGGATAATTATCCGAGAACTAAATGGAGCTGCGATAAGATTCCTTATCTTTATTATCCATATTTTTACTGTATTACTTGAATGTACTTAATTTTGAGATCTGTGGCTGCAGGCTACTTTCCAATGGTAGCTGGTGTGTGTTCTACTCTCGGAGTTTGCCCCTCTCCCTTTAGCTAGGATATCAAGCAAATAAAAAGGCAATGTTTTCATTTACGGGGCTTTATTACACCTATAAGTTTCATACTGCTGGTACATCTTAGCCCTCATAGCCCTTGAAAACTTTTGGCCTTCTTAATAAACACACATGCTCAAAAAAGACTCGTCTATGAACTACTAAATGCACAATATCGACTGCATGCTGGATGCACAGTTGCAGTTGTGCTCAGAAAAGTAGAGAGTTAAAGAAAAGGCGCGATTTTGTTTGGCGATCTTCTATAACTTTTAAATAGGTTGTACACACTACCTTAGTATTCTTTATAAAGGCACATCGTTCCTTTTATTTGTGAGTGTTTGAGTCTGTCACTTACAAGACCATACTAATGATGTAATTATAAAATTAAGCTTTTAAGAACACTCACACACACACATACACACACAAACCCATATATATTTAAATTATCTATTTAAAATTATTAGGTTTATCTGAACGTGCAACGTTTCAAGTACCCTTAGTCCTTTTCAGAACGAAAAAAAGAAAATGTACGGATTTGTTTCTGAAGTCGACTAAAAAGGGGATTGGAAACATGCAACTGAAATTAGAGTAACACTCTTACCCAATTGCCCCAAACTGACAAACAAAAAGAAGAGCAAGTTTCACGATTAGAGGATGAAGTTGTACAAAACTTAACGGTAATTTAAAAGGGTCAACCAGGTAGTTTTTTGATGGTACTGGAACGGATGTAACTCCAGCTTGAATATTCATCACTGGTCATTTGAATACACTCTTTGCCTGCACCGGCATCCAATGTTATTGTACTTCCTACGACTGCCTCCCTTGGTAGCGGCTCTGGTTGCTGTTGCGGTGTGTGGCTCATCGTTGCTAATTTAGTGGAGCTTCACACATACGCCGATGCATTTACAAACTGTTTCCATGAATTCTAGTTGTCATAGCAATGCAAATGGTAAAAGTGCTCTAATAAGTATATATATTACAAATAGATACGCTAATTTCACTTATTTCCACGGTTTTGTGTAAGTCTTATAGCCCGTTTGGAGGGTAAACAGATACCAATTGGCAACACTGGTGTGACTTTTTGGAATAGCTGATTGCCGATGGTATGGCGGGATTCGTGGAAAAGCTGCGATGAAAGATATGAAGTCGGAAATATTTGCGAGTTCGCAGCCTCTGGTTGACGTTCATACTGGTATCTAGCGCCAGTTTTGGCCATGCTAGTTATCTCGGTTAGGTTTCATTACTATCCCCTAATTTTCTTGCCATTATAGCAGATCATCAGCTGATGCCAGTTGCTATGACCTTATAAATGCAAAACCTCTTGGGATTCGTCGACTGTCTTACAATAAGCTTACGAGTATATCAAGTTCCGGTAAAACTTTTTTTTCATCTCATTACAAAAATACAATTATATTTCAATAATTTGCATTATTTGGATAATTCTGTTAATGCAAAAATATAAATATAAACTTAAGTAACGGTTTGATACAAATTCAGTATAAATCAAAATCAAAACGTATAATTTAAAAATTCTTAATTAACTATTTGGAAATATTGCTTGTATATCTACATTTAATATATATCCTTTGTGATTCTAATTTATTTTTCAAAAGAACGATTATATTTTGGCAGCTATTGTTGTGCTTATAACACATCCACAAACAATAGAAATAGCCAGTGATCAACAAAATGTCAGTGTTTTTTATCAACAATTGATTTTGCTGCTACATCATAGAATATAAGAAATAATAATTGATGTCGTTTATGCGGTTGTCGTAAAGTTTTCTGATCTTTGTTTGATCGTTTTCTGAATCCCACAGACTGAATACTTCTTATTCGCACTTGGAATGATCGGCGTATTCCATCGGGAATGTCCCCGAATGTGTTATTGCTCTTTTCATGGGATACCCCCTAACGATATTCATGTGGCGTTCAGGACTTTCACTGCTTTGATCCTTGCGCATGTTTACTGTCCTTTTCATATCGGCCGGAATTATGCAGACATCCATGAGCGTTTCTTGACCTGGGGTGCTGAAATCAATTTCAAGGGGTGCTGATGAAAGTCACATATGTGGCGGTAAAATATCAGTGTTTCTGTAGTGAAGGATTGCGTTTGGACAAATGTATTTTTTAACGCATTTCTAAAATTCAATAAACTTTCACCTGATTTTCAGGTTAAAGTTTATGAGAAACTAGTCGCATATAAGCAACGACAAAATTCGTATTGATGAGTATTTTTGATTGAGTTTGTTCATGATCTTTCCTTTATTTTCTAATTGTTTTTGCCACTGGTATTGTCATAATTACTGTTTTTGTTTTGGAGAATGAACCAAATATATGATCAAGATGTACTGCACTTGTTTTTACTTTTTCCTTATAGTAACTAGGTGTTAACCAATGGTACGGGGTGCTGGACTGCTTAGACCTGACCAAAAGGGGTGCTGAGGTCGAAAAAGATCAACAAATGATGATTTTTAGTGGAACTTGTGCACCAAAGTCAAGGGATAGATAATATGTATGTACCATCGGCCTGCAGAAAAGGCAAGCTTGAGAATCAAGCAAGAGAAAATCTAGCAAAATTCAGCAAATGGAAATTTATAAATTCATCGTCATTTACGTATGTATGTATGTATGTATGTATGTATGTATGTATGTATGTATGTATGTATGTATGTATGTATGTATGTATGTATGTATGTATGTATGTATGTATTTATGTATAATTGAATGCATGTAGAGTAGAATATAAAGTCTTTGCCAGCAGTCTGGGGCGTAAAAAATTCTGTCGCTTTTTAAATGGAATCCCAGACTTCACAAACGCAAATTTTTCTTGGCTAGCCAAGTGTCCCGATAAAAAAAAAAAAACAAAAAACTACACCGATAAAAAAGTAGGCATTGCTTTCAGCAAAAAACCGCTTTCCAGAAAATACACATAATACGTTTTAGACTTCATCATGCCACTTGTTTGGCAGTAATGCGATGAACTGGCGAATGAAATGTTTTGTGGCAACACTTTTGGCTTTTTCTTTCCTGTGGCTTTCATATCCTGAAGTCTTCTGTTTCGCGTCGCCTTTTTTCTCGGATTTCAAACGAATGTTTCCGAAGAGATTCCCTCCGAGATTTACGCTTCTTTTTTTTGTTTTGTTTTGTTTTGAGACGTGACAAAACTTTTGCGACATTTCGAAAACTAATGTTATGTCGGATTTTTTAAAAAGTGAAAGCAAATTCTATTCGAAATGATATGGAAACAGATGAAAAAAGTCACTTTAGAATGGAATATAATTAAAATTGCACTTGTTAAGTGATATGCTAGAGCAAATAACGCAGTTAACTTATCCCAAGCAGGGGCTTCTAATTCCCCGAAGCGAAAATGAGGAACCATCCCGCGAAAGAAAACGGATTCAGCGCTAAATTTATCAAGGCCTTCCGACCGCAATTGAAGCAACGGCCTCGAAGAAATTTCCATAATTTAGGGAAATGTTGTTAAGTCTGGAGGTGCTAAAGATTCTCACGCCCGTCTGCACAGGAACGAAGAAGAAGAAGAAGAAGAAGAAGAGGAGGAAGAAGAAGAAGAAGAAGAAGAAGAAGAAGAATAGCAACGGAAAAGTTCTATTTCAGCACACCGACATCAAAGAAAAACCTTTAGTGGTTTAGAAAATACTAGTTCATAAATGTTTTTGAAAGATATACATAAGACACTATTAATTCATAAACGTTAATAATCACGTTTATATCAGTCTTTAGTAATATATACTGCGAGAAACTTTATTGTGGAATTTTTTTTTTTTCCAGAAGTAGCTTTACGAATATTTCATGATTGGTTAAGCCTCATTGCTCTATTGGTTCAGCCTTATTGCTTTATTGTGATAAAGATGAAATCGTAAGTACATCTGAAGTATATATCTAAACAATATAAAGATCTTTGCAAGTGGAATAAAAAAAAAGGGAAACCATTGCATTCCCATAAAAAATACACACGCTAACATTAATACTTCCTTCAATAACATAACTGTTTGGAAGATAGACAATTACTATGACACAATTGTTGGACAAGAACCATAGCAGTTTAAGGAACAGACAAGAACTATAGCAGTTTAAGGAACAGACAAGAACTATAGCAGTTTAAGGAACAGACAAGAACTATAGCAGTTTAAGGAACAGACAAGAACTATAGCAGTTTAAGGAACAGACAAGAACTAAAGCAGTTTAAGGAACAGACAAGAACTATAACAAAAGTGTTAGTACTATGATATCTGAGCGTTCCACAAGCAGACATTTCAGCAGATCAGTGGTCGCGGCTCTTCCGCATTCCTTTGCTGCTGTTGTTTCTGAAGTATTCCCCTCCCGCCCTGTTATTAATTCCAGTTGAGCAGCCTATTAAGGGCGCAATGGCCTTTGTGCTATGCTGGAGAAAGGGATGAATATTTCCGAGGGTTCCATTCCCGAGTCATGTTAAGATCAAAGATCGAAGTTCTTCAGCAAATGGTCTTCCTCCCGTACCCGAGACTCGATAAAAAAATATGTTGAAACATAAAAAGAAAGGAAAAAAAAAGAGATGAAGAAATTCTTCTGCGGAAAGAATGCGATTATTAGAGAGGTAAAAAAAGAAGGGGCAAGGTCGGGGGCAGTGGCGGGGGCGGGCGGGGGGGGAGGGGCGTGAAAGGAAGTGGGTGCCCTCAGGGTGGATTTTTGATACGAAAGGATTTCACAGGGCAATTTCGGTCTGCGAAGGATGCAATCAAATTTCATCGGATAATTATCCGAGAACTAAAGGGAGCTGCGATAAGATTCGTCGTCTTTATTATCCATATTTTTACTGCATTATTTGAATGTACTTAATTTTGAGACCATACTGATATAATAATAAAATTAAGCTTAAGAACACTTATATTCACATGCACACAAACACCAATATATATTCAAATTATCTATTTAAAGTTATTAGGTTTATCTGAACTTGCAACGTTTCAAGTACCCTTAGTCCTTTTCAGAATGAAAAAAAGAAAATGTACGGATTTGTTCCTGAAGTCAAATAAAAAGGGGATTTGAAACATGCAACTGAAATTAGAGTAACACTCTTACCCAATTGCCCCAAACTGACAAACAAACAGAAGAGCAAGTTTCACGATTAGAGGATGAAGTTGTTCAAAACTTAACGGGTAATTTAAAAGGATCAACCAAGTAATTTCGCTTAACAATTAAAAAGGAAATCCACAGAATCTTTGATATAATACGACAATGAATATTTATTATTCGCACTGGAAACTCAGATACATGAATCACATATGTAAAAATGAGAGTGCAAAATTTAAATACAATATTATGACAGATTACTGTATTGAGCTATTCTGTGATGGTACTGGAACGGATGTAATTCCAGCTTGAATATTCATCACTGGTCTTTTTATGGATACAAATGCAAGCTTCTTTTGCCCACACCGGCATCCAATATTATTGTACTTCCTACGACTGCCTCCCTCGGTAGCGGCTCTGAATTCTAGTTGTTATAACAATGCAATAATGGTAAAGGTGCTCTAATATGTATATATACTACAAATAGATTCACTAATTTTACTTATTTCCACGGTTTTGTGTAAGCCTTATACCCAGTTTGGAGGGTAAACAGATACCAATTAGCAACACTGGTGTGACTTTTTGGAATAGCTGATTGCCGATGGTATGGCGGGATTCGTGGAAAAGCTGCCAGAAAAGAAATGAAGTCGGATATATTGGCGAGTTTGCAGCCTCTTGTTGACGTTCATACTGGTATCTAGAGCCAGTTTTGGCCATGCTAGCTATCTCAGTCAGGTTTCATTACTATCCTCTAATTTTCTTGTCATTATAGAAAATCATCAGCTGATGCCAGTTGCTTTGACCTTCATAAATGCAAAGCCTCTTGGGATTTGTCGACTGTCTTACATGAAGCAGATATCAAGTTCCGGTAAAGCATTTTTTTTTTATCTTTTATTACAAAAATACAAATACATTCCAATAATTAACATATTATTTGGATAATTCTGTTAATGCAGAAATATAAATATAAACTTAAATAGCAGTTTGCTACAAAATCAATATAAATCAAAATCAAAACGTATAGTTTAAACATTCTTTAGTTACCTGCTGGAAATATTTCTTGTATATCTACATTTAATGTACATCTTTTGTTATTCTAATTTATTTTTCAAAATTACAATTATATTTTGGCAGCTATTGTTGTGTTTATAACACATCCACAAACAATACAAATAGCCGGTGATGAACTAATTGGCAGCGCTTTTTATCAACAATTGGTTTTGCTGCTATATTATAGAATTAAAGAAATAGTAATTGATGTTGTTTATGCGGTTGACGTAAAGTTTTCTGATTTTTGTTTGATCGTTTTCTGAATCCCACAATGTGAATACTTCTTATTCGCACTTGGGGAGATCGGCGTATTCCATCGGGAATGTCCCCGAATGTGTTATTGCTCTTTTCATGGGGGACCTAACGATATTTATGTGGCGTACAGGACTTTCACTGCTGCGATCCTTGCGCATGTTTACTGTCCTTTTCATATCGGCCGGAATTATGCAGTCATTCATCAGCGTTTCTTAACTTGGGGTGCTGAAATAAACTTCAGGGGGTGCTGATGAAAGTCACATATGTGGCGGTAAAATATCAGTGTTTCTGTAGTGAAGGAGTTCGTTTGGACAAATGTATTTTTTAACGCATTGCTAAAATTCAATAAACTTTAACCTGATTTTCAGGTTAAAGTTTATGAGAAACTAGTCGCATATTAGCAACAACAAAAGTCTCATTGATGAGTATTTTTTATTGATCTTTCCTTTATTTTCTTATTGTTTTTGCCACTGGTATTGCCAAAATTACTGTTTCTGTTTTGGAGAATGAACCAAATATATGATCAAGATGTACTGCACTTGTCTTTACTTTATCCTTGTAGTAACTAGGTGTTAACCAATGGTAAGGGGTGCTGGACTGCTTAGACCTGACCAAAAGGGGTGGTGAGGTCGAACAAGGTTAAGAAACACTGATTTTTAGAGGAACTAGTGCATAAAAGTCAAGGGATAGATAATATGTATGTACCATCGGCCTGCAGAAAAGGCAAGCTTGAGAATCAAGCAAGAGAAAGTCTAGCAAAATTCAACAAATGCAAATTTATAGATTCATCGTCATTTACGTATGTATGTATGTATAATTGAATGCATTTCGAGTAGAATATAGTCTTTTGCCAGCAGTCTGGGGCGTAAAATAATTCTGTAGCAGTTTAAATGGAATCCCAGACATCTCAAACGCAAATTTTTCTCGGTTAGCCACGTCTCCCGATAAAAGAAAAAAAAATACACTGATGAAAAAGAAGGCATTGCTCTTAGCAAAAAAGCGCTTATCCAAAAAATACACGTAATACGTTTTAGACTTCATCAAGGCACATTTGTTTGGCAGTAATGCGATGAACTGGCGAATGAAATGTTTTGTGGCAACACTTTTGGCTTTTTCTCTCCTGTGGCTTTCAGATCCTGAAGTGTTCTGTTTCGCGTCGCCTTTTTTCTCAGATTTCCAACGAATGTTTCCGAAGAGATTCCCCCGAGATTTACGCTTCTTTTTTTGTTTTTGTTTTTGTTTTTTTTTGTTGTTTTTTTTTGCGACGGGACAAAACTTTTGTGACCTTTTCGAATACTAGTGTTACGTCGGATTTTTGAAAAGTGAAACCAAATTCTCTTCGAAATGATATGAAAACAGATAAAAAAAAGTCTCTTCAGAATGGAATATAATTACAATTGCACTCGTTAAGTGATACGCTAGAGCAAATAACGCAGTTAACTCAACCCAAGCGGGAGCTTCTAATTCCCCGAAGCGAAAATGAGGAACCATCCAGCGAAAGCAAACGGATTCAGCTTTAAATTTATCAAGATCTTCCGACCGCCATTGAAGCAGCTACCTCGAAGAAATTTCCATAAGTTAAGGAAACGTTGTTAAGTCTGGAGGTGCTAAAGATTCTCACGCCCGTCTGCACAGGGAACGAAAAAGAAGAAGAAGAAGAATAGCAACGGAAAAGCTCTATTTCAGCACACCGACATCAAAGAAAACCTTTATTGTTTTACAGAATACTAGTTCATAAATGTTTTTGAAAGATATGCATAAGACACTATTAATTCATAAACGTTAATAATCCTGTTTGTATCAGTCTTTAGTAATATATACTGCGAGAAACTTTAATGTGGAGCTTTTTTTTCTCTCTCTAGATGTAGCTTTACGAATATTTCATGCTTGGTTCAGCCTCATAAACTTATTGCTTTATTGTGATAATGATGAAATCGTAAGTACATCTGAAGTAAATGTCTAAACAATATAAAGATCTTTGCAAGCGGAATAAAAAAAGGGAAACCATTGCAATCCCATAACAAATACACGTGCTATCATTAATAATTCCTTCAATAACATAACTGTTTGAAAGATAGACAATACCTATGACACAATTGTTGGACAAGAACTATAGCAGTTTAAGGAACAGACAAGAACTATAACAGTTCAAGGAACAGACAAGAACTAAAGCAGTTTAAGGAACAGACAAGAACTATAGCAGTTTAAGGAACAGACAAGAACTATAGCAGTTTAAGGAACAGACAAGAATTATAACAGTTTAAGGAACAGACAAGAACTATAACAGTTTAAGGAACAGGCAAGAACTAAAGCAGTTTAAGGAACAGACAAGAACTATAACAAAAGTGTTAGTACTATGATATCTGAGCGTTCCACAAGCAGACATTTCAGCAGATCAGTGGTCGCGGCTCTTCCGCATTCCTTTGCTGCTTTTGTTTCTGAAGTATTCCCCTCCCGCCCTGTTATTAATTCCAGTTGAGCAGCCTATTAAGGGCGCAATGGCCTTTGTGCTATGCGGGATAAAGGGATGAATATTTCCGAGGGTTCCATTCCCGAGTCATGTTAAGATAAAAAATCGCAGTTCTTCAGCAAATGGTCTTCCTCCCGTACCCGAGACTCAATAAAAAATATGTTAAAACATAAAAAGAAAGAAAAAAAAAGGGATGAAGAAATTCTTTTGCGGAAAGAATTCGATTATAGAGAGGTAAAAAAAGATGGGGCAGGGTCGGGGGCAGGGGGGGGTGGGGGAGGGAGGGGGAAGGGAAGTGGGTATCCTCAGGGTGGATTTTTGATAGAAAGGATTTCACAGGGCACTTTCGGTCTGCGAAGTATGCAATCAAATTTCATCGGATAATTATCTGAGCACTAAGGGAGCTGCGATAAGATTCGTCGCCTTTATTATCCATATTTTTACTGCATTACTTGATTGTACTTAATTTTGAGACCATACTAATGATATAATAATAATATTAAGCTTAAGAACACTCACACTCACATTCACATACGCACACAAACCCATATTTATTAAAATTATCTATTTAAAGTTATTAGGTTTATCTGAACGTGCAACGTTTCAAGTAACTTTAGTCCTTTTCAGAAAAAAAAAAATGTACGGATTTGTTCATGAAGTCGACTAAAAAGGGGATTGGAAACATGCAAATGAAATTAGAGTAACACTCTTACACAATTGCCCCAAACTGACAAACAAACAGAAGAGCAAGTTTCACGATTAGAGGATGAAGTTGTACAAACTTGACGGGTAATTGAAAAAGGTCAACCAAGTAGTTTCGCTTAATAATTGAACAATTAAAAACGAAATCCACAGACTCTTTGGTATAATACGACGTCGAATAATGTTTGAAAGGCAATATTTATTATTCCGCACTGGAAACTCAGATACCAGAATCACATATGTAAAAATGAGAATGCAAAAATTTAAATATAATATTAAGACAGATTATTGTATTGAGCTATTCTTTGAAGGTACTGGAACGGATGTAATTCCAGGTTGAATATTCATCACTGGTCTTTTTATGGATACATATGCAAGCTTCATTCATTGAATAGACTCTTTTGCCCACACCGGCATCCAATATTATTGTACTTCCTACGACTGCCTCCCTCGGTAGCGGCTCTGCTTGTGCTTGCGGTGTGTGACTCATCGTTGCCAATTTAGTGGAGCTTCACACATACGCCGATGCATTTACAAACTGTTTCCATGAATTATAGTTGTCATAGCAATGCAATAATGGTAAAAGTGCTCTAATATGTATATATACTACAAATAGATACGCTCATTTCCCTTATTTCCACGGTTTTGAGTAAGTCTTATAGCCAGTTTGGAGGGTAAACAGATACCAATTGGCAACACTGGACTGTGGCTTTTTGGAATAGCTGATTGTCGATGGTATGGCGGGATTCGTGGAAAAGCTGCGATGAAAGATATTATGAAGCCGGAAATATTGGAGAGTTCGCAGCCCTCTGGTTGACGTTCATACTGGTATCTAGCGCCAGTTTTGGCCATGCTAGTTATTTGTCAGGTTTCATTGCTATCCTCTAATTTTCTTGTCATTTTAGGAAATCATCAGCTGATGCCAGTTGCTTTGACCTTCATAAATGCAAAGCTGCTCGGGATTCGTCGACTGTCTTACATGAAGCAGATGTAAAGTTCCGGTAAAACTATTTTTTTCATCTTTTATTACAATAATACAATTACTTTCCAATAATTTACGATTTATTTGGATGATTCTGTTAATGCAAAAATATAAATATAAACATAAATAACAGTTTGCTACAAGATCTATATAAATCTAAATCAAAACTTATAGTTTAAAAATTCTTTAGTTACATACTTGGAAATGTTGCTTGTATATCTACATTTAATGTACATCCTTTGTGATTCTAATTTATTTTTCAAAAAAACAACTATATTTTGGCAGGTACTGTTATTTTTATAACACATCCACAAACAATACAAATATCCGGTGATCAACAAAATGGCAGTGTTTTTATCAATAATTGATTTTGCTGCTATATCATAGAATAAAAGAAATAGTAATTGATGTCGTTTATGCGGTTGTCATAAAGTTTTCTGATATTTGTTTGATCGTTTTCTGAATCCCACAGAATGAATACTTTTTATTCGTTCTTGGGGTGATCAGCGTATTCCATCGGCTATGTCTCCGAATGGGTTATTGCGCTTTTCATGGGGGACCTCCTAACGATGTTCATGTGGCGTTCAGGACTTTCACTGCTGCGATCCTTGCGGATGTTTACTGTCCTTTTCATATCGGTTGGAATTATGCAGTAATTATTTTAGAGGAACTTGTGCATCAAAGTCAGGAGATAGATAATATGTATGTAGTACCATCGGTCTGTAGAAAAGGCAAGCTTGAGAATCAAGTCATTTATGTATGTATGTATGTGTATGTATGTATGTATGTATATATGTATAATTGAATGCATTTAGAGTAGAATATAAAGTCTTTTGCCAGTATTTTGCTGGGTAAAAAAATTCTATAGCTGTTTAAATAGAATCCCAGACATCTCGTGTCCCAATAAAAAAAAAAAAAAAAAACTACACCGATAAAAAAAAAAAAAACTACACCGATAAAAAAGAAGGCATTGCTTTCAGCAAAAAAGCGCTTATCCAGAAAATACACTTAATACGTTTTAGATTTCATCATGGCACACTTGTTTGGCAGTAATGCGATGAACTGGCGAATGAAATGTTTTGTGGCAACACTTTTGGCTTTTTCTCTCCTGTGGCTTTCAGATCCTGAAGTCTTTTGTTTTGCGTCGCTTTTTTTCACGGGTTTCCAACGAATCTTTCCGAAGAGATTCTCATCGAAATTTAACCTTTTTTTTGTTTTTGAGATGTGAAAAACTTATGCGACATTTCGAAAACCAGTGTTATGTCGGATTTTTTTAAAAGTGAAAACAAATTTTTTCGAAATAATATGGAAACAGATAAAAAAAGTCACTTTAGAATGGAATATAATTACAATTGCACTCGTTAAGTGATATGCTAGAGCAAATAACGCAGTCAAATTAGCCCAAGCGGGAGCTTCTAATTCCCCGATGCGAAAATGAGGAACCATCCCCCGAAAGAAAAGGGATTAAGCGGTAAATTTATCAAGACCTTCCGACCAGCCATTGAAGCAACGGCCTCGAAGAAATTTCCGTAATTTAGGGAAACGTTGTTAAGTCTGGAGGTGCTAAAGATTCTCAGGCCCGTCTGCACAGGGAACGAAGAAGAAGAAGAAGAAGAAGAAGAAGAAGAAGAATAGCTCTATTTCAGCACACCGACATCAAAGAAAAACCTTTAGTGGTTTACAGAATACTAGTTCATAAATGTTTTTGAAAGATATACATAAGACACTATTAATAATTCGTAAAAGTTGATAATAATCAGGTTTGTATCAGTCTTTAGTAATATATTTTGCAAGAAACTTTATTGTGGAGTTTATTTTTTCTCCAGAAGTAGCTTTACGAATATTTCATGCTAAGTTCAGCCTCATAAAGTCATTGCTTTATTGTGATCAAGATTAAATCGCAAGTACATCTGAAGTAAATGTCTAAACAATATAAAGATCTTTGCAAGCGGAATAAAAAAAAAGGGAAACCATTGCAATCCCATAACAAATACACGCGCTAACATTAATACTTCCTTCAATAACATAACGGTTTGGAAGATAGACAATAACTATGACACAATTGATGGACAAGAACTATAGCAGTTAAAGGATTAGGCTATAACTATAGCAGTTAAAGGAACAGACAAGAACTATAGCAGTTAAAGGAACAGACAAGAACTGTAGGAGTTTAAGGAACAGACAAGAACTATAGCAGTTAAAGGAACACACAAGAACTAAAGCAGTTTAAGGAACAGACAAGAACTAAAGCAGTTTAAGGAACAGACAAGAACTATAACAGTTTAAGGAACAGACAAGAACTAAAGCAGTTTAAGGAACAGACAATAACAGTTTAAGGAATAGAAAAGAATTATAGCAGTTTAAGGAACAGACAAGAATTATAACAGTTTAAGGAACAGATAAGAACTAAAGCAGTTTAAGGAACAGACAAGAACTATAACAAAAATGTTAGTACTATGAT
>NC_061107.1:129006016-129063869 GCF_015104395.2 Macrobrachium nipponense | reverse complement strand
ATCATAGTACTATCACTTTTGTTGTAGTTCTTGTCTGTTCCTTAAACTGCTTTAGTTCTTGTCTGTTCCTTAAACTCCTATAGTTCTTGTCTGTTCCTTAAACTGCTATGGTTCTTATCCAACAATTGTGTCATTGTTATTGTCCATCGTCCAAACCGTTATGTTATTGAAAGAAGTATTAATATTAGCGCGTGTATTTGTTATAGGATTGCAATAGTTTCCTTTTTTCTCCGCTTGCAAACATCTTATATTTGTTTAGACATTTACTTTAGATGTACTACGATTTCATCTTTATCACAATAAAGCAATAACTTTATACGGCTGAACCTCTCATGAAATATTCGTAAAGCTACTTCTGAAAAAACTCAACAATAAAGTTTCTCGCAAAATGTATTACTAAAAACTGATACAAACATGATTATTATTAACTTTTACGAATTATTAATAATGTCTTATGTATATCTTTCTTTTAAAAACATTTATGAACTAGTATTCTGTAAACCACTAAAGGTATTTTCTCTGATGTCGGTGTGCTGAAATAGAACTTTTTTTCCGTTGCTATTCTTCTTCTTCTTCTTCTTCTTCTTCTTCTTCTTCTTCTTCTTCTTCCTCTTATTCTTCCTCTTTGTTCCCTGTGCAGGCAGGCGTGAGAATCTTTAGCACCTCCAGACTTAACAACGTTTCCCTAAATTATGGAAATTTCTTCGAGGCCGTTGCTTCAATGGCGGTCGGAAGGTCTTGATAAATTTATCGCCGAATCCGCTTTTCTTTCGCGAGATATTCCTCATTTTCGATTCGGGGAATTAGAAGCTCCCGCTTGGGGATAAGTTTAACTGCGTTATTTGCTCTAGCGCATCACTTAACAAGTGCAATTGTAGGTATATTCCCTTCAAAAATGAACTTCTTCTTTTTCTGTGTCCATATCATTTCGTAGAACTTGTTTTCACTTTTCTAAAATCCGACTTAACACTGGTTTCGAGGATGTCGCAAATGTTTTGTCACGTCTGAAAAACAAAAACAAAAAAAAAGCGTAAATCTCGGGGGAAATCCCTTCGGAAACATTCGTTGGAAATCCGAGAAAAAAGGCGACGGGAAACAGAAGACTTCTGGCTATGAAAGCCATAGGAGAGAAAAAGCCAAAAGTGTTGCCACAAAACATTTCATTCGCCAGTTCATCGCATTACTGCCAAACAAGTTTGCCATGATGAACTCTAAAACGTATTACGTGTATTTTCTGGATAAGCGCTTTTTTGCTGAAAGCAATGCCTTCTTTTTTATCAGTGTAGTTTTCTTTTCTTTTTTTATCGGGACACGTGGCTAACCGAGGAAAATTTGCGTTTGTGAAGTCTGGGATTCCATTTAAACAGCTATAGAATTTTTTTACGCCCCAGACTGCTGGCAAAAGACTTCATATTCTACTCTAAAGGCATTCAATTATACATACATACATACATTTATACATACATACATAAATGATGATGAATTTATAAATTTACATTTGTTGAATTTTGTTAGACTTTCTCTTGCTGGATTCTCAAGCTTGCCTTTTCTACAGACCGGTGTTACATACATATTATCTATCCTTTGACTTTGATGCAAGTTCCTCTAAATGGATGACTGCATAAATCCGCCGATATGAAAAGGACAGTAAACATCCGCAAGGATCACAGCAGTGAAAGTCCTGAACGCCACATGAACATCGTTAGGAGGTCCCCCATGAAAAGCACAATAACCCATTCGGAGACATAGCCGATGGAATACGCCGATCATCCCAAGAACGAATAAAAAGTATTCACTCTGTGGGATTCGGAAAACGATCAAACAAAGATCAGAAAACTTTACGACAACCCGATAAACGACACCAATTAATACTTGCTTTATTCTATAATATAGCAGCAAAATCAATTGTTGATAAAAAAACACTGCCATTTTTGTTGATCACCCGGCTATTTGTATTGTTTGTGGATGTGTATAAACACAAACAATAGCTGCCAAAATATAATCGTTCTTTTGAAAAATAAATTAGAATCACAAAGGATGTATATTAAATGTAGACATACAAGCAATATTTCCAACTGTGTAACTAAGAATTTTTAAACTATACGTTTTGATTTTGATTTATATTGATTTTATAGCAACTGTTACTTAAGTTATATTTTATATTTCTGCATTATCCAAATAATGTAAATTATGGAAATATAATTGTATTTTTGTAATGAAAGATAAAAAAAAAGTTTTACCGTAACTTGATATTAGCTTCATGTAAGCGACATCCTCGACGAAGTCCCAAGAGGCTTTGCATTTATAAGGTCATAGCAATTGGCATCAGCTGATGATCTGCATATAATACAAGAAAATTAGAGGATAGCAATGAAACCTGACTGAGATAACTAGCATGGCCAAAACTGGCGCTAGATACCAGTATGAACATCGACCAGAGGCTGCAAACTCGCCAATATTTCCGACTTCATATCTTTTTTCGCAGCTTTTCCACGAATCCCGCCATACCATCGGCAATCAGCTATTCCAAAAAGCCATAGTCCAGTGTTGCCAATTGGTATCTGTTTATCCTCCAAACTAGGCCATAAGACTTACACAAAACCGTGGAAATAAGTGAAATTAGCGAGTCTTTTTGTAGAATATATACATATTAGAGCACTTTTACCATTATTGCATTGCTAGGACAATGCAATAATGGCGTATGTGTGAAGCTCCATTAAATTGGCAACATGAGCCACACCGCAACAGCAAGCAGAGCCGCGACCGAGGGAGGCAGTAGTAGGAAGTACAATAATATTTGGATGCCGGTGCGGGAAAAGAGTCATTCAATGAATGAAGCTTGCATTTGTATTCATAAAAAGACGAGTGATGAATATTCAAGCTGGAATTACATCCGTTCTAGTACCATCACAGAATAGCTCAATACAGTAATATGTCGAAATTTTGTACATAAATTTTTGCATTCTCACTTTTACATATGTGATTCAGGTATCTGGGTTTCCAGTGCGAATGATAAATATTGCCTCTCAAACATTATTCGACGTCGTATTATATAAAAGATTCTGTGGATTTCGTTTTTAATTGTTTAATTGTTAAGTGAAATTACTTGTTTGATCCTTTTAAATTACCCGATAAGTTTTGTACAACTTCATCCTCTAATCGTGAAACTTTCTCTTCTGTTTGTTTGTCAGTTTGGGGCAATTGGGTAAGACTTTTTCTCTAATTTCAGTTGCATGGTTTCAATCCCCTTTTTAGTCGACATCAAAAACAGATGTTTATTTTTTTTTCATTTTTTTTTTTTTCTTATTCTGAAATGACTAAAGTTACTTGAAACGTTGCACGTTCAGATAAACCTAATAACTTTAAGTAGACAATTTGAATACATATGGGTTTGTGTGTGTATGTGAATGTGAGTGTGTGAGTGTGAGTGTTCTTAAAATCTTAATTTTATAATTATATCATTTAGTATGGTCTTGTAAAGTGTCAGCGACTCAAACACACACAAATAAAAAGAAAGATATACCTTTATAAGAATACTAAGGTAGTGTGTAGAAACCTATTTACAAGTTATAGAAAATCGCCTAACAATATCGCGCCTTTTCTTTAACTCTCTACTTCTCTGAGCACAACTGCACTGTGCATGCAGCATGCAATCGATATGTGCGTTTAGTAGTTCATAGACGAGTCTTTTTTGAGCATGTGTGCTTATTAAGAAGGCCAAAAGTTTTCAAGGGCTATGAGGCTAAGATGTACCAGCAGTATGAAACTTATAGATGTAATAAGCCCCCGTAAATGAAGACATTGCCTTTTATTTGCTTGATATCCTAGCTAAAGGGAGAGGGGCAAATCCGAGAGTAGAAGCACACACCAGCTACATTGGAAAGTAGCCTGCAGCCACAGGTCTCAAAATTAAGTACATTCAAGTAATACAGTAAAAATATGGATAATAAAGATGAGGAATCTTATCGCAGCTCCCTTTAGTTCTCGGATAATTATCCGATGAAATTTGATTGCATCCTTCGCAGACCGGAATTGCCCTGTGGAATCCTTTCGTATCAAAAAAATTCAAAAATTCACCCGAGGGCACCCACTTCCCTTTCCCTCCCCCACCAACCCCTGCCCCCGACCCCGCCCCATCTTTTTTACCTCTCAAATAATCACATTCTTTCCACAGAAGAATTTCTTCATCTCTTTTTTTCTTCTTTCTTTTCATGTTTCAACAAATTTTTTTATCGAGTCTCGGGTACGGGAGGAAGACCATTTGCTGAAGAACTGCGATCTTTGATCTTAACATGACACGGGAATGGAACCCTCGGAAATATTCTATCCCTTTATCCAGCATAGCACAAAGGCCATTGCGCCCTTAATAGGCTGCTCAACTGGAATTAATAACAGGCGGGAGGGGAATACTTCAGAAACAACAGCAGCAAAGGAATGCGGAAGATCCGCGACCACTGATCTGCTGAAATGTCTGCTTGTGTGAACGCTCAGATATCATAGTACTAACACTTTTGTTATAGTTCTTGTCTCTTCCTTAAACTGCTTTAATTCTTGTCTGTTCCTTAAACTATTATAGTTCTTGTCTGTTCCTTAAACTCTTATAGTTCTTCTCTGTTCCTTAAAACTGTTATAATTCTTGTCTGTTCCTTAAACTGCTTTACTTCTTGTCTGTTCCTTAAACTTATAGTTATTGTCTGTTCCTTAAACTGCTTTAATTCTTGTCTGTTCCTTAAGCTGTTATAGTTCTTGTCTGTTCCTTAATTAAACTGCTTTAGTTCTTGTCTGTTCTTTAAACTGTTATAGTTCTTGTCTTTTCCTTAAACTGCTTTAGTTTCTTGTCGGTTCCTTTAACTGCTATAATTCTTGTCTGTTCCTTAAACTGCTATAGTTATTGTCTGTTCCTTAAGCTACTATAGTTCTTTTCTGTTCCTTAAAACTGCTATAGTTCTTGTCCAACAATTGTGTCATAGTTATTGTCTATCTTCCAAACCGTTGTTATTGAGGAAGTATTAATGTTAGAGCGTGTATTTGTTATGGGATTGCAATGGTTTCCCTTTTTTTAATCCGCTTGCAAAGATCTATATATTGTTTAGACATTTACTTCAGATGTACTTACGATTTTATCTTTATCACAATAAAGCAATAACTTTATGAGGCTAACCAAGCATGAAATTTTCGTAAAGCTACTTCTGGAGAAAAAAAAAAACTCCACAATAAAGTTTCTCGCAGTATATTTTTTTACTAACATGATACAAAACATGATTATTAACGTTTATGAATTAATAGTGTCTTATGTATATCTTTCAAAAACATTTATGAAATAGTATTCTGTAAACCCACTAAAAGGTTTTTTTGATATCGTGTGCTGAAATAGAACTTTTCCGTTGCTATTCTTCTACTTCTTCTTCTTATTCCTCTTCTTCTTCATCTTCTTCGTTCCCTGTGAAGACGGACGTGAGAATCTTTAGCACCTCCAGACTTAACAACGTTTTCCCTGAATTATGGAAATTTCTTCGAGGCCGTTGCTTCAATGGCGGTCGGAAGGTCTTGATAAATTTAGCGCTGAATCCGTTTTCTTTCGCGGGATGGTTCCTCATTTTCGCTTCGGGGAATTAGAAGCTCCCGCTTGGGATAAGTTAACTGCGTTATTTGCTCTAGCGCATCACTTAACAAGTGCAATTAATAATTATATTCCATTCCAAAGTGACTTTATTATCTGTTTCCATATCATTTCGAAAGGAATTTGTTTTTTCACTTGTAAAAAAAATCCGACATAACACTGGTTTTTCGAAATGTCGCAAAAGTTTTGTCACGTCTCACAAAAAAATAGGCTTAAATCTCGGGGGAATCTCTTCGGAAACATTCGTTGGAAATCCGAGAAAAAAGGCGACGCGAAACAGAACACTTCAGGATATGAAAGCCACAGGAGAGAAAAAGCCAAAAATGTTGCCACAAAACATTTCATTCGCCAGTTCATCGCATTACTGCCAAACAAGTGTGCCATGATTAAGTCTAAAACGTATTACGTGTATTTTCTGGAAAGCGGTTTTTGCTGAAAGCAATGCCTTCTTTTTTATCGATGTAGTTTTTTTTTTTCCGGTACACGTGGCTAACCGAGGAAAATTCGCTTTTGTGATGTCTGGGATTCCATTTAAAACAGCAACAGAATTTTTTTACGCCCCATGACTGCTGGCAAAAGACTTTATATTCTACTCTACATGCATTCAATTATACTTAGATACATACGTTCATACATACATACTAAATACAAATACTACATACATACATACACATACATACATACATACATACATACATACATACATACATACATAAATGACAATGAATTTACAAATTTGCATTTGTTGAATTTTGCTTGACTTTCTCTTGCTTGATTATCAAGCTTGCCTTTTTTACAGACCGATGGTACATACATATTATCTATCCCTTGACTTTGATGCAAGTTCCTCTAAATGGATGACTGCATAATTCCGGCCGATATGATAAGGACAGTAAACATGCGCAAGGATCGCAGCAGTGAAAGTCCTGAACGCCACATGAACATCGTTAGGAGGTCCCCCATGAAAAGCACAATAACCCATTCGGAGACATGGCCGATGGAATACGCCGATCATCCCAAGAACGAATAAAAGTATTCACTCTGTGGGATTCAGAAAACGATACAAACAAAGATCAGAAAACTTTACGACAACACATAAACGACACCAATTAATGCTTGTTTTATTCTATGATGTAGCAGCAAAATCAATTATTGATAAAAAACATTGCCATTTTGTTGATCACCGGCTATTTGTATTGTTGTGGATGTGTTATAAACACAACAATAGTTGCCAAAATATAGTTGTTCTTTTGAAATAAATTAGAATCACAAAGGATGTATATTAAATGTAGATATACAAGCAATATTTCCATGTGTGCAACTAAGAATTTTTTAAACGATACGTTTTGATTTTGATTTATATTGATTTTGTAGCAAACTGTTACTTAAGGTTATGTTTATATTCCTGCATTAACAGAATTATCCAAATAATGTGAATTATTGAAATATAATTGTATTTTTGTAATAAAAGATAAAAAAAAAGTTTACTGTAACTTGATATTAGCTTCATGTAAGACAGTCGACGAATCCCAAGAGGCTTTGCATTTATAAGGTCATAGCAACTGGCATCAGCTAATGATCTGCTATAATGACAAGAAAATTAGAGGATAGCAATGAAACCTGACTGAGATAATTAGCATGGCCAAAACTGGCGCTAGATACCTGTATGAACGTCGACCAGAGGCTGCGAACCCGCCAATATTTCCGACTTCATATCTATCATCGCAGCTTTTCCACGAATCCCACCATACCCATCGGCAATCAGCTATTCCAAAAAGCCATAGTTCAGTATTGCCAATTGGTATCTGTTTACCCTTCAAACTGGGTATAAGACTTCACAAAACCGTGAAATAAGTGAAAATTACCGTATCTATTTGTATATATACTTATTAGAGCACTTTACCGTTATTGCATTACTAGGACAAGTAGAATTCATGGAAACAGTTTGTAAATGCATCGGCGGCGTATGTGTGAAGCTCCACTAAATGCAACGATGAGCCACACACCGCAACAGCAAGCAGAGCTGTTACCGAGGGAGGCAGTCGTAGGAAGTACAATAATATTGGTATGCCGGTGCAGGCAAAAGAGTGTATTCAAATGAATGAAGCTTGCATTTGTATCCATAAAAAGCCCAGTGATGAATATTCAATCTGGAATTACATCCGTTCCAGTACCATCACAGAATAGCTCAATACAGTAATCTGCCGTAATATTGTATATAAATTTTTGCATTCTCACTTTTACATATATGATTCAGAAATCTAAGTTTCCAGTGCGAATAATAAATATTGTCTCTCCAAAACATTATTCGATGTCGTATTATAGAAAAAGTCTGTGGATTTCCTTTTTAATTGTTTGATTGTTAAGCGAAATTACATGGTTGATCCTTTTAAATTACCTGATAAGTTTTGTACAACTTCATCCTCTAATCGTGAAACTTGCTCTTCTGTTTGTTTGCCAGTTTGGTTGCAATTGGGTAAGAGTGTTTCTCTAATTTCAGTTGCATGTTTCCAATCCCCTTTTTAGTCGACTTCAGGAACAAATCCGTACATTTTCTTTTTTTCGTTCTGAAAAGGACTAAAGGTACTTGAAACGTTGCATGTTCAGATAAACCTAATAACTTTAAATAGATAATTTCAATATATATGGGTTTGTGTGTATGTGAATGTCAGTGTGAGTGTGAGTGTTTCTTAAGGTTAATTTTGTTATTATATCATTAGTATGGTCTCAAAATTAAGCACATTCAAGTAATGCAGTGGAAATATGGATGATAAAGATGAAGAATCTTATCGCCGCTCCTTTAGTGCTCGGATAATTATCCGATGAAATTTGATTGCATCCTTCGCAGACCGAAATTGCCCTGTGAAATCCTTTCGTATCAAAAAATCCACCCTAAGGACACTTCCCTTCCCCCCCCCACCCCCCCCCCTCCCCATCCCATATAAATATAAATATAAATATCTATCTATCTATATATATATATAATATATATATATAGATAGATAGATAGATAGATATATAGATATGAATATGTGTGTGTCAATATACTCCACTATGAACAAAAGGAAATACAGTTCACACACACATACACATACACACACACACACACACACACACACACAACACACACATATATATATAATATATATATATATATATATATATATATATATATAATTCATTTAAATTTGTTAGGTTTGTCTGACTAAGGAACGTTTTCAAGTACCTTCAGTCCTTTTCAGAGCTAATAAATAAAAATATTCGGATTTTTGTTGCTGAAGTGAACACAAGAGGAGAATGAATACAGAAAACTTAACTTAGGGAAAAAGTCTTATCGAATCCTCCACAGGACAAAACAAACAAAAATTGCAAGTTGCACGATGAGAGGAATGATTAATTTAAAAAGGCCAACCAGCTTAAAATGAAGATATTTTCGCGTAATACTTAAAACAATCGAAAAGGAAATTCAAAGAATCTTTTATAAGATACCTACAATGTCGAATAAACGATAATATGAGAACTACTGTTTTCTCGCTATGCTGCGATGTTAATGGAATGACTGTAATTCCAGTTTGAATATTCATCAATTGTTATTTAATGGACATAAATGAAATCTTTTTTTATTATTAAAAATGAAATTAAAGAAAAATTAAATAATTTTCTTGTTTTAGTTTTCTGTAAAAGAAAACTATTGTGCCTCCTCCAATCATCTGCTAAATTGCAACTGCAGCGCTTTCCGGAGGCATTGGACACACCCTCACTCTACCGGATCTGGTGAACGATTGAAGAGCCACCGGTCAAAGCTGATGGTTTTATATAGCATTATGTGTGTACAGAATACTCGATTGCTCCGAAGAAACTTCGGCGTATTTTTTTACTTGTTTATAGCAGATTATTAGACAAATGTCGGTTGGTTTGAGAGTCCGCAGCCAACGCAGACAGGTATACTGTATATAGTACCAGTTTTTATACAAACTGCTAGTTATCATTTCATATGGAACTGCAGCAAGTTCGGTAAAACAAGTCTTAATTGGGGGTCATTTTGAACGAATCGTATCCGAACAGTATCAATATTGTTCCATGGACATCTGAATACATTTATGGAATATTCATTTTTCACCTTCACTTGGAACTATCTCCGTCATTCCTCGTGTCTCAGTTTCTTGAAACCCTTTTTTTTTGGTATGAATTGGTTTGCCTTTTTCACCTTGAGCATTTATAACGTTGTTTGTGCAACGTTATAAATGCTATAAATATAAAATATAGGACCTTCATTGTCGCAATCGAACACATCTTGATCTTTTTTACATCAACCAAAAATGATTTGTTAATCCATCTAATACCTTTGAATCAAGAGCAATGGGAGATGTACTATACCATCGGTTTATATAAAGAGTTTTAACATGAGACTCATGCAAGAAAAAGTCAAGATTATTTCATCAACAACTGCGTATTTATGCATCCATTATCGTGTATGTATGTTATGTATGTATGTATGTAATGTCTGAGTGAATGCATTTAGGGTAGAATATTAACTCCTTTGTCAGCAATCTGCATGCAAAAATGCTCTTCATGTGTTCAAATTAAATCCCGAAACAATGGCCAGACATCACAAACGAAAATTTTCCTTGTTTAGGAACCTGTCTCGAAAAAAGAAAATAGATAAAAAAAGGGCGTTGCTTTCAGCAAAAAGCGCTTAGAACTTCATCATGCCACTTGTTTAGCAGTAATGCGATGAACTGGCGAATGAAATATTTTGTGGCAACACTTTGGCTTTTTCTCTCCCGTGGCTTTCAGATCCTGAAGTCTTCTGTTTCGCGTCGTCTTTTTTCTCGATTTCCAACGAATGTTTCCGAAGAGATTTCCCTAGAGATTTTAAGCTTTTTTTTTGGAGACGTGTCAAAACTTTTGCGACATTTCGAAAACCAGTGTTATGTCGGATTTTTTTAAAAGTGAAAACAAATTCTTTTCGAAATGATATGGAAACTGATAAAAAAAAAGGGTACTTTAGAATGGGAATATAATTACAATTGCACTTGTTAAAGTGATACGCTAGACTAGAGCAAATAACGCAGTTAACTTAGCCCAAGCGGAAGCTAGTAATTCCCCTGGAAGCGAAAATGAGGAACCATCCCGCGAAAGAAAACGGATTCAGCGGTAAATTTATCAAGACCTTCCGACCGCCATTGAAGCAACGGCCTCGAAGAAATTTCCATAATTTAGGGAAACGTTGTTAAGTCTGGAGGTGCTAAAGATTCTCAACGCGTCGTCTGCACAGGGAACGAAGAAGAAGAAAGAGAAGAAGAAGAAGAAGAAGAAGAAGAAGAAGAGGAAGAAGAAAGAAGAAGAAGAAGAATAGGAACGGGGAAAAGTTCGATTTCAGCACACCGACATCAAAGAATATACCTTTAGGGGTTTTACAGAATACTAGGTTTCATAAATGTTTTTGAAAGATATACAAAAGACACTATTAATTCATAAACGCTAATAATCATGTTTGTATCAGTCTTTAGTAATATATACTGCGAGAAACTTTAATGTGGGGCAGGGACGGGGAGGGGGGGCGGGTGAAGGGGACGTGGGTGCCCTCAGGGTGGGGGGATTTTTGATACGAAAGGAGTTCCACAGGGCAATTCGGTCTGCGAAGGATGCAATCAAATTTCATCGGATAATTATCCGAAAACTAAAGGGAGGCTGCGATAAGATTCCTCATCTTTATTATCCATATTTTTACTGTATAACTTGAATGTACTTAATTTTGAGACCTGTGCTGCAGGCTACTTTCCAATGGTAGCTGATGTGTGCTTCTACTCTCGAAGTTTACCCTCCCCCTTTAGCTAGGATATCAAGCAAATAAAAAGGCAACGTCTTCATTTACGGGGCTTTATTACATCTATAAGTTTCATACTGCTGGTACATCTTAGCCCTCATAGCCCTTAAAAACTTTTGGCCTTCTTAATAAGCACACAATGCAAACAAAAAAGACTCGTTATGGACTACTAAACGCACAATATCGATTGTATGCTGCATGCACAGTTGTAGTTGTGCTCAGAGAAGTAGAGAGTTAAAGAAAAAGCGCGATTTTGTTTGGCGATCTTCCATAACTTGTAAAGTAGGTTTCTACACACTACCTTAGTATTCTTTATAAAGGCACATCTTTCCTTTTATTTGTATGAGTTTGAGTATCTGACCACTTACAAGACCATACTAATGATATAATTATAAAATTAAGCTTTTAAGAACACTCACACTCACATACTCACATTCACATACACACACAAACCCATATATATTCAAAATTGTCTACTTAAAGTTATTGGTTTATCTGAACGTGCAACATTTCAAGTAAACTTTAGTCCTTTTCAGAACGAAAAAAAGAAAATATACGGATTTGTTTCTGAGTCGACTAAAAAGGGGATTGGAAACATGCAACTGAAATTAATTAGAGTACACTCTTACCCATTTGCCCCAAACTGACAAACAAACAGAAGAGCAAGTTTCACGATTAGAGGATGAAGTTGTACAAAACTTAACGGGTAATTTAAAAGGGTCAACCAGGTAGTTTCGTTTAACAACTGAACAATTAAAAACGAAATCTACAGAATCTGGTATAATACGACGTCGAATAATGTTTGAAAGGCAATATTTATTAGTCCACAATGGAAACTCAGATACATGAATCACATATGTAAGGGGAGAATGCAAACCTTTAAATACAATACTTTCAACAGATTTTTTTATGGATACAAATGCAAGCTTCATTCATTGAATAGACTCTTTTGCCCGCACCGGCATCCAATATTATTGTACTTCCTACGACTGCCTCCCTCGGTAGCGGCTCTGCTTGCTCTTGCGGTATGGCTCATCGTTGCCAATTTAGTGGAGCTTCATACATACGCCGATGCATTTACAAACTGTTTCCATGAATTCTAGTTGTCATAGCATGCAAATGGTAAAAGTGCTCTAATAAGTATATATATTACAAATAGATTCGCTAATTCACTTATTTTCACGGTGTTGTGTAAGTCTTATAGCCAGTTTGGAGGGTAAACAGATACCAATTGGCAACACTTGTGTGACTATTTGGAATAGCTGATTGCCGATGGTATGGCGGGATTCGTGGAAAGCTGCGAGAAAAGATATGAAGTCGGGAAATATTGGCGAGTTCGCAGCCTCTGGTTGACGTTCATACTGGTATCTAGCGCCAGGTTTGGCCATGCTAGTTATTTCAATACTATCCTCTAATTTTTCTTGCCATTATAGCATATCATCTGCTGATGCCAGTTGCTATGAACTTATAAATGCAAATCCTCTTGGGATTCGTCGACTGTCTTACATGAAGCTAATAATCATGTTACGGTATTTTTTTTTTTTATCTTTCATTACAAAAATACAATTATATTTCAATAATTTACATTATTTGGATAATTTCTACTAATGCAGAAATATAAACATAAACTAAAGTAACGGTTGCTACACAATCAATATATATCAAAATCAAAACGCATAGTTTTAAAAATTCTTAGTTACACACTTGGAAATATTGCTTGTATATCTACATTTAATATACATCATTTGTGATTCTAATTTATTTTTTCAAAAGAATGATTATATTTTGGCAGCTATTGTTGTGTTTATAACACATCCACAAACAATAACAAATAGCCGGTGATCAACAAAATGGCAATGTTTTTATCAATAATTGATTTTCCTGCTACATCATAGAATAAAAGAAATAGTAATTGATGTCGTTTATGCGGTTACCGTAAAGTTTTCTGATCTTTGTTTGATCGTTTTCTGAATCCCACAGAGTTAATACTTTTTATTCGTTATTGGGATGGATGATCAGCAAAATTTTAATCAATGCCATGTCTCCGAATGGGTTATTGCGCTTTCATGGGGGACCTCCTAACGATGTTCATGTGGCGTTCAGGACTTTCACTGCTGTGATCCTTGCGCATGTTCTGTCCTTATCATATCGGCCGGATTTATGCAGTCATCCATTTAGAGGAACCTGCATCAAAGTCAAGGGATAGATATGTATGTACCATTGGTCTGTAGAAAAGGCAAGCTTGAGAATCAAGCAGGAGAAAGTCTAGCAAAATTCAACAAATGCAAATTTGTAAATTCATTGTCATTTATGTATGTATGTATTTATTTATAATTGATTGCATTTATAGTAGAATATAAAGTCTTTTGCCAGCAGTCTGGGGCATAAAAAAAATGGAATCCCAGACATCACAAACGCAAATTTTTCTTGGCTAGCCACGTGTTCCGATAAAAAAAAAAAAAAAACTACACTGATAAAAAAAAGGGCATTGCTTTCAGCAAAAAAGCGCTTATCCAGAAAATACATGTAATACGTTTATACTTCATTATGGCATTTGTTTGGCAGTAATGCGATGAACTGGGGAATGAAATGTTTTGTGGCAACACTTTTGGCTTTTTCTCTCCTGTGGCTTTCATATCCTGAAGTCTTCTGTTTCGCGTCGCCTTTTTTCTCGGATTTCCAAACGAATGTTTCCGAGAGATTCCCCCCCAGAGATTTAAGCTTTTTTTTCTCTCTCTCTCTCTCTCTTTTCTTTTTTTTTTTTTTTTTTTTTTTTTTTTTTTGAGACGTGACAAACTTTTGTGACCTTTCGAATACCAGTTTTTATGTCGGATTTTTTGAAAAGTGAAAACAAATTCTTTTCGGAATGATAGGAAACAGATGAAAAAAAGTCACTTTAGAATGGAAGATAATTACAATTACACTTGTAAATGATACGCTAGAGGAAAATAAACGCGGTAAACTTAGCCCAAGCGGGAGCTTCTAATTCCCGAAGCGAAAATGAGGAACCATCTAGCGAAAGAAAACGGATTCGGATTCGCGGTAAATTCATCAAGACTTTTCCGTGACCCGCCATTGAAGCAACGGCTCGAAGAAATTTCCATAATTTAGGGAAACGTTGTTAAGTCTGGAGGTGCTAAAGATTCTCACGCCCGTCTGCACAGGGAACGAAGAAGAAGAAGAAGATGAAGAAGAAGAATAAGAAGTAGAAGAAGAAGAAGAAGAAGAATAGCAACGGGAAAGTTCTATTTTAGCACACCGACATCAGAGCAAATACCTTTAGTGGTTACAGAATACTAGTTCATTAATGTTTTTTTTGAAAGATATACATAAGACATTATTAATAATTCGTAAAAGTAATAAATATCACGTTTGTATCAGTCTTCAGTAATATATTTTGCGAGAAACTTTATTGTGGAGTTTTTTTTTTTTTCTCCAGAAGTAGCCTTACGATTATTTCATGCTTGGTTCAGCCTCACAAAGTTATTGCTTTATTGTGATAAAGATGAAATCGCAAGTACATCTTAAGTAAATGTCTAAACAAATAAGATCTTTGCAAGCGGAATAAAAAAAGGGAAACCATTGCAATCCCATAACAATACACGCTCTAACATTAATACTTCCTTTTTCAATAACATAACGGTTTTGGAAGATAAACAATAACTATGACACAATTGTTAAAAAACAAGAATATAGCAGTTTTAAGGAACAGACAAGAACTATAGCAGTTTAAGGAACAGACAAGAACTATAGCAGTTAAAGGAACAGACAAGAACTAAAGCAGTTTAAGGAACAGACAAGAACTATAACAAAAGTGTTAGTACTATGATATCTGAGCGTTCACAAGCAGACATTTCAGCAGATCAGTGGTCGCGGATCTTCCGCATTCCTTTGCTGCTGTGTTTCTGAAGTATTCCCCTCCCGCCCTGTTATTAATTCCAGTTGAGCAGCCTATTAAGGGCGCAATGGCCTTTGTGCTATGCTGGATCATGGGATGAATATTTCCGAGGGTTCCATTCCCGGTCATGTTTAAGATCAAAGATCGCAGTTCTTCAGCAAATGGTCTTCCTCCCGTACCCGAGACTCGATAAAAAAATTTGTTGAAACATGAAAAGAAAGAAAGAAAAAAAGAGATGAAGAAATTCTTCTGTGGAAAGAATTCGATTATTAGAGAGGTAAAAAAAATGATGGGGCAACGTCTGGGGCAGGGGGGGGAGGGGGGGGCGGGGGAGGGGTGGTGTTGGGGGGAGGGAAAGGGAAGTGGATGCCCTCAGGGTGGATTTTTGATAAGAAAGGATTTCACAGGGCAATTCCGGTCTGCGAAGGATGCAATCAAATTTAATCGGATAATTATCCGAGAACTAAAGGGAGCTGCGATAAGATTCGTCGTCTTTATTATCCATATTTTTACTGCATTACTTGAATGTACTTAATTTTGAGACCATACTAATGATATAATGATAAAATTAACCTTAAGAACACTCACATTCACATGCACAAACCAACCCATGTATTCAAATATCTATTTAAAGTTATTAGGTTTATCTGAACATGCAATGTTTCAAGTACTTTTAGTCCTCAGCGAACGAAAAAAAGAAATGTACGGATTTGTTCCTGAAGTCGACTAGAAAGGGGATTGGAAACATGCAATTAAAAATTAAAGTAACACTCTTACCCAATTGCCCCAAACTGGCAAACAAACAGAAGAGCAAGTTTCACGATCAGAGGATGAAGTTGTTTGAAAGGCAATATTTATTACTCCGAAATGGAAACTCAGATACCTGAATCACATATGTAAAAATGAGAATGCAAAAATTTAAATACAATATTAAGACAGATTACTGTATTGAGCTATTCTGTGATGGTGCTGGAACGGATGTAATTCCAGCTTGAATATTCATCACTGGTCTTTTTATGGATACAAATGCAAGCTCCAGTCATTGAATAGACTCTTTTACCCGCACCGGCATCCAATATTATTGAACTTCCTACACCTGCCTCCCTCGGTCGCGGCTCCGCTTGCTCGTGCGATGTGTGGCTCATCGTTGCAATTTAGTGTAGCTTCACACATACGCCGATGCATTTTACAAACTGGTTTTCCATGAATTCTACTTGTCCTAGCAATGCAATAATGATAAATTGCTCCAATATGTATACTATACTACAAATAGAGTCGCTAATTTCACTTATTTCCACGGTTTTGTGCAAGTCTTATAGCCAGTTTGGAGGGTAAACAGATACCAATTGGCAACACTGGCTGTGACTTTTTGGAATAGCTGATTGCCGATGGTATGGCGGGATTCGTAGAAAAGCTACGATGAAAGATATGAAGTCGGAAATATTGGCGAGTTTTGCAGCCCTCTGGTTGACGTTCATACTGGTATCTAGCGCCAGTTTTGGCCATGCTAGTTATCTCGGTCAGGTTTCATCGATCCTCTTATTTCTTGTCATTATAGAAAATCATCAGCTGATGCCAGTTGCTTTGACCTTCATAAATGCAAGCCTCTTGGGATTCGTCGGCTGTCTTACAGGAAGCAGATATCAAGTTCTGGTAAAACATTTTTTTTTTATCTTTTATTACAAACATACAAATACATTCCAATATTTTAAAATTTATTTAAATGATTCTGTTAATGCAAAAAATATAAACATGAACTTAAATAACAGTTTGCTACAAAATCAATATAAATCTAAATCAAACGTATATGTTTAAAATTCTTTAGTTACATACTTGGAAATATTGCTTGTATATCACATTTTAATGTACATCCTTTGTGATTCTAATTTATTTTCAAAAGAACAACTATATTTTGGCAGCAATTGTTATGTTTATAACACACCACAAACAATACAAATAGCCGGTGATCAACAAAATGGCAGTGTGTTTTTATCAATAATTGATTTTGCTGCTATATCATAGAATAAAAAACAAGTACTAATTGGTGTCGTTTATGCGGTTATCGTAAAGTTTTTCTGATTTTTATTTGATCGTTTTCTGAATCCCACAGAGAGAATTACTTTTTATTCGTTCTTGGGATGATTGCGTATTCCAATCGGGCATGTTCTCCGAATGGGTTATTGCGCTTTTCATGGGGGACCTCCTAACGATGTTCATGTGGCGTTCAGGACTTTCACTGCTGCGATCCTTGCGGATGTTTACTGTCCTTTTCATATCGGCCGGAATTATGCAGTCATCCATTTAGAGGAACCTGGATCAAAGTCAAGGGATAGATAATATGTATGTACCACCGGTCTATAGAAAAGGCAAGCTTGAAAATCAAGCAAGAAAAAAGTCTAGCAAAATTCAACAAATGTAAATTTTATAAATTCATCATCATTTATGTATGTATGTATAAATGTATGTATGTATGTATAATTGAATGCCTTTAGAGTAGAATATAAAGTCTTTTGCCAGCAGTCCTGGGCGTAAAAAAATGGAATCCCAGACATCACAAACGCAAAAGTTTCCCTCGGTTAGCCACGTGTCCCGATAAAAAAAGAAAAGAAAACTACACTGATAAAATTAGGCATTGCTTTTCAGCAAAAAAGCGCTTATCCAGAAAATACACGTATACGTTTTAGACAACACTTTTGGCTTTTTCTTTCCTGTGGCTTTCATATCCTGAAGTCTTCTGTTTCCCGTCGCCTTTTTTCTCGGATTTCCAACGAATATATATATTCCCCCCGAGATTTAAGCTTCTTTTTTTTTTTTTTTGCTTTGATTTGTTTTGAGACGTGACAAAACTTTTGTGACATCTCGTAAACCAGTGTTACGTCGGATTTTAGGAAAGTGAAAACAAATTCTTTTCGAAATGATATGGAAAACAGAAAAAAAAAGTCATTTTTGGAGGGAATATACTTACAATCGCACTTGTTAAGTGATACGCTAAGCATATAACGTAGTTAACTTTGCCCAAGCCGGAGCTTCTAATTCCCCGAGGAGAATAATAAGGAACCATCCCGCGAAAGCGAAAAAGTAAACGGATTCAGCGGTAAATTTATCAAGATCTTCCGACCGCCATTGAAGCAACGGCCTCGAAGAAATTTCCATAATTAAAGGGAAACATTATTAATTCTGAGGTGCTAATGATTCTCACGCCCGTCTGCTCAGGAACGAAGAAGAAGGAAGAAGAAGAAGAAGAAGAAGAAGAAGAGAAGAAAATTAGAGACTTACAAGGGAAAAGTTTTCTTTCGGTTCACTGACGTAAGGAAGATGCCTCAGGTCTTTTCAGAATGTAATTCATATAAATATTTTTATAAGATAGTACATTACGTGGATTTGTTACTTCATACATGTTATTGTCTATAGTTGTGTGAGTCTTTAATAACTCAAACTGCTACCCAAGACTTTATAGTGGACATTTTTTCCATTAGGAGCTTCAAGAATATTTCATGTTAGCCTCATCGTCCACAAACCTACTGCTTGATTGTGACGAAGAGATCGTAAATACGTCCTGACGAATACAGAAAAGAAAAAAAAAAACACACACTGAAATCCCATAACGCTCGAAATGGCATCATCTTTTTCTTTCATTTCTTTCAGTAACACATTAGTTTAAGAAATAGTCAAGAAATATTGATGTGACCTCATCTTAGCAGAACCCTCCCCCAATAGCAAATCCTCTAACAAATACGCGTGCTTCGTAAATGATATCAATTTTTGTTCTTCTATGCTTTCTATACTATAACAGTTTAAAGAACAGACAAGATCTATAGCAGTTTAAGGAACAGATAAGAACTATAACTGTTTAAGGAAACAGACAGAACTATAGCAGTTTAAGGAACAGATAAGAACTAAAGCAGTTTAAGGAACAGACAAGAACTATAACTAAAGTGTTAGTACTATGATATCTGAGCGTTCCATAAGCAGACATACGAGGGGAACACTACGCAGGGGAACAGCAGCCGCGGCTCTTCCGCATTCCTTTGCTGCTGTTGTGGTCTGCAGTGCTCCCCTCCCGCCCCGTTATTAATTCCAGTTGAAGCAGCCTATTACGGACGTAATGACCTCCGAGCTATTGCTCGGATAAAGGGATGAACGCTTTCCCGGGGTTTTATTTCCGAGTAAAAAACTTAGATAAAAAGATCGCCGTTTTTCAGCAAATGGTCCTCCTCCGGCCCCCGAGACCTGATTAATAAAAAGGTAAAATATTGAAAGAAAGAAAGAAAGAAAAAAAGAAGAGTGAGGAAAATTCTTCTGTGGAAAGGAAAGAAACTGCGATTATCGAGAGGTTGAAAAAAAGATGGAGGAGTTTGTTGGGTGGGGGGGGGGGGGTTGGGGGGGGGTTGGGAGTGGAGTGAGAGAGAGTGGGGGGGGGGGGGGGGGGGGGGGGGGAGTTAGGACGGAAGCGGGTGCCCTAAGGTGGATTTTTAATACGAAAAGAATTTCACAGAGGAATTTCGGTCTACAAGGCGCGTAATCAAATTTCATCGGCTAATTATCCGAGCACTAAAGGGAGGTCCGATAAGATTCTTCATCTTTATTATCCTCTTTTTACTGAAATGCTTGAATGGTCCTTAATTCTGAGATCATGCTGATGAAATAATCATCAAATGAAGATGCTAATGACCGTCTGTATTGCTTCAGATGTACACATATGCACACACACAAGCAAACTACGTGCTCACACCTTGGAGGAATAATGGGAGGAGAACGCCCGCATGGTCAGACCGTTCAGTAAAGTGAAGCCAGTTTACCCGCGTGGCAGCCACGCCTACGACTGGCAAAAGAGAGACCACACCATAAGGATTAATAGAAACGCTTCAGTACTTTTCCCATCTTTTATTTTCATAATGCGGTCTTTTCATGGCATAAAATGGAGGCGAAAAGTGTTAGACATTTTATCATTCTTTTGAAAGAAAACATAGTTAATTATTTCATCATTCATAATACCTTCCTTTATACTCAGAAATACAATACAAATTTTTCATAATCTTATATACCATATAACCTATTACTGGCACAAATTTAAAGCTATTCTCTTTATGTCTGCTAATTCCTTAGTCCTTATTGTGTTTTGTTATCGCCTACTATTAGGAATTATTGACCGCTAAAATGAATTAACCTAGTATATATCTGGCGACTATTTCCTGCGAACTGCGATTGAAGTTTAGCGGTAATCCGCTTACCAGCATAATTATATCTCACTTGCGAATATTTTTCAGTTATTGTTTTAATCAATAAGTGCAAGTGATTGTCCAATGGTTGAGTATCATACATGGTGATAATCGAACTCTGAAAATACTCTTTTGCCTCTGTAAGCTGCCAATACTGAACTAACTAATTTATGGAAGTTAACTCTCCCTGTGTTTTGTTGCAGGACACATTTCCCTCATATTTTTTCCTCATGTATTGCATATCAATAACATCATTTGACGGATACACCAATTTTCCTTTGGTTTTTAATTTGATGAGGGTGTGACGAAAATTAGCGTCTGTTAACGTTAATGCATCAATGCCGACCTCACACTGTAAAGACTTTTTTTAACTTAAAAACAACAAACCCTGCAATATAAGCTACTATTTTATTTGAACATTTTGACAAGTGGTAATGGTTTGGAATCTAACCATAATCATCTTCCCTTGTCATCTGAATATGCTTCTTGAACTTCTAAAATTAGATGTCTTGAAACAAAAGCATTTATATTCCTTACTGCAACATGCTCTTTTATCCTGCTTGAAGCAGTTAATATGGGTACCGACTCTGATGGCAAGCAGTGCCACAAATGATATTCCATTAAGATCATTATGTACAAGTAGCCTTTTGTAAGCAGCAGGAGAATTGTCTCGCTGCTGGATTATCATTATGACCTCCCATACTTCTTACTTGACCAAAGAATAGTTCAATATGATCATCCTGACTGAATTTGTAGGGCATCAAAAATTGTAAAGGCCTACCATTTCATGCAATACAGGTTTCGTACAGAATCTGAGCCTTCGTATGCAATAGAGAAAGCCAATGAAACCAGTTTTTCGATCTTATTTTAAGATGTCTTTACCATCCTGAAGTCTCAAAGATCTGTTATATGTTTCTGCTTTTATTAGAAAATCTTTAATATCACTTGCATTTTTCATCTGAATTGGGCTTTTAAATGCTTTGGTATTTTGATTTCGAGAATTTGATATGTCAAATAAGGTTTGTTGAATACCATAATGAATTCAATAGTAGCTCACTTCCCTCAAATTCACGGTATTTTTCATCAAGGAATTATAGTTTCAGTAAACGTGTTAACTGTCTGGAGGATGGATAAAATCGAGTAGAGTACGCAACAACAAGAAAAAACTAAAAGAATGAATTAAAATAAAAGCTTATCAAAATTAAAAAGTTGTGACCAACTTAGTGCATCGCAAGGTCGCGTACCTACGGTCGACCCAGGGATTCAGTTGCCAGTCCCAATATGCGGCCAGCGACCTGAGTGGCTTCACATTATCCGCAGCAAGGCGTCTCCATCCCATTATTCCTCCAAGGCTCACACACATTTTCAGGAAACCGGCCATGGACATTTCCCTCCCCTGGGGATAAAACTTTTACACTCTGGAACAAGCTAATACTCAATAAGGAAGGATTCGAAAAAAAAAACGACAAGGGTTGCAACCCAGTACTCATTAACACTGAACTGTTAAATGCGCCATCTGCTCACAAAACAAACACATTGGCCTCTTCGTGACTCCTACACGGAAGGCTCATCATCAGCAGGTCAAACTCTTTTACATGCTCCATTCACTTACGTCTCCTCTGTCTCTCTCTCACTCTGTCTCTGTCTCTCTCTATATATATATATATATATATATATATATATATATATATATATATAGATATATATATATATATATTATATATCGAGCTACAATGTCCTTTAATATCTAATTCACTCTACCTCGGAATTAATATATTTTTCATATATGCTTAACTGAAGGGGAATTTTTTCTCGATAATAGACTTGCCTGGACCAGGGCGCGAACCCATGGATCCTTTCAATACCAGGAACGTCAGTGAAGCTTTTACCTACTACACCACCGCGAGAGGCTAAAAGTTCATGTCGCCGCTCACCATCATATACCTTTCGCGCGCAGGTAATTATTATACTTTAATTACAAAAGCAAGACAAGAGACTTAGAGTTATCAGCATTCTCAATGTATTCCTTCATTAGGTGTTGACGTTTCATACAATTTTTTTCACAGTCGTAAAAAAAAATTGTATGAAAAAAATTGTATGGAACGTCAACACCTAATGAAGGAATACATTGAGAATGCTGATAACTTAACTCTAACAAACAATTCGTACATTGAAAAGTATAGAGGTTAAAGGAAGGGGCTTGGAGTTATCAACTTTCATTAATATATGCCTTCATTTAATTGTCCCGGACTCCTATTGAAATATAATTATGAAAAAATGAAGGATACTCTGACAGTTTTCTATAATCGTTAATTTCTAAACGAAAATAACTATATTGAAAATATAAAAGTAAAACAAGGGACTTGGAGTTATTAACGGTTTTATACAAAGGTGAAATTTGTCCTCGACTCACTGAAAGAATTCTTATATATTCTGAAAGTCTTCAAAGCTGTATTAGTTTTACACTCTCTTCTTTTTTTCACAATCGTTAAATTCTGTCCTCGGTTTCTTACCCTTGCTCAAAAATCTAAACGAACAACTCTCATAAACTCTGATGGACTACACTTTAAGACTATATGAATTGAATATTCACACTCCTACTGTGACAAAAAAAAAAAAATAAAAAAAAAATAAAAAAAAATCCTTTTATTTTACACAGTACTCGGGTGATCAAAAAAGGTCAGCAGCCAGGGAATTAAGTTCTTTATTCGATAAGACTACAACAAAGGTCAACTTTACGTGGGACTGCATCTAGATGTAATCCCATTGCCTCTTTGACCTTTCATTCTCCCGATCTGAATGAAATCTTTTCATGGTAAATTATATTTGTCTTTGCTGTTATGTATGTTTCTACTATTAATTAATATATATATATATATATATATATCTATATATATATATATATATATACATATATATATATATATATTGTCAATCATGATGGTCTATCCGCCATTTTAGCATCTCATACGAGATAAGTCGCCTGGGAACTTGAACAAATGCAGCCTGGTTGTCCCTACCCAGAGCCACGCCACGCACCCACCTCTACTAGACCAGTCTCCTCCCGAGGTCTCTTACTTTCAGATGCCACCGCAAGACGACAGTCGACAGCACTAGTTGGCACCACCAAATGGGGAATCGTGATGCAAGTCTAGGCCTAAAACAAAAAGGACAAAAGCTTCCTGGCCAGTAGAAAACCCTGCTGGGGGGGGGGTGAACCCCCCACCTTCGCAGGATGCGCGGCAGGAAACCGAGGCGTGGGTGGCCGTCTTCACCGTTTTATAGTCTTAGGAGGTGGACGTGCCGTCCTCTGTCCGCCCCTTCGAGAGGCAACTGTCTCTCTCTTGAAAGGTAGGTGTCTGTTGTATGAGAACCTCGTACCCTAACCTATCCTTCCTCCTTTCCCATGATAACATCCATCCTTCCCTCCTATACGTACAGAAAGAAACCATCCTATCCACCGATCCTTTGTTTCCTCTCCCTCTCCTGCCCTCCGGCGTGCCCTCGTGGCGGGCCTTGCCCAAGACCGTCTCCCCTCACCTGAGCGTAGCCTCTCTCTCCATAATGTCTAAGTGCTAACCGTTTGTAACTCTAGCAGTCATAATGTGTAATTCCTATGAGACTTATTGCTACGTCCATTAGTAGAAATAATCTGTATAAGTCAAATAGTGCAGTGTAAGAAATGGCTAAGTGGATTAGCGTATCTGTGCATATTAACTAGTCTTTAATTGTCGTAAATTTCCCTTTCAGGGACGAGAGTACCTTTGCTGAACTTCCACGTAATCTGGTTACGAACCGGATAATCGTACACATTCCACTCCATAACAAGCCCCTTGCAGCTTCAAGCTCCAGCGGTTAACCACGGTTAACCAAAAGAAATGTCATGTGCTACAATCCTATCCCGTTGTGCCTTTATAGAAGTAAATACACTATTGCCGGTATTTAGTGTCTGTATGCCGGCTGGCGACCTCCAACTTACCTTAATTTAACTATATAAATTAGGATATACGTTTGCTAATAACGATTGAAGGCCTGAGCAGACGTAGAATCTTAAAACTGACGACCAAAGCCAAGATTCGCTAAGATAGTTGGTTAATATCTTTGTTTTAAAGTAAATATTCCCCTTTCTATCTTTGGTGACTGAGACGAACCTTAACTTCCCTTTTGAGTAAATTATATTATAACTGGAGTTGGAACCGTGGAAGCAAAACAGCCAAGAAAACTTTAATATTTCGTTAAAATCTCTCGTATGTGTTAACAAGGAATTTGCATAATAATAAACAGGGCAGATAGGAATATAAATTCCCGCTAACGTTCGTAATCATAACGCAAAAACGATCACTGTGTTTAACGTTCATTTTTACATCCTAAAGTGTAAAGTGAGTGCGTTGGTTGTGAAATAGTGTCGTTTAAAAAATTCCACGGAAAGTGTGTGTGTGTGTGTGTGTGTGTGTGTGCACGCATGCTGCTAGCTCGCAGGGCAGCCAACCGTCACGTGTTTAAATGATTTTCCATAATGAGTTACAATATCGTTCATAAATAGTAACGGAAATCGTTGTGTTAGGTTGTTCTTATTATATTTAATGCAATTATATCCTGGGATTTCAAAATAATTATGATTTAAGAATTTTTTTTTTTTTACGGGACTTAGCTTTTGCACAGTTGTAAACAGAGGGTAAACCTGGGAAAGTCTAGCCCCACACACACATAACCCGGAGCGGAGACACGGGTGTTTTGTTTGTTTGTTTTTCTCTTTCGAGCTCCGACTTTACGTGTTTATGTTAATAGGGCAAACTTTTTTAGTGTGAGGAGAAGGAAAATAACGGTATATGCTTTGTTACTTTGTAAGTTTTTTTCACTTAGCGTGAGAGACATGTGTAAATGTTGGAAAGGAATAATTCCTGTGCAGTGGTGCTACTAGATCGTTCAGGTTAAGTTTCAATATCATTATAATTTGTGGATCTTTCTAAACTGTTTGGGAGAAATAATTCATTTATTTAAGTGAAGGGATTAGTTACTGGGGGATAATCATCTCTAGTGAAGCAAAATTAACTAGCGTCTCATTGATTGCCAGCTAAACCAAAAATAGCAGTTCCTACGCAATCTTAACTTACGCTTAAACCCCCCCTCCCCCCCCTCCCCCCCGGGGTTAATTTAAAGTTTTGTTATTTTAGACGTTTGTTTACCTTTAGAGTTCTTATTGCTCCTTTAAATAGACAGCCACAACTACAAACCCCTAATTTTAATAGCTAGACTAGGGGATCATCCATCGCTGTGATTTCTGCCATAGGTCTATTTATTCTAGCTAGCCTAGGGGATCATCCATCGCTGTGATTCTGCCATAGGTCATTATTCTAGCTAGCCTAGGGGATCATCCATTGCTGTGGTTCCTGCCATAGGCCATTTTTTCCTAGCTAATTTTCAGGATCACCCATCTTTGTGATTCCTATTTACGGCTTTGTGCCATATAGCTTACGGCTTAGTGCCATATGGCTTACAGGTACACCTTCTGCTGTGTATTCCTGTCATTTGCACACGACAGTGTAGTCTCTTCCAGGTACAATTATCGGTCGTGGTGCCACTTTGCACCGCTTTATCTGTATCCTTCCTGCTGCCAGACTTCTGCTTTGGCAGAGTGTCTTTCCCTTCCGTGCAATTGCTTGCATGGCCAACACCCCACTTACAAAATTATTGTTGAGGGTGATCCAGTAGTCATTTCGAGGAAATTAGCAAAATGCCCACCACTGAGATCCAGGCTATAATGGAATTGGGACAGAGGCTCGGATATGATGGAACAGAATTGCAAGAATTTGTCCGAGAAACCCAGGCAGAAGCCAGGGATCGAAGGCAAGAGAAGAGAGAGGGAAACGGCAGGAGCATGAATTAAAGATGCAGGACAAAGCCATTTGAATTGGACCCAGCTCCAATCCTCACAAGCTCCACCTAATGGTACTCCGCTACCGGGGCCAGGCTCCCCATCCTTGCCTGTCCATACTCTCATTCCTCAGTGGACGATCAGGATTCCTTAAGGTGGCTACACGAAGTGGAGTCAGTGTTCCGACATGTGCTGTGGCGGGGGAGATGAAGGTCCCTACTTCTGGCCAAGCATATCAAGGAAAGGGAAGGATGCTCATTCTGCCTTACCCGTTGATCGACAAGGAGATTTCGAGGCTGTCCGTAAGGCCGTGATAAAGGCTTACAAGCTGAGCCCTGAACATTGGCGCCGTCAGTGGCGTGGGCAATTAGTTAAGCCCTCCACGCAACCTTGGGCTGACTGGGCTTTTCAGAAGGATAGGCTCTACACCCTCTGGCTTGGGGTGGGGCTGCGAAGTGACTACCATCGAGGACCTCCACGAGCTTGTCAAAATTGAGGATTTCCATAGGCATGCCCCACCAGAGCTCTCTCTACTTACCGACCGAAGAAGCCGACAAACCTTTAGGGCTTGTTGCGAGTATACCGATGAATACGAGCTCGTCCGGCATAGCTCAGGGTCCCAGCGCACTGCTCCACCCCCCCTGCCACTGCTCTAGCCTGGCAAAGTCTAAGCCCAAGCAAAAACCATCTTCTTCCGCCAAGTGCAACCTCGGTGGCAAATCCAACCAAACTGATGCAGACTGCCAGACAAAGCAGTCAACACCAGCGGCTGCCCCCTTCCCCTTCGGATACGAGCCCTCAGTCCAAACCCAAGGGTAACGGGCCAAAAGGAGTTTTGCCAAAGCATACTGTGAGGTTTGCAAGGTCTGCGGCCACACTAAGAACTACTCACAATGCCCTAGCCGAACCTCAGCTCAAAACCCAGTTGTCCTCTCCATCGCTACTCATGGGCGCATCGCGGGGCGGCCTGCAGAAGGGGAGATCACCGTAGCCCCACTTGAAGGAGGCACCCCTCCACAGTTGGTCCGTGCAATTCGAGGATCCGGGTTCAGATGTTTCCCTAATCTTGTGGCACCAGGTACCCGCTGGCGCCCAAGTCGGCAGGATGAGCGTATGACTGTCCGGTGGATTGAGAGAGTCACCAGGGACCTCCCCACGGTCGTGTTGAGAGTGACAACGCCCTAGCTCAGCCAAAGAGTGCAGGCTTGGAGTCACGATTGAACTTGGGCTGTGAGGGCTATGACCGGCTCCTGGGTAGGGACCTCCTGGAGGGAGTGCAGCAGTATGCCCTTAAGGTGCATGACAGCAGCTGAGCCTGAGCCTGAGCCCGAACCTTTGGATATAGCACCTAGAGGTGACAAGTGGCTTGCTGGCATTGACCTGGGAGAATTAACCTGGCTCTAAAGGAGGAGGATCAAGAGCCCTCGTCTCCCAAAGCCATGAGTCCGACCTCGTACACAAGACTCTACTGTGCTGCTTACCACCAATCCGTGGATAGCTCTCCACCAAGCACCAGCTCAGGAGACCCAGGAGGCAACAGTGAGGATCCCGTTCACCCCAGCCACCCTAAGGAGCAGGATCCGAGCTCATCCGTTACCAACAGTTGGATGAGACCCTTAACCCTTATCGGGAGGCGGCCTATTTGGATGAAGCAGAAATAGTGAACCTCTCTAAGGAGAACTTCTTGTTGAAGGATGAGGTGCTCCTCAGAGTCACCCAAGGTGCCCACGAACCCGCTGAAGTTGCTACACCGGCAAGTAGTTGTTCCCAAGTAACCTTAGATTAGTTGTGTTGCGCATGGCCCATGAGGGACTGGGAGGACACTTTGGCGTGAGGCGCACTACCCAGCAAATCCAGCGTCATTCTTCTGGCCAGGCCTACCCAAGAGTGTTAAGGCTTATGTAGCCTCCTGCTTGCCCTGCCAGGTCGCTGGGAACCCAAACCAGGTAGTGCCAAGGGCGCCTCTCCAGCCCATCCCTTCTGCGGGCATTCCCTTCCATGATATCTTGGTAGATTATGTGGGTCCCATGCCACGGAGTAAACGTGGAAATTGTTACCTACTGACGATGATTGATCGGTTCACTTGATACCCGGAAGCCGTTCCAACCCGAAGTGCCAACGCCCGCCACGCTGTCAGAGGACTGACCAGTTCTTTTGTAGGTTTGGTTTCCCTGCCCACCATTCAGTCGGACAAGGGCTCCCACTTCATGGCAAAGGAGTTTAAGGAAAGGCGAATGGCCTGCCATGGGCAATTCGCCACCGACCTCTACAGCCTACCATCCAGAGAGCCAGGGCCTTGTGGACGCTCCCACCAGACACTGAAGACAGTCTTGACCAAGTTGTTTGGGAGAGACTGGCTCCCCTGACTGGGAGGAAAATTTGCCCTACGCTCTGTTTGCCCTCCGCCAGGCACATTCAGAAACCACCGGGTACAGTCCCTTTGAGCTGCTATATGCTCACTCCACACGTGGCCCCCTAGATATACTCTACGAGGCTTGGGAAAACCCCACAAGGCCTCCTGGCTGGAAGAGCTGCCAGACAAATACAGGCTAAATTAACGGGTTCCATGGGATGTTGCCAAAGCTTCAGAGACGGTGGTGCAGAGTAGTATGAAGAGTCGGGTGGATCGGGAGACTCAAGACCGGAGTTTTTGAAGTGGGAGACCAAGTTCTGTTCTCCGCACTGGAGAGCGGAGGCCTCTAAGCACAAGGTTCATGGGCCCCTACAAGATTCTGGAAAAGAGAAGGGCACATTAAACTATCTAGTGGATTGCGGCACTAGGCGGGCTAAGTGGCTCCATATCAATCTCCTTAAGCCCTACCACCAGAGGAGCGAAATGATGGGGACAGTCACCCAGGTTTCCTCCACCCCCAGAGTAATTCGGAAGGTCCTAGCCAATTTTGAACTGATCACTCCTGCACTAGACACGGCGAAGAGAAATAACATCAGGGAATTACTCCTTCAGCATCCCAGGTCGTGCGAGACATGCTAGGTAGCACCCAGCTCTCGGAGCACAAGATTGAATTGCTTGAGGGAACAATCAACCTGAAGAAGTGTACTTTGGGAGTGTCTGAGATCACATACCTGGGCACCAGGTAGGAGGGGGCGAAAATAATGCCAAAGGATGCCAACATTCTTGCTATACAGAATATGCCCTATCCAAAAACTAAACAGGAAGCCCAACGGTTCCTGGGGATGGTGCAGTACTTCAGGAGATTTGTGCCAAACTTCTCCCAAGTAGCTTGCTCCCATCACTGACCTATTCAAGGGAGATAACCAGTTCGCTGTACAGAGGAGTCGTGGGAGGCCTACGACCATCTGAAGAGGGTCCTCATGAGTCGCCCGGTGCTCCGCACGCCTGATTACTCTCAACCTTTCTCAATAGCAGTAGAAGCCAGCGATGTAGGGGTGGGTGCGGTCCTCCTCCAGGAGGAAAACCAGTGCGTCACCCTGTCTCCTATTCTCAAAGAAATTGAACCCAGCTCGGACGAGGTATAGTACGATCGAGAAGGAGCTACTTGGCATGGTCTTAGCCCTTAAACATTTTGAATCCTACCATGCTGACCATAAGTTCCCACTGACAGTCCTGACGGACCACAATCTTTAATCTACCTCACTCAGTTCCGTTATAAGAATAAGAGGCTCATGAGGGGTGGTGTATGGACCTCCAGGACTACAACTGGAAGGTGAGCACATCAAGGGCACAGACAATAAAATGGCCGATGTGCTCTCTCGGCATTAGTGCCGATGCACAATGCCATGTATATATAGAACTTAGACTGTAGGTTGTATGAATGTTGTATTGAGCCTTGGTGGCCTCCCCAGCTTCACGAACTGAGGAGACACCTTGGCCCCTTTATTTTTGTTTGTTCATGTATTTACCTCTGTCATTTTGGATATTGTATTGAGCCCTTGGTGGTTTCCCCAGCTTCTTCACAAACTGAGGAGCCATCTTGGCCCACCCCCATTTTTCTTTATTTATTTATTTGTTTTATTTTGCCTCTATTAATATTTTTTTATATGACATTTGCTTTGTTTTGCTTTAGTTAGTGTCATGCCATTATTTGTTCCTTTGCTTATGTTCCATATGAACTCAATGAAAATTGTTTCATGCATGTCGCTGCACTAGGTCCACTGTTGATTAAACTAGTAATACATGCCATTTTGTCAAGTTACTGCCTTGTAGCCCACTTGCTTACTTTAATTGGCACTTAAAGTTAACCTCAGCAATTTATTCAAGAGATTTGACCCTAGATGCAGCTTAGCAATTAGTTCATTTTTGTGGTGGGGCTCGCAAGGTGTGGGGACACAGAGTCAAATAGCTCCAGACCTTGCTTGCAAAGTTCTTGACCCATTGAAGGACAAAATCTCTGCTATAATGGGGGACTGTCAATGGTGGGATGGTCTATCCCACCATTTTAGCATCTCATACAAGATAAGTCGCCTGAGGGAACTTGAACAAATGCAGCCTGGTTGTCCCTACCAGAGCTCGCCACGCACCCACCTCTCCTGACCAGTCTCCTCCCCGAGGTCTCTTACTTTCAAGATGCCACCGCAAGACAACAGCGCCAAGTTGGCACCCCCCAAATGGGGAATCGTGATGCAAGTCTAGGCCTAAAACAAAAAGGACAAAAGGTTCCTGACCAGTAGAAAAACCCTCCAAGGGGGTGAACCCCCCCCACCTTCGCAGGATGCGCGACAGGAAACCGAGGCGTGGGTGGCCGTCTTCACCGTTTATAGTCTTAGGAGGGGGATGTGCCGTCCTCTGTCCGCCCCTTCCGAGAGGCAACTGTCTCTCTCTTGAAAGGTAGGTGTCTGTTGTATGAGAACCTCGTACCCTAACCTATCCTTCCTCCTTTTTCCCATGATAACATCCCATCCTTCCCTCCTATCCGTACAGAAAGAAATCCTATCCACCGATCCTTTGTTTTCCTCTCCCTCTCCTGCCCTCCGGCGTGCCCTCGTGGCGGGCCTTGGACCAGACCGTCTCCCATCACCGAGCGTAGCCTCTCTCGCCATAATGTCCTAAGTGCTAACCGTTTGTAACTCTAGCAGTCATAATGGTAATTCCTATAAGACTTATTGCTACATCCATTAGTAGAAATAATCTGTATAAGTCAAATAGTGCAGTGTAAGAAATGGCTAAGTGGATTAGCGTATCTGTGCATATTAACCCTCTTACGCCGATTGGACGTATTAAAACGTCGAGTCAAAATGTCTCCCGTATGCCGATTGGACGTATCATACGTCGGCTCAAAAAAGTTTTTTTAAAAATTCGCGGAAAAATACTTATAGGCCTACACCGAAAACTTTTGTACACGCGCCTTGGGGGATGCTGGGAGTTCACGGATCAAGGCGTTGTTTTGTTTACAATCGCTACGCAGGCGCGCAAGCGCGAATTTCTTTCTTATCGCACTAAAAAGTATCAGTGACACATCTCGGAAATTATTTCGTCACTTTGACATAATTATTGCACCATTTTAAATTATCCTTTACATGAAGTATTATATATGAAAATGTGCGCAATTTCATGCACAATACAACTAAAAAAAATACTCATGATTGTAGCTTTTATCAGTTTGAAATAAATTTTCATATACAAATAACGATAAGTGCAAAATTTCAACCTTCGGTCAACTTTGACTCTACAGAAATGGTCGAGAAACGCAATTGTAAGCTAAAACGCTTACATTATAGTAATATTTCCATCATTTGCCTTCATTTTGCACAAATTGGGACGTCTCTAGCACAATATTTCGATTTATGGTGAATTTATGAAAAACTTTTCCTTACGTTCGTGCGATAACTCGATCCAAATAAATTTTTTCGTGCGATTGTCCTAATCTTTGCACCCTTTTAAATTTGCCGTTACATAAAGTTTATATATGTGGAAATGTGCGCAATTTCCTGCACAATACAACAAAAAACAACAACCCATGGTTGTAGCTTTTATCAGTTTTGAAATATTTTCATATAAATAACGTTAAGTGCAAAATTTCAACTTTCGGTCAACTTTGACTCTACGAAATGGTCGAAAAACGCAATTGTAAGCTAAAACTCTTATATTCTAGTAATATTCAATCATTTACCTTCATTTTGCAACGACTTGGAAGTCTCTAGCACAATATTTCGATTTATGGTGAATTTATGAAAAAAAAAACATTACGTTCGCGCGGTAACTTCCGAAAAAATCAGAATTTTTTTTGTGCGATTGTCGAAATGTTTGCACATTTAAAATTAGCTGTTACATAAAGTTTTATATATGAAAATGTGCGTAATGCATGTAGAATACAACTAAAAATGATTGAAGGTTGTAGCTTTTCTCTTTTTTCGAAATATTTGCATATAAATCACGATAAATAGAAAAAAAAACCACGTTCGGTCAAATTTGACTCTACCGAAATAGTGGAAAAACGCAATTGTAAGCTAAAACTCTTACGGCCTAGTAATATTCTGTCATTTTTCTTCATTTTGAAACAAATTTGACAAGTCTCTAAAACAATATTGTGATTATGGTGAATTTTTGAAAAATATATTTACCTTCACTCCGCGCGCCGATTCGCGGCCGCAAGTCTCCGAAATACGTACATGGCATTATCCTAATATTTGCTCCTTTAAATATTAGCCTTTTTATAGAGTTTCATATATCAAAATGTGCGCAAAATTCATGAAGAATACAATAAAAAATAATTGAAGGTTGAAGGTTGTAGCTTTTTCCATCTTTGAAATATGTCCATATAAAAAAAATATATATATTAAAATTTCGACATTCGGTCAAATTTAACTCGTCCGGAAATGGTCGAAACTGAAATCGAAAAAATGTCGAATCTTGCAATTTAAATAATCTAAAACTCTTACAGTATCGTAATATTCAATCATTTTTCTTAATTTGAAATAAATTGGAAGTCTCTAGAACATATTTAGAATTACGGTGAATTTTTGAAAAATAACATTTTTTACGTTTTTTTTTTTTCTCCCGCTCGTACGAATTCGTACATCATTTTGTGATAATATTTTTTCCGGTGTTGCTTTTATTAATTGTTTTACAATGTATTATATATCAAAATGATTGCAATTTAGTGTACAATACAACGCAAAAAAAAGTAACTAGTTAGCTTTGACCGTTTTCTGCACAGCGTGATTTGAATACAATTATGTATGAATTTTTTTTTTTCGCTACCATATATCGCATTATTTACATATGATAATGATATTATTTTCATTTCTGATGGTTGCATTCTAAACTTCAGGCAATGACAAAAAAGGAGCCAAAAATGAACTCTTAATCTTCAAAAGTTACGCGCAGCTGTAATTTTATGAAAAAATTATTTTTTCCACTTCCGCGCTCACTCCAAACCAGGCCCGGCATACGGGAGACGTTTTGATTTTTAGGGCTCGGAAGTAAGAGGGTTAACTAGTCTTTAATGTCGTAAATTCCCTTTCAGGGACGAGGTACCTTTGCTGAACTTCCACCACGTAACTCCGGTTACGAACCGCCGGATAATTCGTATACCGATTCCACTCCATAACAAGCCCCTTGGCAGCTTCAAGTTCAAGCTCCAGCGGTTAACACCACGGTTAACCACGGTTAACCAAAAGAAATTTCATGTACTACAGTCCTATCCGTTGTGCCTTCTTTAATTGTAAATAGAAGTAAATACCATTATGGCCGTATTTAGTGTCTGTATGCCGGCTGGCGACCTCCAACTTACCTTAATAACTTATATAAATTAGGATATACGTTTGCTAATAACGATTGAAGGCCTAAGCAGACGTACAATCTTAAAAATATATATATATTATATATATATATATACTATATATACACACATATATCAATAATCATATCTGTCTGTCTACCTAATTATGCATGTATGTATGTATCTCTCTCTCATATATATATATATATATCATATAATATATATATATATATATATATATATATATATATATATATATACATAGCTAATCAAAACTAACTTTCTTCCAAATTTATCATTTATTTTACCGTAGTGAGTGATTTCACTGTCTGTCTCTCCTTAACTAATAAAAAATTATTGTATTTCTAAATCCATCATTTATTTATTGTAATGTGTAAAAATGACTGTATTTAATTCAAACTCTCTCTCTCTCTCTCTCTATCTCTCCTCTCTTCTCTCTCTCTATCTCTATCTCTTCTCCAACTAAAATCAAAACTAACTTTCTTCCTAAATATTCATCATTTATGTTTATCGAACGTCCAAACATCCAACAGATCTCAACATCTTTTGAGCTACGGCATCACGAGTATGCCAGAGCAAAATATTAACGAAAGTATTTTGGTGGCCTGTGGCAGGCAGAGAGTGGCATGAAAGGAAAAAAAAGAAGGAAAACTCATTCACCATTAATATGCATATGTTATCAGCGGAAAAATTATCACTTCGGACTCTGAGCCGGTCGTAAACTTTGTACCGAACAGATGAAGTCTCAGCGGTGCAAGATGGATTTCACACAGGCCTTGAAAAGCGTGCGAAGCTGTTGTTGTGTTTTTAAAATGAAAAGGGAATGTGAAGTCATTTTTTTTTTACTTTTATTTATGCATTTGCAATCAGGATACTCGTTTAGATTACTTTTTTAAGTTACCCAATGGCCTATTGTTCTTCAAATTTACGACTCTTGGAAATGCAAATACTAAACTAAAGGGCCTTGATGGAATGATATTCATTAAATTTCTGAAAATGAACAGATAGGTCCTTAATGAAGTGAGGGCTCATTAAATTTCTGAAAATTAACTGAAAGGTTCTTGATGGAATGATTGTTTATTAAATTTCTGAAAATAAAACAGATAGGTCCTTGATGGAATGAGATTCATTAAATATTTTTCTGAAAATGAACTGAAAGGTTCTTGATGGAAATGATGTTCTTAAATTTATGAAAATACACTCAAAGGCCCTTCATGAAATGTTCATTAAAAATTTCTAAAAATTCTCTGAAAGTCCTTGATGGAATGATGTTCTTAAATTTATGAAAATACACTGAAAGTTTCCGGATGGAATGATGTTCATTAAATTTATAAAAAAATACTGAGAGGTCCTTGATGAAATTATGTTAATTAAATTTCTGAAAAATACACCTGAAAGGCGTTTTGATGGATGATGTTAATTAAATTTCTGAAAATTCACTGAAAGGCTCTTGATGGGATGATGTGCCTTACATTCTACAATATTTCGAAGACTCTCACGCAATAAGTTTCGCGAGCTTGTTAACTTCCAGAAGAGCGAGAGAGGTGATTATCAGGTAGTTATACAGTACAAAATAACATTAAAATCTATCTTTGACTTCAGCAAACCTCTACCATCCCTTCTAATTCAGTGACTTTAGAAAACTAAGTATTTAGTCTTTGAGACTAAATAATTTCCACAAATACCAACCGTCCCGAGAAAATTTTCCACTATTTTCGCTCCAGGTTTTGGCGAAAAAGTATCCAGATTTGAATTACCAAAATTATAATGGATATATTCCATGAACTCTCACTTCGAGTGATTTGTATTAAATTCTATTTTTAGACGGGTGGACGGTATTGATGCATTCTGAAATAAGGAAGCTAATTCTCCGTTCTATCCACTGCTGTGTGAACATGTTAATTATATTTATTCATTATCTTGGTATTGTTCTTTCAATGTCAGAGTAAAATAGCGCAAATTACTGGTTCCCTTTCCCACAGCCACTGCATCCACGATTTGCACTAAAGCAAGCGACAAAAACTTGTTGCCTGGCCATCATCCATTAGACTCTATTTCAGTATGGACTTTCAGTCAGTCATTGCTTCTTGGTGCTTACGCCTCGTGAGATAATGCGGAACTTGAGCATTATATTCTGCTGATGAGTCGCCGTATCCTCTCTTTGTTGCAGAGCAAAAAGCATCTCTCTAGCGGTGTTATGGATGCTGGAGCTCGCCTTTTTAATAAAAAATTATAGTTACGAGAGCGAGGCACCCCGTTTTCTTTTGTTTATGTATGTGCATTGGTATTGTGAGCTGTAACGTACTGTTATTTTCTTCCGATGATCCTTTCCTTTTTCTCGTATAAATGCGACGAACGAAACTTTGGAGAGCAGTGATTGTAGTAGAGAGCAGAGATCGTAAAAGAGAGATAACCAGTTAGTCACAGAGAGATATCCTCAGTAAGAGTCACAGGTCAGAATTTCAGTGAGAGATCAGCAGCAGTGATCGTCAGAGAGAGACTAGAGTCGAAAGAAAACCGACGAAGGATCAATCAGAAGAAGAGTGTTCGAGAGTTGGTTGGATACTGGTCCTAATCGTCTTCAAGAGTGGACGACCGAGTTGTCTCTACGTTGAGCAGACTTCGGAGAATAAAAGGGGGGAGTTCCTGCCTTACAAATAGACTATTTTCTGCAATACGGAGTCAAGAGACATCTGCAATTGCGCTCTACTTTTGTGAAGCCACCACTTCGATTACCAAAATTGAACTAGCAAGTATTGAATTGCCTCACTGTTCCCCAGTTCATGCAGTGTAAGATTCTATCTTTTTTGTGTAAATATGGAGATACCATTCTGCATTTACCTTTGTTAGTAAGCTTGTAAATAAACCTTTGTTGTGTTAGTGTTTCTTTCTATATTCGTATCCCCAGTTTCAACTGTTGGTTGTGTGATTATTATTATTTCATATCGAACCTGAAGCGGACTCTCTCAGAGCCGTAACATTGTGTCGACCGTTGGCCAGGTATATCGACACCGTAACACCCGCTATGGACCTTAAGAAAACCAAACAATAAATAAATCTGTTCCCTCAAAACAAAAACCCATTGAATGATTTATCCGCATACCTTGCTGATTTCTATTGCTCATACAGGTCAAAAGGACATTTACATCTGTCCAATAGTTTGGTTATTAATCGCGTATTTTTAGGGTAATAGTAATAGCATCTGTCTAAAACGTGGGGGACTGTCGCCATCGTCTCGAGGTCGTGTGACAGAAAGGGTCTCTATGAAATTCCAACAAGCAAGTCTTTCCAGTGCTTTCACCTCACTTAATCTCTGCTCATCTCAAGCCTAACTTCTCGTAAGTAATCCAAGTAGGACCTGGGACTTCCAACTCCAAGTAGACCTGTTTCTTCCACTCCATGTAGACCTGGTTCTTCTGACTCCAAGTAGACCTGGGGGGGGGGTCTTCCAACTCCATGTAAACTGGTTCTTCCAACTCCAAACTAGGGACCTGGTTCTTATCAACTCCAAGTATACCCTGGGTCTTCCCAACTCCATGTAGACTGGTTCTTCGACTACCAAATAGACTGGGGTTCTTCCACCTCCACCTGTAGACTTGTTCTCAACTCCAAGTAGACCTGGGTCTTCCAACTCCAAAAGGATCTGTTCTTCCGACTCCAAATAGACCTGGGTTTTCCAACTCCCCAAGTAGACCTGGGTCTTCCAACTCCAAAGGGACCTCGGTTCTTCCAACTCCCCAAGTAGAACCCTGGTTCTTCCAAACTCCAAGTAGACTGGTTCTTCCAACTCCAAGTAGACTGTTATTCCACTCCAACTAGACCTGGTTCTTCCAACTCCAAGTAGACCTGGGTTTTTCCAACTCCACATAGGACCTGGTTTCTTCCAAATCTCCAAACTAGACCTGGTTTTCCCAACCCACATAGACCTGGTTTCTGGTTTTTCAACTCCATGTAGACCTGGTTATTCCAACCCAACCTAAACTGGTTTTCCCAACTCCAAAAATAGACCTGGTTCTTTCAAAAACTAAATGTAGGACCTTTCCCAACTCCCAAATAGACATAGGTTCTTCCAACTCCATGTAGACCTGTTCTTCTGACTCCAAGTAGACCTGGTTCTTCAACTCCATGTAGACCTGGTTCTTCTGACTACAAGTAGGAGGTTCTTCCGACTCCAAATAGACCTGGCTTCCGACTCCAAAAGACCTGGTTCTTTCCAAATCCATGTAGACTGGTTCTTCCGACTCCAAAATACTGGTTCTTCCGACTCAAATAGACAAATGGTTCTTCCAACTCCTAGACCTGGTTCTTCCGACTCCATGTAGACCTGGTTCTTCCGACCTACAAGTAGACCTGGTTCTTCCGACTCCAAATAGACCTGGTTCTTCCGACTCCATGTAGACCTGGTTTTCTAACTCCATGTAGACTGGTTCTTCCGACTCCATGTAGACCGGTTCTTCTGACTCCAAATAGACCTGGTTCTTCCAACTCCAGTGGACCGGTTCTTATGACTCCAAGTAGACTGGTTCTTCCGACTCCATGTACCTGGTTCTTATGGACTCCTTAGGACCTGTTCTCAATCATGTAGACCTGGTTCTTCCGACTCCAAATAGACCTGGTTCTTCCCAACTCCAAATAGACCTGGTTCTTCCGACTCCATGTAGACTCTTATGACTCCAAATAGACCGGTTCTTCCAACTCCATGTAGACATGTTCTTCCGACTCCAAATAGACTGGGTTCTTCCAACTCCATGTAGACCTGGTTCTTCCGACTTCCAAATAGATGGTTCTTCCAACTCAAATAGACCTGGTTCTTCCGAAATCCATGTAGACCTGGTTCTTCTGACTACAAGTAGACCTGGTTCTCTGAACTCCATGTAGACCTGGTTCTTCGACTCCACATAGACCTGGTTCTTCCGACTCCATGTAGACCGTTCTAACTCCATGTAGACCTGGTTCTTCGACTCCATAGACCTGGTTCTTCTGACTCCAATAGACCTGGTTCTTCCGACTCCATGTAGACCTGGTTCTTATGACTCCAAACTAGACCTGGTTCTTCTGGGAACCATGTAGACCTGGTTCTTCTGACTCCAAATAGACCTGGTTCTTCCGATCATGTAGCCTTCCATGATATGGGCTTCCGACCTAGATCTTCCTGACTCCAAATAGACCTGGTTCTTCTGACTCCAAATAGACTGGTTCTTCGACTCCATGTAGACCTGGTTCTCTGACTACATGTAGACTGGTCTTCTGACTCCATGTAGACTGGTTCTTACTCCGACTCCACATAGACTGGGTTCTCCGACTCCATGTAGACCTGGTTCTCCAACCATGTAGACCTGGTTCTTCTAATCCATGTAGACCTGGTTCTTCCGACTCCATGTAGACCTGGTTCTTCTGACTCCAACTAGACCTGGTTCTCCTGAACCTTCCATGTAGACCTGGTTCTTCCACTCCACTCTTAGACCAATGCCTCTTCTTAACTCCAACTGTAGAACTGATTCTTCCGATCTCCATGTAGACCGGTTCTGACTCCATCTAGACCAGGTCTTATGACTCCAGTAGGCCTGAGTTCTCCACCGACTCCATGTAGACCTGGTTCTTCTAACTCCATGTAGACCTGGCTCTTCCGACTCCAGTAGACCTGGTTCTTCAACTCCAAGTAGACCTGGTTCTTCCATCCATGTAGACCTGGTTCTTCCAACTTCCATGTAGTACCTGGTTCTTCTAAACTCCATGTAGACCTAGGTTCTTCCGACTCCATGTAGACCTGGTTCTTATGACTCCAAATAGACCTGGTTCTTCCGACTCCATGTAGACCTGGTTCTCATGACTCCAAAGTAGACTGGTTCTTCCGACTCCATGTAGACCTGGTTCTTATGACTCCAAAATAGACCTGGTTCTTCCGACTCCATGTAGACCTGGTTCTTCCAACTCCATGTAGACCTGGTTCTTCTCCGACCAACAATAGACCTGGTTCTTCTGACTCCATGTAGACCTGGTTCTTAGACTCCAAATAGACCTGGTTCTTCCGACTCCATGTAGACCTGGTTCTTATGACGCCAAATAGACCTGGTTCTTCCGACTCCATGTAGACCTGGTTCTTCCAAGCTCCATGAGACCTGGTTCTTCTAACTCCATGGTAGACCTGGTTCTTCCTGACCTACAACTAGACCTGGTTCTTCTGACTCCATGTAGACCTGGTTTCTTATGACTCATCTTAGACCTGGTTCTTCCGACTCCAAGTAGATCCGGGTCTTCCAACTCCAGGTAGAACCTGGGATCTCCAACTCCATGTAGACCTGGTCTTCCAAACTCCATGTAGACCTGGGTCTTCCAACTCCATGTACACATGGGTTCTTCCAACTCCATGTAGACCTGGTTCTTCCAACTCATGTAGACCTGGGTCTTCCAAACTCCATGTAGACCTGGGGGTGGGGTCTTCCAACTACCATGTAGACCTGGGTTCTTCCAACTCCATGTAGACCTGGTTCTTATGATCCCATGTCAGAATCTCCGGTTCTTAACCGACTTCAAGTAGACCTGGTTCTTCCAAATCCATGTAGACCTGGTCTTCCAATTCCATGTAGACCTGGGTTCTCCAACTCAAGTAGACTTGGTTCTGGTCCACTCCAAGTAGACCTGTTATCTCCGAACCAACTCCAAGTAGACCTGGTTCTTCCACCTCCAAGTAGACCTGGTTCTTCCAACTCCAAGTAGACCTGGTTCTTCCACCTGCAAGTAGACCTGGTTCTTCCGACTCCGAGTAGACCTGGTTACTTCCAACTCCATGTAGACCTGGTTCTTCTAACTCCAAGTAGACCTGGTTCTTCAAATCCATGTAGACCTGTTTCTTCCAATTCCAAGTAGACCTGGTTCTTCCGCACTCCATGTAGACCTGGTTCTTCTGAACTCCAAAAACTAGACCTGGTTCTTCCGACTTCAAACTAGATCTGGGTCTTCCAACTCCATGTAGACCTGGGTCTTCCAACTCCATGTAGGACCTGGTTCTTCCAACTCCATGTGGACCTGGGTCTTCCAACTCCATGTAGACCTGGTTCTTCCAATTCCAAGTAGGACCTGGTTCTTCCAACTCCATGTAGACCTGGTTCTTCTGACTCCAACTAGACCTGGTTCTTCCAACTCCAAGTAGACCTGGTTCTTCCAACTCCAAGTAGACCTGGGTCTTCCAACTCCAAGTAGACCTGGTTCTTCCAACTCCAAGTAGACCTGGGTCTTCCAACTCCAAGTAGACCTGGTTCTTCCGACTCCAAGTAGACCTGGTTCTTCCAACTCCATGTAGACCTGGTTCTTCCAACTCCATGTAGACCTGGTTCTTCCAATTCCAAGTAGACCTGGTTCTTCCAACTCCATGTAGACCTGGTTCTTCCGACTTCAAAGTAGACCTGGGTCTTCCAACTCCATGTAGACCATGGGTCTTGCCAACTATCCGAGTAGACCTGGGTCTTCCAACTCCATGTAGACCTGGTTCTTCCAACTCCATGTAGGACCTGGGTCTTCCAACTCCATGTAGACCTGGGTCTTCCAACTCCATGTAGACCTGGGTCTTCATAACTCCATGTAGACCTGGTTCTTCCAACTCCATGTAGACCTGGTTTCTTATGACTCCATGTAGACCTGGTTCTTCCGACTCCAAGTAGACCTGGTTCTTCCAACTCCAAGTAGACCTGGTTCTTCCAATTCCATGTAGACCTGGTTCTTCCAACTCCAAGTAGACCTGGTTCTTCCAACTCCAAGTAGACCTGGTTCTTCCAACTCCAAGTAGACCTGGTTCTTCCAACTCCAAGTAGACCTGGTTCTTCCAACTCCAAGTAGACCTGAGTCTTCCAACTCCAAGTAGACCTGGTCTTCCAACTCCATGTAGAACCTGGTTCTTCCACTCCAAGTAGACCCTGGTTCTTCAACTCATGTAGACCTGGTTCTTCCAACTCCAAGTAGACCTGGTTCTTCCAACTCTTATGTAGACCTGGTTCTTATGACTCCATGTAGGACCTGGTTCTTACCGACTTCAAGTAGACCTGGTTCTTCCAACTCCATATAGACCTAGGTCTTCCAACTCCCAAGTAGGACCTGGTTTTTCCACCTCCAAAGTAGACCTGGTTCTTCCAACTCCAAGTAGACCTGGTTCTTCCAACTCCATGTAGACCTGGTTCTTCCAACTCCAAGTAGACCTGGTTCTTCCAACTCCATGTAGACCTGGTTCTTCCAACTCCAAGTAGACCTGGTTCTATGACTCCATGTAGACCTGGTTCTTTCCGACTTCAAGTAGACCTGTTTCTTCCAACTCCATGTAGACCTGGGTCTTCCAACTCCAAGTAGACCTGGTTCTTCCAAACTCCAGTAGACCTGGTTCTTCCAACTCCAAGTAGACCTGGTTCTTCCAACTCCAAGTAGACCTGGTTCTTCCAACTCCAAGTAGACCTGGTTCTTCCGACTCCAAGTAGACCTGGTTCTTCCAACTCCATGTAGACCTGGTTCTTATGACTCCAAATAGACCTGGTTCTTCCGACTCCATGTAGACCTGGTTCTTATGACTCCAAATAGACCTGTTCTTCCAGACTCCATGTAGACCTGGTTCTTCCAACTCCATGTAGACCTGGTTCTTCTAACTCCATGTAGACCTGGTTTCTTCTGACTCCAACTAGACCTGGTTCTTCTGACTCCATGTAGACCTGGTTCTTCTGACTCCAACTAGACCTGGTTCTTCCGACTTCAAGGTTAGATATGGGTCTTCCAACTCCATGTAGACCTGGGTCTTCCAACTCCATGTAGACCTGGGTCTTCCAACTCCATGTAGACCTGGTTCTTCCGACTCCAAGTAGACATGGGTCTTCCAACTCCATGTAGACCTGGGTCTTCCAACTCCAATGTAGACCTGGGTCTTCCAACTCCATGTAGACCTGGTTCTTACAACTCCATGTAGACCTGGTTTTTCTTATGACTCCATGTAGACCTGGTTCTTCCGGACTCCAAGTAGACCTGGTTCTTCCAATTCCATGTAGACCTGATTCTTCCGACTCCAAGTAGACCTGGTTCTTCCAACTCCATGTAGACCTGGTTCTTCTGACTCCAAGTAGACCTGGTCTTCCAACTCCATTGTAGACCCTGGTTCTTTTGACTTACAAGTAGACTGGTTCTTCCGGACTCAAAATAGACCTGGTTCTTCCCGACCTCCAAATAGACCATGGTTCTTCCCAAACTCATATAGACCTGGTTCTCCAACTCCAAATAGAACCTGGTTCTTTCCGAACTCCAAATAGACCTGTTCCTTCCAACTCCAAACAGACCTGGTTTCTTCCGACTCCAAATGTAGACCTGGTTCTTACCGAAACTACCAAGTTAGACCTGGTATTCTTCCGAACTACCAAATAGGACCTGGTTCTTCCACGCCATGTAGGACTGGTTCTTTCCTAACTCATGTAGGAACCTGGTTCTTCCGACTACCAATGTAGGGACCTGGTTCTTCCTGACCTCCAAACTAGACCTGGTTACTTCCGACTTCCATGTAGGCCCGGTCTTAATGACCCCAAGGTCAGACCTTGGTTCTTGCCGACTCAATGTAGACCGATTCCTTTATGACTCAAATCGCCTGGTTTTCCAAAACCCATGTAGACTCTGGTTTTCTTCCGACTCCCAAGGAGACCTGGTTCTTCAACTTCCAAATTTAGACTTGGTTATTCCGAATCCATGTAGACCCTGGTTTCCTTATTGACTTCCAAATAGGACCAGGTTCTTCCAATCCATGCTACGACCTGGTTCTTCCGGTACTTCCAAATTAGACTGGTTCTTCCAACTCCAATGTAGACTTGGTTCTTCCGACTCCAATATACCTGGCTCTTCCAACTCCAAAAGGACCTTGGCTTCTTTCGACTTCATGTAGTACAGGTCATTCCTAAACTACAAGGAGAACCATGGTTCTTCCGACTCCCATGTAGAACCTGTTTCTTCGACCTCCAAATAGAAACCCGGTTCTTCCGGGGACTCCAAATGTAGACTGGTTCTTTAACTCCATGGGTAGACATGGTTCCAATTTCACCGAAACTCCTGTAGACCTGGTTCCTTTCTTGGACTTCCAACTTAGACCTGGTTCTTCCGACTCCATGTAGGACCCTGGTTTCTTATGGACTCCCAAACTAGGAACCTGGTTCTTTTCCTGACTCCATGTAGAACTGGTATTATTGGACTTCCAACAGGAACCCTGGTTCTTCCGAACCATGTAGACCTGGTTCCTTATGAAATTCCAACTAGACCTGGTTCTTCCTGAAACTGACCATGTAGACCTGGTTCTTTCCTGGGACTCAAACTAGACCTGGTTCTTCCTGAACTCCAACTAGTGACCTTGGTTTCCTTATGACTCCATGTTAAGAACCTGGATTCTCAGAATACCATGTAGACTTGGTTCTTATGACTCCAAATAACCTGGTTTCTTCCGACTAAATGTAGAACTGTTCTCCAACTCCATGTAGGGACCTGGTTCTTCGAACTCCATGTAGGATCCTGGTTCTTTCCGAACTTCCAAGAGGACCTGTCCTTCCTGAAACTACAACTAGACCTGGTCTTCAAACTTCAATGTTAGACCTGGTTATTCAACTCCATGTAGACCATGGTTCTTCTAACTTCCATGTTTAACCCTGGTTCTTCCGATCCATGTTAAGGGGGGGGGGGGACCTGGTAAAAAAACTTCCTGGACTTCCATGTTCCGACCTGGTTTCCTTATGGACTCCAAATTGACCTGGATTCTTTGATTCCATGTAGACCTGGTTCCTTATGAACTCCAAATGACCTGATTCTTCCTGGACTTCCAAATTAGACCTGGTTCTTTCAACTCCATGTAAGGACCTGGTTCTTCCAACTTCCATGTAGACCTGGTTCTCCGAACTCCATGTAGACTTGGTTCTTCACTCCAAGTAGGACCTGGTTCTTCCAAACTTCCAGTAGAGTGGTTCTTCCAACTCCATGTAGACCTTGGCTCTTCTAACTCCATGCCTAGACCGGGGTTCTTCTGACGACTCCCTGTAGAACCTGGTTTTAGGACTCCAAATATACCTGGTTCTTCCGGTTCCATGTAGACCTTGGCCATGACTCCAAATAGACCTGGTTCTTCCGATTCCATGTAGACTTGGTTCCTTAGGAACTCCAAATAGACCTGGTTCTTCCGACTTCCATGTAGACGGGTTTCTTCAAATACATGGGTAGAACCATGGTTCTTCTGCTTCCAACTAGACTGGTTCTCTGAACTCCATGTAGACCAGGTTCTTATGGACTCAAATTAGACCTGGTTTCTTCCGACTCCCATGTAGAACCTGGTATTGATGACTCCAAATAGACCGGTTCTTCCGGACTTCACGCTTGTTAGAGCTGGTTCTTCAAACTCCATGTAAGACCTGGTTTCTTCCGAACTCCATGTAGGACCTTGGATCTTCTACTTCCAACTAGAACTGGTTCTTCCTGAAACTCTAATGTCGGACCTGGTTCTTCCTGACCTACATCCTAGACTGGCTTCCGACTTCCAAGTAGATTCGGGTCTTCAATTCCAGGAGACCAATGGGTCTTCCAACTCCATGTAGACCTGGGTCTTCAACTCCATTGGCGACCTGGGGTTCTTCCAACTTCCATGTAGAATGGGGCTGTCTTCCAACTCCATGGTTAGACCTTCCCGGGTTCTTCCAACTCCATGTAGACCTGGTTCTTCCAACTCCATGTAGACCGGTCTTCCAACTTCCAGTAGAACTGGGTTCTTCCAAATACAAGTAGAACCCTGGGTTCTTTCCAACTCCATGTAGGACCTGGTTATTATTGACTTCCATGAGAATCTGTTCCTTAGACTTCAAGTGAGGGAACCTGGTTCTTCCAAAACTTCCATGTAGAACCTGGGTCTTCCAATTCCATGTAGACCTAGGTTCCTCCAACCTCCAATAGGGACTGGTTCTTCACCTTCCAAGTAGACCTGGTTCTTCCAACTCCAAGTAGAACCCTGGTTCTTCACTTCCAAGTAGACACTGGTTTCCCTATCCCAATCCAAGTAGGACCATGGTTCTGGCCACCTTGCAAGTTAGAACCTGGTTCTCCCCCTGAACTCCGAAAGTAGACTGGTTATTCCAACTTATGTTAGACCTGGACGTCCAACTCCAAGTAGACCTGGTATTCCAACTTCCCATGTTAGACTGGTTCTCCCAACTTCCAAAGTAGGCAACTGGTTCTCTAAACCATGGAGGCCTGGTTCTTCTGACTCCAACTAGGACAGTTCTTCCGACTTCCAAGTAGTTTGGGTTCTTCCAACTCAGGAGGGAACCTGTGTTCTTCCAACTTCCCAGTTATGGACCTGGTCTTTCCAAATCCATGTAGGACCCCCCCCCTTGGGGCTTCACCAACTCCATGTAGAAGGTTTCTACCAATTCCAAGGTTTAAGACCGGGTTCTTCCAACTCCATGTAGACCTGGTTCTTCCTGAAAAACTCCAACCTAGAAACCTGGTTCTTACGGACTTCCAAGTAGAACCGGGGTTCTTTCCAACTCCATGTAGACCATGGGTTCTTACAACCCAGTGTAGAACCTGGGTTCTTCCAAAACCCATGTTAGACCTGGTTCTTCCAACTTCCAAGTTAGAACCCGGGTTCCACCCTCACAAGGTAGGACCTGGTTTCTTCCGACTCCAAGGTAGGACATGGTTCTTTTCCAACCCATGTAGGACTGGTTTCTTCCAATCCAAATGTGAGACCTGGTGGCTTCCAAATTCAAGTAGACCTGGTTCTTCAACTCCATGTAGACCTGGTTCTTCCGACTTCAAGAGACCTTGAGGTCTTCCAAACTCCAAATGTTAGACCTGGGTCTCCAAACCGAGTTAGACCTGTGCCTTCAAATCCAATGTCCACCTGGTTCTCCAACTCCATCGTCGGGGACCTGGGTCTCCCAATTCCCATGTTAGCCTGGGTCTTCCAACTCCAAATGTAGACCTGGGTTTCTGATTCCATGTTAGACTGGTTCCTTATTATCCAAATAGACCTGGTTTCTTCCAACTCCATGTAGACCTGGCTTTCATTATGACCCAAATAGGACCTGTTCTTCCGAACCCATGTAGACCGGTTCGTCAACTCCATGGTTAGACCATTGTTCTTCTAACTTCCATGTAGGACCTGGTTCTTATGACTCCCCAAACTAGACCTCGGTTCTTTCCTTGACCTCCATGTAGGGACCTGGTTCTTCTTGACTTCCAACTAGACTTGGTTCTTCCGAACTTCAAGTAGATCCTGGGTCTTCCAACTCCATGTTAGACCTGGGTCCTTACAACTTCCATGTGTAGAACCTGGGTCATTCCAACTCCATGTAGACATGGGTCTTCCAACTTCCCATGGTAGACCTGGGTCTTCCAACTCCATGGTCGACCTGGTCTTCCCAACTCCATGGTTAGACCTTGGGACTTCCAAACTCCATGTAGACCTGGGTCTTCAACTTCATTTAGGAACTTGGTTCTTACAAACTCCAATGTAGACCTGGTTCGATGACTCCATGTTATAGACTTCGGGTTATTAATGCTCCAAATAGACACCTGGTTCTTCCTGCGACTACATGTTAAGACAATGGTTCTTCCAACTCCCAATGTAGACCTGGTTCTCTAATTGTTCCATGTAGACCTGGTTCTTCCGAACGACTCAATGTAGACCTGCTGGTTCTTCTGACTCAAACTAGACCTGGGTTCTTCCAAACTCCATGTAGACCTGGTTCTCTCTCCAACTCCATGTAGACCTGGGTCTTCTAACTCCATGTTTACACCTGGTTTCTTCCGACCCTCAATGTAGACCTGGTTTTCTGACTCATGGAGGACCTGGTTCTTATTCTTATGACTCCAAATAGACCTGGGATTCTTTAATCCAGTAGACTGGTTATTATGACCTCCAAATAGGCCCTTAGATTCTTTTGACTCCAACTAGACCTGGTTTCTTCCAACTCCCTATGAACGTAGACCGGGTTCTTCCAACTCCATGTAGGGACCTGCTGGTTATTCCGCACTCCATGTTAGACCTGGGGTTCTTCCCCAATCCAAGTTGAGACCCTGGTTATTCCAAATCCAATGTAAGACCTGGGTTCTTCCAACTCCATGGTTAGACCTGGTTCCTTTAAAACTCCATGTAAGACCTCGGTTCCTTCCGGGAACTCCATGTTAGACGCCTAAGGTTCCTTATGACTCCAAATAAGACTGTTTCCTTCCGGACTCCATTGAGACCTGGTTATGGACTCCAAAATAGAACCCTGTCTTCGACCCAATGTAGACCTGGTTCTATTGGACTCAAATTTTAGACCTGGTTCCTTCAAGACCTCCAATGTAGAACCTGGTTCTTCCAACTCCATGTAGAACCTGGTTCTTCTGGACTCCAACTAGACCTGGTTCTTCCTGGACTTCGATGTTAGACCTGGTTATTATGACCTACCAAATAGAACTGGTTCTTCCGAACTCCATTGTAGAAATGGTTCTATTTGACTTCCAATAGAACTGGTTCTTCCGAACTTACTGTGATCCTGGTTCTTTAAACTTCCAATGTGGACCTGGTTTTTCTAACTCTCATGTAGGAACCTGGTTCTTCTGACCTCCAACTAGACCTGGGTTTCTTCCCGACTCCCATGTAGACCTGGAGTTCTTCTGACTCCATCACCTAGAACCCGGTTCTTCCGACTTCAAGTAGATCTGGGTCTTCCCTAACTCCAGGTAGACCTAGGGTCTTCCAATTCCATGTTAGACCTAATGGGTCTTCCAATCCAATGTAGAAACCTGGGTCTTCCAACTCCATGGTTAGACCAATGGGTCGTTCCAACTCCAGTAGACCTGGTTTTTCCAATTCCAAGTAGACCTGGTTCTTTCCAACTACCTGTAGACCTGGTTCTTCTGGACTCCAACTAGACCTGGTTCTTCCGACCTCAAGTAGATCTGGGTCTTCCAAATCCATGTAGACCTGGTTCTTCTAACTCAATGTAGACAATAAGGCGTTTCTTCTGCCTCCCAACTAGACCATGGTTTCTTTCTGATCCATGTAGACCTGGTTCTCTGACTCCATCTAGGACCCTGGTTCTTCCGTACTTCAAGTAGGATCTGGAGGTCTTCCAAAACATCCAGGTTAAAGACCTGGGGGTCTTCCAACTCCATGTAGACCTGGGTGTTCTTCCAACTCAATGTAGGACACTGGGGGTCTTCAACTCCATGTATAGGACCAGGGGTCTTTCCACACTCCATGTAGACTGGGTCTTCTTCCAACTCCCATTTGTAGACCGGTTCTTCCAACGTCCAGAGGACCCGGGTCTTCCAACTCCATGGAGACCTGGGTCTTCCAAACTCCATCATTAGACTGAGTTTCTTCCCAACTCCATTGTAGACCTGGTTTCTTTATGAGCTCCATTGTAGATCTGGTTTTCTTCCGAACTTCCCTTCAAGGTTAGACAAGAACTGGTTTCTTCCAACTCCATGGTTAGACCGGGTGGGTTATTCCAAATTCCCATGTAGACCTTGGTTCTCCAACCTCCAAGTAGAATTGGGTTCTTCCACCTTCCAAGTAGGAACCTGGTTCCTTAAATCCAAGTAGACCGCTGTGGTTCTTCAGCTCCAAGTAGACCTGGTTTCTTTTCGAACTTCCCAAGAGAACCTGGTTCTTCCACCGCCAAAGTAGACCATGGTTTTCCGACTTCCCGAGAGTAGAACCCGGTTCTTCCACACCTTTATGTAGGACCATGGTTCTCCAACTTCCAAGTAGGACCTGGTTCGTCCAACTCCATGTAGACCTGGTTCTTCCAATTCCAAGATTAGACCTGGGTTCTTACAACTCCATTCGATAGAACTTTGGGTGGTTTCTTTGGACTCAAATAGGACCTGGGTTCTTTCCGAACTTTTTCCAAGTAGATTGGCGTCTTCCAACTCCCATGTAGAACTGTGTCCTTCCAACTCCATTGGGTAGACCTGGGGGTTATTCCAACTTCCCATGTCAGAACATGGGTCTCCAACTCCATGTTAGACCTGGTTTAAATTCCCATTCCAAAAAGTAGGACCCTGGTTCTTTCCAAAACTCCCTGTAGAACTGTGGTTCTTTTGACTCCACCTAGACCTGGGTCTTCTTACCGACTTCACCAAGGTAGGACCTGGGTTCCTTCCAACTTCCATGTAGACCCTGGAAGTCTTCCAACTCCATGAGACCTTGGTCTTCAACTTCCATGTAGAACTGGGTCCTTTCCAAACTTCCAAAGTAGACCTGGGTCTTCCACCTTCCAAGTAGAAACTGGTTCTTCCGCCACTCCAAGTAGGACCTGGTTTCTTCCCAACTCCAATGTTTTAGGACCTTGGTTCTTCCAACTTCCATGTTAGACCTGGTTCTTCCAATCTCAAAGTAGACCAACTGGGGTTCTTTCCAACTCAATGTAGACACCACCCCCTGGTTCTTTCCGACTTCAAGTAGACCTGGGTCTTTCCCAAAAAAAACTTCCATGTAAGAAGCCGGGGTCTTTCCAACCTCCGAGTATAGGACCTGGGTTCTTCACAACTCCATGTAGACCGGGTTCTTCCCAACTTCCATATAGTAGGAACCCATGGTCTTGGGTCTACCAAACTCCATGTAGAACCTGGGGTGGGTATTCCAACTCCATGTAGACCTGTTCCTATGGGACTCCAAATAGACTGGTTCTTCCAACTCCATGTAGGACCGGGTTTCTTACTCCATGTCTAGACCCTGGTTCTTCTAAATCCATGTAGACCTGGTTCTTGGTCTGACTTCAAACTAGGGGACCCTGAGGTTCTTTTGCCTCATTTGACCTGGTTCTTCCTGACTTCCAACTAGACTTGGGTTCTTCCGACTTTTCAAATAGATCTAGGGTCTTCCAACCCATGTAGACCTGGGTCTTCCAACTTCATGTAGACCCTCCGGGTCTTCCAACTCCAGTAACATGGGGCTTCCAAACTCCATGTAGACCTGGTCTTCAATCCATGAGACCTGGGTCTTCCAAATCCATGTAGACCTGGGACTTCCAAACTCCATGTAGACCCCTGGGTCTTCCCAACTCCATGTAGACCTGGTTCTTACAACTCCATGTAGACTGGTTCTCTTATGACCTCCATGTAGACCTGGTTCTTCCGGACTTCAAGTGACCTGGTTTCTTCCAACTCCATGTAGAATGGGTTTCTTCCAATTGTAGACTGGTTCCTCCAACTCCAAGGAGACTTGGTTCTTCCACCTCCAAGTAGACCTGGTTCTTCCAACTCCAAGTAGACCTGGTTCTTCCAAACTTCCAAGTAGGAACCGTTCTTCCAACTCCAAGTAGACCTGGTTCTTCCACCTGCAAGTAGACCTGGTTCTTCCGACTCCGAGTAGGACCTGGTTCTTGCCAACTTCCATGTAGACCTGGTTCTTCCAACTCCAACCGTAGACCTGGTTCTTCCAAACTCCATGTAGACCTGGTCCTTTTTCAATACCCAACAATTCCAAGTAGACCTGTTCTTCCAACTACATGTAGACCTGTTCTTCTGACTCCAACTAGAACCTGGTTACTTAACGACCAAATCAAGTAGATCGGGTCTTCAACTCCATGTAGACCAATGGGTCTCCAATTCCAAATCATGTAGACCTGGTTCTTCCAACTCCATGTAGACCTGGGTCTTCCAACCTCCATGTAGACCATGGTTCTTCCAATTCCAAGTAGACCTGGTTCTTCCACACTCCATCGTAGACCTGGTTAACTTCCTGACTTCTCCAACTAGACCTGGTTCTTCCGACTTCAAATAGGACCTGGGTCCTTTAGCTCCAACGCCATGTAGACCTGGGTCTTCCAACTCCATGTAGACCTGGGTCTTCCAACTCCATGTGAGAACCTGCGGTTCTTCCAACTCAAAGTAGACCTGGTTCTGCCACCTCCAAGTAGACCTGGTTCTTCCGACTCCAAAGTAGGACCTGGTTCTTCCAACTCCATGTAGACCTGGTTCTTCCAACTCCATGTAGACCTGGTTCTTCCAATTCCAAGTAGACCTGGTTTCTTCCAACATCCGTAGACCTGGTTCTTCCGACGGTTGTTAGCAAGTAAGACCTGGGTCTTCCATTAACTCCATGTAGGACCTGGGTCTATTCCAACTACGAGTAGACCTGGGTCTGTTCCAACTCCATGTAGACCTGTTCTTCCAACTCCATGTAGACCTGGCGGGTCTTCAAAACTCCATGTAGACCTGGAGTCTTCAACTCCATGTAGACCTGGGCTTCTTACTTTCCATGTAGACCTGGTTCTTCCAACTCCATGTAGACCTGCGGTTTCTTATGACTCCATGTAGACATGGTTCTTCCGACTTCCAAGTAGACCTGGTTCTTCCAACTACATGTAGACTTGGGTCTTCTAATTCCATGTAGACCTGGTTCTTACACCTCCAGTAGACCTGGTTCTTTAATTCCAACTCCAAGTAGACCTGGTTCTTCCACCTCCAAGTCAGACCTCCTGGCTTCTTCCAACTCCAAGTAGACCTGGGTCTTCTCCACCTCCTTTAACGTAGACTGGTTCTTCCACCTCCAAGTAGACCTGAGTATTCCCACTCCGAGTAGACCTGGAAATTCTTCCAACCTCCATGTAGACCTGGTTCTTAACCAACTCCAAGTAGACCTGGTTCTTCCAACTCCATGTAGACCTGGTTCTTCCAACTCCAAGTAGACCTGCCGGTTCTTCCAACTCCATGTAGACCATGGTTCTTCCAACTCCATGGAATAGACCTGGTTCTTATCCGACTCCAATGTAGACCTGGTTCTTCCGACTTCAAGTAGACCTGGTTCTTCCAACTCCATGTAGACCTGGCTCTTTCCAAACTCCAAGTAGACCATGCCGGTTCTTGTTCCACCTACCAAGTAGACCTCCGGTTCGTTCCAACTACCAACGTAGACCTGGTTCTTCCAACTCCATGTAGACCTGCCGTTCTTCCAACTCCAAGTAGACTGGTTCTTCCACTCCATGTAGACCTGGTCTTCCAACTCCTATGTAGACCTGGTTCTTATGACTCCAATGTAGACCTCGGTTCTCCGACTTCCAAGTAGACCTGTTTCTTCCAACTCCAAATGTAGACCTGGGTCTTCCAACTCCAAGTAGACCTGGTTCTTCCAACTCCATGTAGACCTGGTTATTCCAACTCCCAAGTAGGACCTGGTTCTTGTTCCAACTCCAAGTAGACCTGGTTCTTCCACCTCCAAGTAGACATGGTTCTTCCAACTACCAAGTAGACCTGGTTTTCTTCCAACTCCAAGAGACCATGGTTCTTCCACCTCCAAGTAGACCTGGCTTCTTCCAACTAAACCAGTAGACCTGGTTCTTCCACTCCAAGTAGACCTGGTTCTTCCGACTCCAAGTAGACCTGAGTCTTCCCCCCAACTCCGAGTAGACCTGGTTCTTCCAACTCCATGTAGACCTGGTTCTTCCAACTCCAAGTAGCACCAATGGTTCTTCCAAACTCCAATGTAGACTGGTTCTTCCGACTCCAACCAAGTAGACCTGGGTCTTTCCAAACTCCAAATAGACCTGGGTCTTCCAACTCCATGTAGACCTGGTTCTTCCGACTCCAAGTAGACCTGGGTCTTCCGACCCAAGTAGACCTGGTTCTTCCAAACTCCATGTTGACCTTCCAAATATTTAGTGAAAGGCTAAAAAGGCTAACCAGAAAATGAGCAGGTGGATGCAATTTGGGAAACAGATAGACTGATATTGCATAAGGAAATAAGATATTTCAAAATATAGTATAAACGCTGTATTTATTCCAACGGAACATGAATCATGTTAAGGCAATGAAACTTCCAGGTCTACATGGAGTTGGAAGACCCAAGTCTACCTGGTTCTTCCTGCTCCATGTAGACCTGGAAGGTTTCATTGCCTTAACATGATTCATGTCCGTGGAATAATACAAAACCCCATTATATTATTATTAACTATTTTCTTATTTTCTTATATCAGTCTATCTGTTTCCCAAAATTTGATCCACCTGCGCATTTACTGGTTTGCCTTTTTATCCTTTCACTAAATATTTGAAAGTTCATCTACTTTCAGTCCTCTCCCATGTTAGCGCTGTTTCCATGTTTCCTCCCTCTTGTATACTGTACCCATATTATTTCTGTTTTTCTTAGGTTTATCTTAGGCTAATTTCTCTAGAAATGTTGTGCATTCTGTTAGGCAAGTTTAGTCAGCATTGTGATGTTTTTCTGATGAAATTAGTCGGTACGCCAGTGTAAACCTCCGTTTTCTTCCTCAACTTCTTTCATTTATTACATCCGTAATAATCTGAAATCATTTTAAAACGTTCGTAAATTATATTCTATCCTTCGAAGCACAAGCGTAGTAGTTATTCTTATTTAACACATTTTCTGGACGAAGGTGCACAAGCCTTCTGTAAAATCTGAAAACATTACCAAGGAAATAATCTGTTGATTTTACAAGATAACAAGTTTGCCGTGGTACCGATTAGATTTACCTGTGGCATTGGTACCGAGAGCGACAGAGCAATACAAATATAACACAGCACTGTAATAAAAAGAAAAAACTTTCATAAAAAAAATAGGAACGACTGAAAAAGCTTTCACGGAGTCTCAGGCAACTGTACATTCACCTTCTTCCCCCCAAAATACAGATGAATGGTGGTTTCGAGCATCGCATAAAAACGAATGAGAAGTTCATGTTTCTGGCCCCGAAATCGTGATAAAAACCGATGAATTTCTCTCTCTCTCTCTCTCTCTCTCTCTCTCTCTCTCTCTCTGCAGAATTATCAGAATTATGTCAACTTAAAATACATTGCTTCGTAGCATTGCATCCCCATATTTGCGAAAAAATAAACTTCACCGAACAAGGACTTTGGATACAAAAATTACAAAATCACAAGAAAAATATTTCATTCACATTTGAATTTCAAAAATGTGATTTTAGTGTGTTTCAAATGAAAATTACGGATTACTCAGCGTTTGTCGCGTTTTCTATTAAAAGTAGTTTTTTTTTTTTTTTTTTTTTTCGCCGCTGTGCAGTCTTTATTCGTTTTTTCTCTCCTAGTCTCAAAAATTCTCACTCGAAGAATTGTCACTCCTTTTTCTGTATTTCAGCGTTGACAGAAACAGAGTACGTCCTACAACTACTTTTCTTTTTTCAACTTTTCATCAATCAAAGATCGCATTTGTTTTACGATTTGATTTTTCAGATTTAGGCAGTCAGGAAATACTGCGGCACTTTCGACCATTAAGCGCCAGACAGAGAAGAGAGGGGGTTGGAGAGGTTGGACAGCAAAAATAAAGAAATCCAGAAAATAAAACACGAGATGAAGTGAGAGGATTTAAAGGTTGTATATACCAACTTAAATACCCAAAGTGTTAGGATATTTTGGGTGTTATATATTATAACTAGCCACTGCATTTGCTATAAACTCTTACCTGTGGAGAGGATGATAGGATTGTCAGTGTATATTCTCTTATTCCACCGTCTTGGCGATCGCGGTATCACAAATATATGAGCATCGGAGCTAAATACACAATAAGGTATCATATCCTACAACATGAGTTAGACTTTACAGGATGGAAGTCTGTCATATAGGATTCCATTCTAAATATAAGAATAAGTGACTACACTTAAGCACTACAATATGCTCTATAATGATACGATTACCATTAAACTGAACGCGCCCACTAAACGAAGTATTCCCGCGTTTCTTTCATAAAGTGACATTACAGAAAAAATGTAATTATACATGCATTAGTATGTATACGAAATATACTTAAATATAAGCCAGTGGTGCATGTTCTTATCTAAACCTCCCAGTATGTACCTGTACAATATTCTTTGTCTTGTCTTCTCTACTTATAATTTATATTTGTTGTTGTCTTGAGACACTTCAAATTACTGTAATGTCACTTTCATATTTGTTTTCTCAACACAAACAAATATCTGTAATCTCTGAATCGGGAGGGAGTAAGATAGTGTAAGAAATATTGGACTTGTGTAAACTTCGTGTATGTGTACTCAGTACACAAACATATCTAGCGAATAAATATGTGTGTACGACTGATTGTGATAAATATTGATTGACTTATAGTGTCGTTTTAATGAATAGGTTTTCGAGTGTTTGAAGAATTCAAAATTCAGTTTTCCTTGAGTTGTACCGAAAACATCTTTGTGCGTATCAGAGGCAGTGGACAAATTTACCGAAACAGCTGCACTGATGTATCAAAACAACTTCAAAATTTTGTGTCGCCGAAGAATGACTTGTATAGCAATGACCGGTTCTCGTTTATGAACGTATGATATGAATAACGCTTTTTTTACTCGCACATTTGCAATTCAGATTTGTTAACAACGTATGTGATTAGTTAAATGACAGAGTGAAAACACACACACACGCACACTTCTAGCATGGCTCTCCCTTCATACACGTTCTTTCAAAACTCCTGAACCAATCCATCTCGAGGTCAAATAAGTTCACTTATCCACATTCACAATTGTTCTGTGTAATAGTACTATCGCTAAAAGTACCTCACTCAAACTGGATGCTATCTAAAGTGACAAGCTTTAAAGGACAAAACAGTCCTCATTATCAAGTATCCGTGAATGACCCCACATTTAGCCCAGGTGTATTTCTATGAGTGTGCTGGCTTCTTCATCTTTTAATTACACTGCTTCTCGTTTGGCCCTCCCTCGTGACCTTGACTCTCTCTGCCCGTGGCACGTTCCGGGTGTGATTTTCCATATGGTGTGTTGTGTTTGTGCGTATCTTTCCTATTGTGGAGTATATGATTTTTCTTGCTATAAAAAAAAAATCAAGACACCGTATGGAAAATGAACACCTGGAATGTACCGGGGGCAGAGAAAGGCCAAGATCACGAGGGAGGGACCAATTAGGAGAGGCAGGGTAAATTAAAGATCAAACTGGCCTACATATTGGGTCATTTCACAGATACTTAATGATGTCTGTTGGCCCTGAAAGCTTGTAACTTTGTGATGAACAAAAAACTCAGCTAGATAGTATCTAGTTTGAATGATCCTTTTAGTAATTGTACTATTTCACAGAACCGTGGTGATAAGTTAACTTATTTGACAACGGTGACGCACAACCGAATCTGGTTCCTCAAGAAATATGTAGGTAGTATGTATGTATGTATGTCCGTACTTTATATAATATATCTATAGATAGATATATATATATATATATATAATATAATATCTATATATATATATATATAATATAGATATAATATATAATAAATATATATATATATATATATATACATATAATATTATATATCTATATATATATATAGTATATATATATATATATATTATATATATATATATCTATAGAATATATATATAAATATATATATAATATATATATATATATATATACATATACATAAGTTCCTCACTGGAAGAGTGAGTTGCGTACATGCCTATCAGTCTATTAGCCTGAGTTCACTCCCAGCTACTACCAATGCGGAACCCGAGGAATATTATTTCTGGTGATTAAAAATTCATTTCTCGATATAATGTAGTTCGCATCGCACAATAAGCTGTAGGTCACGTTGCGTTAAGTAACGAATTGGTTACTGAAACACGTAAAAAAAAAAAAAAATCTAATCCCTTCCGGCCAGTCCTTGGAGAGCTGTTAATCAGCTCAGTGGTCTGGTTAAACTAAGATATACTTAACTTATA
>NC_061107.1:128983924-129000516 GCF_015104395.2 Macrobrachium nipponense | reverse complement strand
TAATATCCATCATTTTTGACATTTTGTTTCTCACTCATTCTCACCCACCTTCCTACCGGGGCTGAACTTGGGTTTAAAAGGCATCAGAAGTGTCACTTTTCATCTCAGCGACCTCAAAAGCTATGGATCAGACAGTAATATCTGTAGTTTCTGGTTATATTTAGATGTCACCACTTTTCCAGCCCCTCTTCCTATCGGGGCTGAACTTAAACTTCAAGAACATCGGGAGTTTCACTATTTATCTCAGCGACCTTGAAAACTATAAATTAGACACTATATCTGTCGTTTTCAATTATTTTTAAAGGCATGTCATCCTCTTCCCATACCTTTCTCACTGTCCTCCTATCTGGGTTAAACTTGGATTTGAAGGCTGATCAGAGTGTCACTGTTCATCTCAGCCACCTCAAAAATGACGGATTAGACACTAATATCTGTCTTTTTTCGTTATTTTTACATGTCATCCCCTTCCCACCCCTTTTTAGCCCCCTTCCTATTGTGGCTAAACTTGGACTGAAAGTGCATTGGAAGTATCACAATTCATCTCAGCGTCCTCCAAAACCATTTCTTTTTTTATATGTCAGCCCTTCCCATCCCTTCTCACGATGCCCCCTTCCTATCAGGGCTGAACAAGGAATTATAGGGTATCAGGAGCATCACTAATCATCTCAGCGGCCTCGCAAGCTATGGATTAGACACTAATATCTGTCGTTTGAGAGTATTTTTACATGTCATCCCCTCCCCACCCCTTATCAACCCACCCCCCTTTCCTATCAGGGCTGAAGTTGGACTTAATTGGCATTAGGAGTGCCATTAGCACAGCTAATCATCTCAACAACCTTGAAAACTATGGATTAGACTCTTAAATCCGTCGTTGTTGGTAATTTTCACATGTCACCCCTTTCCCCCCCCCCTCCCTATTGAGGTTGAACATGGACTTGAAGGGCATCGGGAGTGTCACTATTCATCTGAGCATCCTCAAAAACTGTGGATTAGACACTAATATCTTGTTTTCGATTATTTTTATGTCACCACCTTTGCACCCTTTTTCACCCTCCGGCCCTGTTGGGGCTGAACTTGGACTTGAAGGGCTTCGGGAGGTTTCACTGTTCATCTCAGCAACCTTGAAAATTATGGATTAGACACTCATACCTGTCGTTTTCATTTATAATTATTTTCACCTCTTTCCCACCCCTCCCCTTTCCCACAATGTCTTTTCCCCACAGTCTTCTTTCCTAGATGCCAAGTTTGGTTGAAATTTCTCAATGCGTGTCAAAGTGTACATGGCACATACATACACACACACATAGCACATATATACATACATACATACATTTATATATATACATATATATAGATATAGATATAGATATATAAGTATATATACATATGTATATATAAATATACATACACGTGTGTTTTCATATGTATATATCATATATATATATATGTGTGTGTGTGTGTGTGTGTGTGTGGTGTGTGTGTGTGTGTGTGTATTTCACAATTTCACAGGGAAACATTAACATGAGATATAAACCCTCACTGGTTTTGTCGTGAAGAGGCCCGATACATGATGTAGCAATTTGCATTATAAATGCTAGGGTGAACGCCCAAACATACATTGAGTTAAAAAATATCGCATCTGACAGCGAGAGCTGTTACCTCATTCGTGCCCGAGGTCAGTGCTCCATTAACCCTCTTACGCCGATTGGACGTATTAAAACGTCGAGTCAAAATGTCTGGCCCGTATGCCGATTGGACGTACCATACGTCGACTCAAAAAAGTTTTTTTTAAAATTCGAAAATTCGCGGAAAAATACTTATAGGAGGCCTACCAGCCGAAAACTTTTGAATCACGCGCCTTGGGGGATGCTGGGAGATCACGGATCAAGGCCTTTGTTTTGTTTTGAAGCGTGACCCAAGTGCGCATGCGCGGAATCCTTCCTTCTCGCTCCAGCCAGCATCATCGTAGCATCATCCGTCAGCGATCTTTTTTTTGCCGCAATCGTGTTTGACTGAGCTTGTGCGAGACTTTGAACATTTGTGTTGGTACAGAACGTTCATAAGAGATGTCTGACCGTCGTATGACACGCGAAAGGCGCGTTTTACGTCGGAAGGGATCGTGTTAGAAGAGTTTTGGACTTGGATGCTGGCGAAGGACCCAGCACCCAACCTGACCTCGGTCCTCAACGCCGTTCTGTGCGACCACGTGTCGATGAAAGTGCTTCGAATGTGTCTCATTTGCCGTTAGTAACCCCAAGGAAACATCGTGCCATCCTTAGGGGCATTCGTAGGAATTTGGGAGGGCTCAAACAAAGAGACATTGACGATTATTTATCGGAGCTCGATCGAGAGCATTTGGCAAGTCCTCATTTTGATGGCGGTTGGTCATCCAGTGACGAGGACATTACTCCCGATCATAGTGATGACGAGGATTATTTGCCCCCAATGTCCGTTCGAGGGTCACATCCCGAAAGTGAACTAGAATTTAGTAGTTATAGTGCTTATGAGGGGGAATCTGAGGAGGGGAGGACGATGATTTAGGATCAAGTTTTGTTGTGATGATGATGGGGATACAGAAAGCGAAGGCTTGAGTGAGGGAGATGGGCCAGTGAGGGGGGTTCTGTGTGGGAAATCGTGCCCGCGCTCGTGCCCGCGCTCGTGCCCGCGCGCGCGCGCGCGCAGGGGCACGTAGAAGGTCGGATAGTCGTGCTAGCCTAGGGTCGTCCGAGAGCGACGATGGGTGGACAGAGGACCCCACCCACACCTACCATGCATCCATTTACGGCAAATCCTGGCCTCACCGTACCTGTCCCTGACTGCTCTGGGTTTGTTCAGCTTTTCCTTACGCGGGAATTGCTGGAGTACCTGGTAGCAGAGACGGTGGACTACGCCAGGTATTGCCGTGATGAACTACGCACGACATTATCTTATCACTGGCGAGGCTGCGACCTCTCTGACATGGCGCATTTTTTGGGGCTCCACGTTTTTTTTGGATTGATTCCTGCTGCCGACGTCAGGATGTAGTTGGAGGCGTAATTTTCATTTTATGTACGCCCTATGTGCCCGGCATTATGCCCCGTGATACTTTCCTGGCGTTGGACAGATATGTTTTAACGCCTTCAACCGAAGGGCCATACCCCGGAATAACTCTGATCGCCTCATTTAGTGCGCCCAGTGTTGGAATATATTCGTGAACGCTGTAAAACTCTCGTGATTCCTGGAAAGAACCTTTCTTTAGATGAGGGATGATGCCTTACAAAGGACGTCTAAGCATCAAAGTGTATAACCCCAAGAAGCCGAAGAAATATGGCGTGAAATTTTTTTTTTTATTACCGAGGCCAACACTGGCTACGTCGTGGACTTTTCGGTGTATTCCGGGGTCTTCTCCACGATGCGTGACACTGTTTTCGAGCTTGTGGATCGTTCCGTAAACCAGGGATACCACCTGTTTATGGATAATTATTATAACTCGGTATCCCTGGCCCAGGAAACTGTATGATGCAGGTGTTCACGTCAGTGGTACCCTTGCGGTTGGTGCGTGGGGCCCCGAATTCCCTCAAGAGGTACGCTAGCCATCAGCAACATCTGGCAAGAGGAGAGACACAGTGGCGGCGGAAGGGAGCTGTCCTTCGTCATCTGTGGCAAGGTGTCCGACTCGTCCCCATGATTACGACGAGCCATGACTGTCCCCAAGGAGATCGTGCAGCGGAAGAAGACGCCGTCGACAGGGCCGAGTTGTGTATGAGCATTTTTCCGTTTGTTGAGCGCGCCCTACCGTCATTGGGCACTACAATAGGCACATGGGAGGAGTTGATCTCTTTGATCAACTCATCCAATATTTATCCCTTCGCCAGGAGAACCAGAAGGTGGACACAGAAGCTCCTCAAATACATCCTTCAGTTGGCCCTCCAAAATCCTACGTACTCTCTGTGGGTACTACGGTCCCGATCTACGGAGGATGAGCCACTTACAGTTCTTGAGGCAGCCGGGGAAGCCCTCATCAACTTTGCATCCAATGAGTGGCCTTCCATGTCTGCCCCCTGCCCCGAGCTGTAGATCTACCCATAGAGGAAAGGGCAGACCATTCGGGTGCCAACTTCGGTCATCCTTCTGCCGACGCCCCTGCTGCTGACGCCCCCTGCTGCCGCCGCCCCTGCCCCTGCTGCCGCCGCCCCTGCTGCCGCCGCCCCTGCTGCTGACGCCCCTGCTGCCGCCGCCCCTGCTGACGCCCCCACCCGCGCCCCCACTTCTCGTCGGGTAGTGGACCCTCCGTTGTCGGCTAATGCCAGGGGATCACACACTGGATCTCCTAGAAGGGCGCAGGCAGAAACGGTGCCGGGTGTGCCATATGAATGGCAGAAGGAGAGACACCCGGTTCTTCTGTCGCACCTTGCAAGATAGCTCTATGCAGGTTCGGGGAGTGTGACCGCAAATACCACAGTGTGGCCTTGTATTGGAGTGCGACTCAGCGGCGGTCAAGGGAGGGCGCACGGAACCGCGCCCTATCCCAGCGGCCGTAAGGGCGCGCGTCTCCCTCCTCCACCTGTACCTCGTCATGTCGAGAGGAAAAAAATGCAAGACTCTTCAATGGAGGAGGGAGAAAACAAGAATAGAACGAAGAGTCAGGATTACGAGTGAGTATTCTGCATTTCATTTTATATTTAGTTTTATATTTATTACAATTTTTTTTTTATATATCTGAATGTGGTGCGATATAAAATAATAATAAGACATTTCATTGTATGCGAAAAGAGAAGTGTCACCTGCATTCCTTTTATTTATGTATTGGTACCAGAATCGAAGAATGTAATATATATATATTTTACGTATATATTATATATAGTATATATATATATATATATATATATATATATATATATATATATATATATATATATATATATATATTATAAATATTTTTTTTGGGGGGTTTTTTTTTGGGGGTAAGCAAATTACTTACAGTCTAGTAATATTCAATCATTTATCTTCATTTTAAAACATATCGCAAGTCGCTAGGAACAATATCTCCGATATTTGGTGAATATTTTTTTGAAAAAAAATATATTCGTCGCGCTCGATTCTACTCGCCGAAATCTCAACGGACAACGCGTAGGTAACACATCTTACTCTAAGTTGTCTTCATTTTCATATTCACGCTAAAGATTTATATATAATATGGGGGCGTGCGGCAAAAACATGCCACAATATACAAAAAAATATGAAAGGTGTAGCATTTATAACATTTTTGAAATAGCATATAATTTTTGTACGATAAGTACTAAAAAAACTACGACTCGATCGGAACTTTGACTCAACCGAAAAGGTAAAAAAACGCATTTATAACATAAAAATCTTACAGTCTAGTAATATTCAATCATTTATCTCCATTTTCTTAAAACATATTGCAAGTCTCTAGAACAATAATCTCGATTTATGGTGAATTTTTTTGAAAAAAATAATTTTTTTTCCCCTCGCCGCGAACGATTTTCGGCCGAAAATCTCCGGAAACGCGTAGGTCACATTCTCCTAATATTTTGTGCCTTTTCATATTACGCTTTTTTGGTTTTTTAAAGGTTTATTATGGAAATGTGCGCAAAAACATGCACAATATAACAAAAAATATTGGAAGGTTGTAGCATTTATCATTTTTTGAAATATTTGCATATAAAGTAACGATAAGTTACGAAAAAAACTACGATCCCCCCCCCCCCGGTCACTTTGACTCAACGAAAAGGTAAAAAAAAAAAACGCATTTATAACATAAAAATCTTACGGTCTAAGTAATATTCAATCATTTACTTCATTTAAAAATTTCATATTGCAAGTCTCTAGAACAATATCTCGATTATGGTGAATTTTTGAAAAAAATATTTTTTTTCCCCCCGCGCGACGAATTTTCGGCGACCCTCTCGGAAACGCGTAGGTCACATTCTCCTAATATTTGTGCCTTTTCATATTCCAACTTTTTTTTAAAGGTTTATATATGGAAATGCGCAAAAACATGCACAATAACAAAAAATATTGGAAGGTGTAGCATTTATCATTTTTGAAATATTTGCATATAAAGTACGATAAGTACGAAAAAAAAACTACGATCGGTCAACTTTGACTCAACCGAAAAGGTCAAAAGCAAAAAACGCATTTATACATAAAAATCTTACAGTCTCGTATATTCAATCATTTATCTTCATTTTAAAACATATTGCAAGTCTCTACAACAATATCTCGGATTTATGGTGAATATTTGAAAAAAAAATATTTTTATTCCGTCCCACGCGCGATTCTCGGCCGATTCTCGGAAACCGCAAAAGTTTGGTCACAATCCTAATATTTGTTCCTTTTTTTTCATATTACGCTTTTTTTTAAAGTTTTATATATGGAAAATGGCACAAAAAATGCCCACAATAAACCAAAAAAAATTAATGGAAGGTTTGTAGAATTTTCCTTTTCATATATTTTGGCATATAAAAGTACGAAAGTACGAAAAAAACTTTTTACGATCGGGGGGTCACTTTACTCAACCGAAAAGGGTTAAAAAAACGCCATTTATAACCTAAAATTCTTACAGTCTAGTAATATTCCATCATTTATCTTTCATTTTACATTTAATTGCAAGTCTCTGAACAATATTATTCGATTTAATGGTGGAATTATTGAAAAAAAATATATTCCGGTCCGCGCGCCGTTCCTCGCCGATCCGGAAAACGCTAGGTCACATTCCTCCTATATTTGCCTTTTTATATAAACGCTAGGTTTATATATGAAAATTGTGGGCCGGGGGGGGCAAAAAAAAAAACGCAAAAAAACAATATAACAAAAATTATTGAAGGTCGTAGCATTTCTCATTTTTTTTTATATTTTGCATATAAAGTACGATAAGTACGAAAAAACCTCAATCGGTCAAAACTTTGGCTCAAAAAAAACGAAAAGGTAAAAAAAACATTTTATAACATATAAATCTTAACAGTCTAGTAATATTCATCACTTATCTCATTTAAAAAAACAAAAATATTGCAAGTCTCTAGAACAATATCTCGATTTATGGTGATATTTGAAAAAAATATTTTTTTTTTATTCCGTCCGCGCGCGATTCTCGGCCGAAAATCTCGGAAACGCGTAGGTCACATTCTCCTAATATTTGTGCCTTTTCATATTACGGCTTTTTTTAAAAGGTTTATATATGAAAATGTGCGCAAAAAAAAACATGCACAATATAACAAAAATTAGTGAAGGTTGTAGCATTTCTCATTTTTTTTATATTTTGCATATAAAGACGATAAGTACGAAAATTAAAAAAACTACGATCGGTCAACTTTGACTCAACCGAAAAGGTAAAAAAACGCATTTATAACATATAAATCTTACAGTCTAGTAATATTCAATCATTTATCTTCATTTTAAAACATATTGCAAGTCTCTAGAACAATATCTCGATTTATGGTGAATATTTGAAAAAAATATTTTTATTCCGTCCGCGCGCCGATTCTCGGCCGAAAATCTCGGAAACGCGTAGGTCACATTCTCCTAAATATTTGCCTTTTCATATTACTGCTTTTTTTAAAGTTTTATATTGATTAAAATGTGCGCAAAAACATGCACAATATAACAAAAATTATTGGAAGGATTGTAGCATTTCTCATATTTTTTTATATTTGCATATAAAAAAAAAACTTTAACAAAAAATTCGACATTCGGTCAACTTTAACTCGTTCGAAATGGTAAAAAACTGCATTTGTAAGCTAAAACTCTTACAGTATCGTAATATTCAATCATTTCCTTCATTTCGAAACAAATTGCAAGTCTCTATAACATATTTCGATTTATGGTGAATTTTTTAAAAAATTATTTTTTTACATCCGCGCGCTACGAATTCATGCATCATTTGTGATAATATTTTCTCTGTGTTGCTTTTATCGTTTTACAATGTGTTATAATATCAAAAATGATCGCAATTTAGTGCACATTACAACGAAAAAAAAAAAGTAACTGTTACCTCTAACCGTTTGGCGCACAGCGCGATTGGAATACAATTATGTATGAAGAATTTTTTTTTTTTTTCGCTACCATATATCGCATTATTTATATATGATAATGATATTATTTTTCATTTTATGATGATTGCATTCTAAACTTCAGGCAATGACAAAAAAAGGAGCCAAAAAAATTAACTCTTAATCTTAAAAAGTACGCGCGCTGTAAATTTTTGAAAAATTATTTTTTTCCACTTCCGCGCTCACTCCAAACCAGGCCCGGCATACGGGAAGACGTGATTTTAGGGCCCCGGCGTAAGAGGGTTAATGAACAAAACTTGTTTTTTTCTTTTTCATAAATGGGGTCACACCTTTTCTCTTAAGCCCAGGAAAACTATCATTCTCAAAATCTATACATTTTGCATATGAATTTTCATATGCGTTTTGAATACGGATTTCCAAATACATTTTACATATTAATTTTCAGTTACATGGTTTACGTTTATGCATCCCTAGCTGCTTTTCATAATCTTACAGAAAATCTGTTTTATTGAACTGGATTCATTTACGTTTCTTTTTAACATACTAGAATTAATCAGCCTTTTGAAACCTGTCCTGTTGATAGCATGCAATACTTTCCTGTTGATATACAGTTTTTATGCTGGTTTGCAATTTTTCCCAGTGACTTTCAGGTCAGTCCAATGTAAAAATTATCACATAACTTGAATAGAAATCTAAATATACATCTACTGTTGTATAGTTTTGCTCGTGCAAGTGAGTTTTACCGAATTAAATTTCGAGTAGACGCTAAGTAGATGATTATTTAAGGTAAAAACGAAACACAGTGCAACCATTCCCAGTGATTTTCCAGTCTGATAAATGTGAGACTTGCCAAATGGATTTTGAGATATGCATCTCCTAGCAAAATATGTCTGTGTGTGTCCGTGTGTTTGTGTGTGTGTGTGTGCGTGCGTGTGTGTGCGTCTGTGTGTATGTTTGTGAGTGAGTTTTAGCTACTGAAATTTCGTGTAGACGCGAAATACACGATTTCAAAAGGAAAAAACAAACAGTGCATTTATCCATTGATTTTCCAGTTTGATAATAATAAATATAAGAATTGCTATTTGGGATGTGAAATGTGCATTTCTAGTAATGTGTGCGTTCATGTGTAAGAGTTTTACCTAATGAAATTTCGGGTAGACACTAAATAGACTTTTCAAGGAAAGAAGCAAAGCACAGCCCAACATTCCCTCGTAGACAAAATGCCAAATGCAGAAAAAGGGGAATAATAAAATACGGCGAAACGGGCGGCGGAACCAAATGAATGGCCTCCTCTCCCGAGAATTCGTGTGGGCCATTATGCTGTTATGGCCAAGCTGTTGCAACAACGCCAGTGAATCATGTATCACTGGCAATAATTTTCACGTGCTTTCTCGTTTTCCACTCAATATTCGCCAGAGTGTCTTGAGAGATGACTTTTAAGAAATTTATGACGCCGAAGTTCTTTACTTGCAACAAATCATGGTTCATTTGTCTTGCGTGACTTACGTATGTTGAAGAGACGGGAGTCAAATTTTATTTTATAGTCTAATTTTATCACTTATCTGGTAGGAAATATATTCCAGTGTGCGTATACAAGCCTGATTTAATTATGGATTTTATTTTCAGAGCAAAAATAAAACGATGTGGCATGAATTTTTATTATGAAATTGCATTGATGTTTAGGATTCAGTGAATAAAAGGCAGATAATAAAAATACGTAGCATATTTTAGTACAGAAAATTAATGAAATTACGTCAGTATTTTTGAAAAATGATTTCGTTCTTTAGAATTTGTATTTCCAGTGAGAATCTAAAGCTCACTGACACTGTCTTCGGACAAAACGTATTAGCAAAGGCATCAAATTCTGAATATTTTATCCCTTTTGTGTAGTGATTTACTGCACAGATATATATACACACACACACATATATATATATATATATAATATATATATATATATATATATATATATATATATATATCACACATATCCACAGGTGAAAAATAGAGACAGGGTGTTTTTTAGGTCCTGACCGGTTTCGGCTTATTTTCAAGCCATTGACAAAGGACTGACCTCCCCATCGCTACCGTATATGTATGGTAACGATAAAAAAACCCATAAAGCAAACTTCCCTGCCAGACCAATTATCAGCTCAGTGGTTCCGCATCTTATAAAATTAGCAAAATATTTAGTGGATATCCTTAACCCATTGGTAGGTAACATCTCTAATGCCAATATTAAGAAATAATGTGGACCTGATAGATAAACTAAATAGTGTAAAAGTTAATAGTGAATCGAGACTTGTGAGCTTCGATGTAGTATCTCTATTCACAAAAGTGCCATATGATTTATTTATTGGAGTTTTTTTTTATCGGAATTATTAGAAAACAAACAAACTGGATATTCCATTTTCTAAAAGCACCTTTAATTGAACTAATAAAATTATGTGTTAAAGACTGTAAATTTGTTTGAATTCAACGGAAATTCTACTCACAAAATTTTGGTATGGGCAATGGGAAACCCTCTGTCCCCAGTGCTAAGTAATTTATATATGGAATTTTTTAAAGAAAAGAAAATTTTAAATAATAGAATTCCACGCAATGTACCTTGGCTTAGATATGTTGACGACATAATTTGTGTATGGCCAGGGAATGAAGATGTAAATAACTTTTTTTGCCAGGTTAAATCAATTAGTACCATCAATTAAAATTTACTATGGAAAATAGAAAAAGATGAATGCCTACCCTTTTTGGATGTCCTCATACGGAGAAATAGTAGTGGGTTTAAGTATAGTGTTTTTACAGAAAACCTACTAATATTTCTTCCTATGTACATTTCTATTCTGGACAAAACAATAAGGTTAAAAGATCAGTGTTTGCTTCTATGTTTTTAAGAGCACTACGGGTATGTAGCCCAGAATATATAGATGAGGAAATAGATAAGATTCAGAATACAGGCAAGAAACTGAAATATCCAGATAATGTACTAAACAATGCATTAAAAGCGGCAAAAAGACCATGTATCAAAATCAAAAAGAACCTTACAACAACAAAAAATTTGCTTGTACTACCTTATAATAGTAATATGAAAAGATATCCCACATACTCCTGAAGAATTTTTGGTGTTAATGTAGTTTTTAAAAAAAAAAATAAAACAATGAAAACAGGTACTTATTAAGAACTCCCCCGACAATGCTAAAGGATGTGTATATAAAATCCCGTGTAAGTCTTGTGACAACTTTTACATTGGTCAAACGGGGAAAGCACTGGAAAAAAGAATAGAACAACATAAACAATGTGTGAGATATGCACGGGAAATAGTGGTATATTTGTACATGTTATGAGAACAATCATGCTATTAACTGGGAAGGGGCTGCAAAAAAGCTGGTGAGTTCTAATAATGCATTGGAAAGGAATATCATTGAATCTAGTTTTATAAAAGAAAAGTTACAACAATAATATGAACATCAGTCAAGGAATGTATAAACTTGATCCTTTAATATCAAAAGAAATTTTGTAAACTGTTTAAATTTTAAGGTTGGCTGTAGAGATATATGAAAAATAGGATTATTATATTTTGTAAACACAGTAAAGGGGGCAGTAGTGGTAATGAGATGTTCAACCCCGCCTCCCTGACACCTGTCAGGTGTGGACATTGTACCCTAAGCGGTAGTATCCCTTGAGAATTTATTGTAAATTTTAGCCTAATGATTTTTGAAAGCCACTCCTACCTAAGACACCTGCCTGTGGGTGGATCTGCAGTCTCAAACTGTTGTGTATGTTCGTCAGTACTGTCTTTGTAGTATATATACTCGTGAATTCTAATACTATGTATCAGTCCTTTGTCAATGGCTTGAAAATAAAGCCGAAACCGGTCAGGACCTACACCCTGTCTCTTATTTTTCACCTGTGGATATGTGATAAATGAATCACGTGCTAAAGTGATTATAAAGCATATATATATATATATCATCATATATATATAGATCTATAGAGAGATATATATATATATATATATATATATATATATATATATAGATATCTAGATATATATATATATATATATATATATATATAGATATATATATATATATATATATAAATATATATATATATACATATATATATATAGATATATATATATATAATATATATATATATATATATATAATATATATATATATATATATAGTATATATATCATATATATAATATATCTATATAGATATCTATATATATATATTATATATATATATATCTATAATCCTATATTCTTATATTAGATATATAAATATATATATAGATATATATATATATATATATAGATCCTCTTATAAGATAGATATATATATATATAGATATATATAATATATATATATACTCATATATATATATATACTAATAGATTATATATAATATTATATTATATATAAATATATATATAGATATTTATATATATCAATATAGCTATCATAAGTCATAATATTATATATATATAATATATATATTTATTTAATATAACACAATATATATATATACGATACATAACAATACCAAATATAACATATACAGTATATGTGTGTATGTATGTATGTATTTATGTGAGGTGATGGCGTAACGAACGGAAATCTTCTAAAGGGACCATCGAGATGATTACGCCTTTTTATGGAGAGAGAGAGAGAGAGAGAGAGAGAGAGAGAGAGAGAGAGAACAGAAGCATTGCGGTTGCATGTCCTTTTTACATAATAGGATTTTGAAGACCGGATCGAGACAAATGGAAAACTGCATAATTTAGGCAGATTACTGTAAATATAAACGAAAGGAGAGCATGGCAAGTATTTACCGAGTATCGGTAGTGCTTAACAGTCATACGAATAATTGCAGGTAATAAAGACGAACATAGAAAAATATTGCTTTTGAATTGTTACTGAATGACAAACTTAAAGTCTGATTACTGATATGTAGATGGGAATCTGACCGGTTTGCAATTAAAAGTGGGTAGGTATCAAACATAGGTCTATATGTGTTATGAAGGAGAAATGTAAATAGTATAGTAAAAACAGAGACGTGGATGAAAATGTTATGGGGGTAAAAACATATGTTAATGGAACCTAAATTGGCAATTTTACTCTTTTTTTTCGGTCAGTCATCCTACTCGACTGGGTGGTATATATAGTGTGGGGTTCCGGGTTGCATCCTGCCTCCTTAGGAGTCCATCACTTTTCTCACTATGTGAGTTGTTTCTATTAGCACACTCTTCTGCATGAGTCCTGGAGCTACTTCGGCATCTAGTTTTTGCAGGTTCCTTTTCAAGGATCTTAGGATCATGTCTAGTGTTCCTATGTATGGGTACAATTTCCACTGGCATATCCCATATCCTTTTTATTTCTATTTTCCAGTCTTGACAATTATCGATTTTATCATTTTCTTTCTCATCAGTGAGTAATTATTATTATTATTATTATTATTATTATTATTATTATTATTATTATTATTATTATTATTATTATTATTATCGTTGGTGTTGTCGTTGCTGATTTTTCTCACCTAAATAATCTTTAAAATTGGCGTTCTTTGAAATATCTTATATCCAAATTTATCACTAAACTTAACCCACCAGCCAAGAAACATTTCCCTCCTCACCCCCACCCCCCAAAAAAAACAAAGCTCAAACATCTCTGTAATTCAAAAACGAATTCAGAAAAGAATATGAGCAATAAGACTCCAAACAAGTAGTTTATAACACGAAAGATACAAGAAGAAAGCTCCACTTTCACTTTCCATCTCTGGTGCAGATGAATCCCTGCCTTATTTACAGTGGCACTTATTTACAGTGACACTTGCAAAAGACTTTCAGCTAATAGATAAGCGAATTTCTTCAATGAGCATCCTAAACTCGTGTTTCATAACCAAACCTAATCCTTAACTGCTTGCCTGTCGATAAAAACATCCTAGTTCACAGTCTTGAAATTTCGTTCTCTTGTAGAGGAGAAGACGTCCTTGAGAATATTTGCAGGACGGCCCTCGTCGTGGAAAAAAAAGCGTTGGGATGCTGGATTGGGCGAACTTACGCGCTTTCGAAGTATCAACAAGATGTACCTAAGAAATCGTTAGAGAATGAAGTCCCTTGTTGCAGGATCTAAGAAATGTAGTTTTTGTTCTTTTTTCTTTTGAAAGTGATTCTCTCAGTTTTCTTCCTCTTATTTTGTTTCATTTTCTGGTATAGTACATTTTTTTACGTTTTCCTCTCTACACGAATTAAAGACGATAGCATCTGCAACCTAGCTGATTTATCCCCCCTTTTACTGGTCGAGAAATTGTTGCAATCTTTTTGAAGCTCCCTTTATATCCGGGATGGCGGGCGATTTATTCCCCACATATCTGGGCGCACATTTAGGCTTGTTTAGCCGTTTTGGTTTTGAACATTGTTCCGCTCGTTGGCAGAGAAACTCTCTGTTCCAGTCAGAAATTTGGCCCAGTGTGAAAATAATTGTTCCAGCGGCAGCTGTTCTCCTTACGTAGATGATCCTGCGAGCGTTTTTGAACTGATGTTGTTTTGAAAACAACCTCAGCCACCTTGATTTGACTCTCATACTTTGCAATTGATAGGCGTGGCTTTTTTTTTTTACAGCAACTCTTCTTTGTGATAGATGATAAATTATTGCGTTTCAAAAAGTAAGTGAAATTTCATGCTGAGAATTGGCCTTTCTAAAACACCAGAGTAATGTGCTGGTTACTGCTTTTGTAATCCAATTAAAAGTATCGGGCCAGAAGATTTTGAACTTGTCACTAAAATACCTGTAAGATTTGAAACTTTCCTTTGAGTCTGGAAACTCCGATACAGCTGTAACGCACACACACATACAATACATACAATACACACACCGTTCAGTTTTCACACACACAATACATACAATACACACACCGTTCAGTTTTCACACACACAATACATACAATACACACACCGTTCAGTTTCCCCCATTCCCGAGAATCGTAGGAAACTCTTACACCTACGCCTATCCTACATCCATAACGCTCTTGGCAAACGGCCCGACAAGAATAACAGGACCTCTGACATTCGATCCTATCCTCTCAAGATGACTGCCGGACTCGTGACCCAGATCAATGATGCCGTTTTTTCTTCACAACATTGGCTTTTAGCAGTGTTACCATATGCAGTTCACCTGATTTATTTTACGTTATTTATCATTTAATTGTTAGAATGCGTATTTTCCTATGTAGAGTTATTTTCCGTGATGTTAGAAAACTACATTTCACTAACTTAACATAATGTAATTTTGAAGAAGAAAAACAAAGAATTTCGATAAAATTCATTTGTATAAATAAGCAGGATATGTTTTATAGCTTTATTTTCATAATAAAACATAAAAAGGCGAAGTGAGGAATTTTATTCTACAGTGTCGTGGCCTGTGGTCGGAAAAGCCATGGAGGGTTGCCAGATGTCACCAGAAAGCCACACTAATAGGCGAAATTCCTCAAAACGGCAACCCAGACCCAGATCCTTGACAGGATATATTCCCACCATCTCTGATAACTCCTTATTTTCCTGACGTAGCTGAGAGAGGGCTTATTCACTTAGAAAATTTCCTCCTTCCTCTCTGTCTTTTAATCTAGACACGCTTGCATGCGTATATATATATACATATATATATATATATATATATATATATATATATATATGTATATATATATATATATATATATATATGTTACTCTTTTTTTTTACTCTTCTGGTTCATCGCTGTTTCTCTACGAGAAAAGTCATAATTATATGCCCTGGCAGTTTGATGTTTGCTCTTTATGTTAATAATTTCCCCATGAATATGCGACTATTGTTTGCATAAATATACGTTTGAATTGGCATGTAAGTTCTCTCTCTCTCTCTCTCTCTCTCTCCTCTCTCTCTCTCTCTCAAAAATTAGATTGTTTTCTATTTTGTAATTGTTTATATTTTGCAATAGTAATTCGCCACTGCACACGTAATCTATGATAAGAATTGATCTTCTTAAAAGTAAGCAGCAAAATTGATTAACAATAAGTGTCCTTGACTCGGGCGCTGAAGTGCAATACGCCATTCATTATATTCATGACAAGTACTACGGTTGCAATATAACATGAAGATAAACTTCATGTTACGTTGTACGTTAACATTTATATTAGGAGATGAATCGACCCCTTTTACTTATGGAACTATAAGGTTCCAGTAGCTCGGTAACTTGTATGTGCTATAGTAGCTTCACATCAACCGTGCATTTGATGTCTCGGCCAGTCCCTTACGACGCTCCTGATTGGCTGTCGATAGGCCCCTCACAGGGCTGGAAAGTCCCTCAGTCTCTCTCGAGAGTTCACATAGGTAGGATTTATGTTCAGCCTCTCCTGAAAGACGCATCCCTTAGGAGAAGTGGAACATAGATCCTACTCATGTGAACTCTCGAGAGAGACTGAGAGTTGGCTTATCAACAGCCAATCAGGAGCGTCGTAAGGGACTGGCCTAGACATCAAATGCACGGTTGATGTGAATCTACAATAGTTCAGCGGTCGCCAACCTGCGGCTCTTTC
>NC_061107.1:128968924-128976424 GCF_015104395.2 Macrobrachium nipponense | reverse complement strand
AGCTAAGACCACAGGAAAAATAAAAGAAGGAAGTACCAAGAGAAAATGTGTTAATTAACACGAAAGTACTTGGTACTTGTTTCTTTCATTTTTGCTGTGGTCTTAGCTAGATATATTGCCATACGCTGTTTAGTGATAGGTAAGCTCTTATAATACGTATATATATATATATCTATATATATATATATATATATATATATATATATATATATATATATATAAATATAAATATATATATATATATATATATATATATATATATATATAATATATATATACATATATATATATGTGTGTGTATATATATATTTATATATATATATATATATATATATATATATTATATATATATATATATATATGTATATGAATGCATGTGTTTGTGTGGTTTTTTGTGATTTTGGGGGACTGCACTCCCAAAGTTCCTGAACATTAGCGCTTGCCCATCTAGCACTTTCCGCGCCTTATCTTTTACCTAAATGTCGCCTATCTAGCACTTTCTAGGTCTTACCTTTTACCTATGTTACCCTTCTAGCACTTACTAGGTCTTAACTTTTGCCTTTGCTAACCTTGTCATTTTCCAGAGGGAATATATCCACACTTCTCACCTTTCAATTTTTTGTAAGCTACTTGAGTGATAAAAACAGTTGTCACAACCGCTTTGAGCTTTTTATTCTAATTTAGTATCTGCATCTCGCTGTCGTGAAGGAGAGATTGTCCAATTAACCTTTCTTACATTCTCCAAACACCATTCCTGTATATTTACTCTCATGAAATGACCATTCCTGTATATTTACTCTCATGAAATGACCATTCCTGTATATTTAGTCTCATGAAATGACCATTCCTGTATATTTACTCTCATGAAATGATGCCAGTAAAACACTTCTTCTGTCTCACCATCCAGATTAACATTCATTATCCCATCTTCCCAGTTTCTCTCCCAGTTTCTTCATTCTCTACAAACATCAGCCATTCCATTCTCTGTTCATAATTCATTTTCCAACTGCGCTGCTTTGCACCTTTGTCTATTTATTTGTAAGCGTTCCTCCATAAATATAAATTTTAAACTTTCCTGGAGACATAGAACAGCTTTGTCACAGGGCAACTTCTTAACCAAAAGAATGTCTAGCCCGCGTTCATAGCCTAACTATAGCTTCACTCTCATCACGAAATCTTTCTAATTGCACTTAAATTTAATGTTACGTATCAAAAACCCTAAAAATCCTCTTCATTCTATCCTGAATATTCTATCATGAGCTTTTGCTAATGATACGCATTCTACATGCGGCTTATCCATTGACGCTTAGACTTCTTTCATACCTGTTTCATAACACAACAAACCCTTTTCTTCCCTGTTGGTCTCTCCGCCATAACTCTAACGCTTACCGTAAAAATCTTAACATACAACTCCCCTGATGTATAATAACAGTAATAATGATATCTCAAAAAATTTACTTTATAACATTTACCAGTGGATCATTTCCCTCATCCAGACATTCCTTATTAACCTTAGTTATCTACTAAGTCACGCTTTTATAAACATATGTGTGTGTGTGTGTAGGCGTATATGCCAATTAGGTATGACTGCATAAAAATTATCTTTTAAATACTTCATTAACCTCATATAATAATAACCGCTATAATAGAATATTAATAAGCATGTCACTCAGTAGATCAATCAAATGCAATAACTGAAGAGTCACGCTTGCTTCTTATAGTATATAGGAACGCCATTTCTTATTATAGCCAACTGAACTTTCCTTTCAAGCCCAATATAACCATTATTATTATGAATAAGGAATTACGATTTCCCGCAAATCTGCTTGCAATTGGGAAATGATTTCATTTCATCCCACACTTTCCCATTTAAAAATTTTACATATTTACAGTTATTTGCTGTTAAAAAATAATTGTAATGCCTTTACGGAGCAACAACTGAATTTTTGTGCGGGTACATTAAAGCAAAGTAATATTTATCTTGAATATAATGATGTAAAAATCAATACAAAAGCTTCGATATAAAATAGTTTCGATACACATTTGTTTTGATACATGTATTGAGTAAGTGGATACATTTATAGTGCCGATTCCATACATCCCTGAAGTCGATTCGGTAACACAAATTTGATGCACTACAACTATGTATGTATTAGCACCTAATTCTGTACTGTATTATTGTGGTTTCTGTATGAACCAATATAAATATATATATATATATATATATATAATATATATATATATATATATATATATATATATATATATATATATATATTAGATATATATATATAGTATATCTATATATATATATATATATATATATATATATATGTTGACCTTATACCTGTACTAAAAATTTTCTCTCCACGAATGAAAACAGTGCGAGGGTTCTCAGACGCGAAGTTGACGTGACCTAAGAATTTATCGAAAACTTGCCTTCGCGCTCAGTCACCTCAATTTTCGCGAGGATTCTACTTTAGCAAGACGAAGGACAAAAAAAGGCATAAAACCGAATGAACAGAAGGCAAATAACGAATTAACGCAGTAAAGAAAAAGAAAAATGTGGAAAACTTGTGGTCACTAGGATTCTTTTGCTTTAAATAAGCAGATAAATGCGAGGCTTGGTCCTACCATATTACTCAAATAAAATCAGTTGAATCCTTTATTTATATGCTTATTAATGCGCTTACATTTTCCCACTGATAAAGATTTAGGATACATGAAAACTATACAACATTCAGTCGAATAATTTAATTAAGACACAGGAAGAAGGAAATCACAGCAAGTCGAAAATGGAACATTATTTTCGCTTAGTCTGACGTAGTCTAGATAATTCACCTGACAAAAAAACATGATGCTATTGGAAAATGATCATGAAGACAAACGGATGCGAAACCCAACGAAAACTGGCATCGTTATGCAGCTAAAAATGTAGAGATCAACTAAATGTTTTTAACATAACAATAGAAAGAAAAACTCCTTAGACCAGTGGTTTCCAACCTTTTCTAATTCTCGCCCCCCTTCATTGAATGGCACATTCTCTGAGCGGCCCCTCCTTTCCTTAAATACTGTAATTTATTGGCATAGTGGGCACATGTCAATAATTCATAATATTATATACATATATATATATATATATAGATATATATATATATATATATATGTATATATGAGTAGTATATATATATAGATATACTATATATATATATATATATATATATATATATATATATATATATATATATATATATATATATATATATATATATATTATTAATTCCAAAATTGATATAGGATTTGAAATAGTTTATATATTTAGACAACTAAATTTCATATTTATATCTGAAATATTTTCTCAGTATTTTGAAATTCTGAATTCCATCATAATCAATCGTTTTCAGATACAATTATCCACTTCATCAAGCATTGGCGCCCACTTCCCCACACCCCTGGCAGCCCTTCTAGCCCCCCCAGGGGGGGCGCGCCCCACAGGTTGGAACCACTGCCTTATCCTAAATATTCAAGTAAGGCACTTAGAAGAGAGCGAATGGGATGTCTTCGGGACAAGGAGCTGTGTAAGTGCAAGTCTCGACCAGGGACTCGAGATCGGTTATGGGCGTCGCGTTTCCTCTCTGATTGCCGTTGTTATCAACGCAGTAGGCTTGGAGGCCCCTCTTCTGGTAAGGGAAGTACTCTCCATTCGAGCAGCACTTCGGTTTCGAAGCGCCCAGGCCACTCTTCTCCATGAAATACCTTCTTCTTGCACAATCTGCGAAAGAGAGTTAGTTATACGCTTCGTGTTGGCCAGTGTCGTTCAAGTTATGAATTAGCCGTAGAAATTTGTAAGAGTAGAATCCTACATAAACTAAAGGTACTAAATTTAAACATTCTTTTTAAATGATTAAATACATTCAAAGAACAAGAAATATTCGATTTAAGAATGATGTTAGGCATCTAGTGGATAATATAAGTATAAATGTATTTAAAGTATGAGTTCTTTTCTTCAAAAGCAATCTTTGGATCATAGACGGAAAATTTAAAGAATGATTAACGCTTGTCTGTAAAATGCAGGACATTTTCTTTAAAAAGCAAATGATTAACGGTTGTCTGTAAAATGCAGGGCATTTTCTTTAAAAAGCAAATGATTAACGGTTGTCTGTAAAATGCAGGGCATTTTCTTTAAAAAGCAAATGATTAACGGTTGTCTGTAAAATGCAGGGCATTTTCTTTAAAAAGCAAAATGAAACATTTAAAGAATGGTATAGACCACTGATGAACTAATGATACCTATGTGGTTTTACCTGCCTTTGAAGCCTTGAACAGTAAAAGAAGCCCTGTCCTCTGAGAATCAAGACGTTTATAAATATACTTTAGTTTACACTGGACCGGAATTTGAAATTTCTGTGTATCACCTTATGACAAATAATTGCTGTTTAATTTCACTGGGATCTGATCTTGGAGTTATGAGGCAACATAGTAATCCTAAAACATTTTGTTCTGTCCTTTATGACGTTATGAGAGCTTTACACGGCACTTACTGCAGGTCATCTCGTCAGCACTATATAAGGGAGCAGTGAAGTTTTCGATGAGGTCACCGTAAGGGTCAACGCAATAAGCGTATGGCCCCGTAATCTGCACAGGAGCGTAGTAACCTGAATGATCGCAATCCGGTCTTCTGTGCTCTGCAAGTGAGAAAAAATAGATAAATGTGCATCCCGTGTAAATTTACATTAACTAACTTTTTTTTTTAAATTACCAATTCATCACAGGTCATATGAACTTAATCGCCCAGAACTGAATGTACTTTGAGATATTTGGTATAGCCAAAGAATTTTTCCGGGTTCGAAGAATACTTAAAAGGGACCAACAAAATTTGTTGAGGTTTTCGAGATACATCTTCCCGCCCTCTGTCAGAATATAGTACAACAGCGCGGTGAATACTTTCAACAATTTGGCCGGTTTCCTGTATACATTGAGATGTGCATACGTTTGTATATAGATGCATATGGACACTCAAGAAGATATACAGCTTCGTAATATATGTATGTATAATATATATATATATATATATATATATATATATATATATATATATATATATATATATATAATATATATATATATATATATATATATACCTCCATCCAATATAATTTTAATTTCTCACACACACACACACACACACACACACACACACACACACATATATATATATATATATATATATATATATATATATATATATATATATATATATATATATATATATATAAAGGTTTTTTGCCACGAAGGATAAAATGAAAAAGCGAGATAGCCTAGTACTTTCGGTAAAGAGTCCGAACAGGACCGAAAGTACTTGGCTATCTCGCTTTTTCATTTTTCCTTCGTGGCAAAAAACCTTTATTTATACATAGCATCACGTTTTATATACTTCGTGATCAAGTTATTCATATATATATTTTTAAGTATGAGCCTGGCCTTGAGAGAGGCTCCGATACGTAAACAGGAAAAGTTAAGGGAGAACAAGGTGAATTTACTTGAACTTACCGTAAAACGGATTTATAGTGATAATTTACTCTAGAGGAACAGGTCGCCAGAAACTCAGCTAAATACTTTACAGCTATTTATTTACAAGAGGCTCATACTGGCCTGGAGAAAAGTAAATGCTACTGGTCCCCACGTGGACTTATAATCTCTCACAAATGGATAATAGATGGCTCAAAATGGAATTTGTAAAAGCTGGTTTCATAATCTTGCGGGAATGCAACACTTGCGGGCAGAGAGACTTGGCATGTGACTCAGGGAATCTGGGTGCCATGATCAGTGGATCTTTGTAGAAAATGCGGCCTGGCTTTGTCTCAGGTCTGGGTCTCTTGGCGCGCCACTAACTCCATGGATAGGCCTAAATGGAAGGCAGGTAGTCGGACATCCGTCCGAGGTCACGTCTCGAGCCGACTGAGACAGATCGCAGGTGTTTTGCCTGGGTGTTGGGGTCAGCTTAACCCCCCACGAGCAGGGCAAATCCTGGAAACAGAACATACAGCCAGCAGAGGGTTCACAGGAAAAAGAGCTTAAGATATAGGCCTAAGAAGTACCAGTCTGCCTACATCCTTCCCTTGCAGATACGTCCCTAAAGCTGGCAAGAGTCTATTTTCCCCCAACTTAGGAACTCCCTACCTCTGGCTGGCAGGTTTTGGTTTCCCGCATTTACTAAAAATCAGCTGATATTTGGAGGAAATGGCTGCCGTTTGCCAAATCAAACTAATTAATTAATTACTGGGTAGACGAAGAGATCTATAAACGTAACAATATATATATGTAATGAGGATATGATCCTCATTATTCATTTGGTAAACGTGTAACTCGAGCGTCAGGCAAACAACAAACAAATCTCTCTCTCTCCAAGCAACTAGGGGCTCGCGACTTTTCTTTCTCTCTCTCTCGCCAAGCGACCGCTCACTCTCTCTCTCTCTCTCTCTCTCTCCCTCTCTCTCTCTCTCTCTCTACTTCTTTCTCTCCACTCTAACAGGTAAACAAAATGAGAAAGTTGCATTATAAAAAATACATTTATTAAGTAACAAAGATAATGATCCAAGTCTTACTGACTAACTTAAAAACCCCAACAGTAAAATGTCTAAACTGTATTGGTCACACCAAATGTCTCCCTCGGTCCCCGCATAGTTCCTTGCCAGAACCGTCTGTTTCAAAGACATAAGAAACCCCTCGTAAGTACACATAAGTTTAACAACAGAGATCAAAGATTGAATATTCCCATAAAATGTTAAATAGACAACAAGCCATCTCTTTGGCTAAAATATTATAAGACTCACCCAAGCAGCCGGAATATTTAACACAATATATTATAAAGAGACTTTCGGTGAGCACCACGGCATCCTGCCTTTCTTCCAAAGACGCCTCTATCAAAATCCACCATAGACTTGCGTATGATACATTAAAGGAAGAGGCGCACACGCACATACGAATGCACATTTCAACAACGCCTCACATTACTGGCTGCAACCAGTTTCCCAAAGGCACTTTTGAAAAGAGTTCATGAACTGAGTACATTGACTTGTCTTTCTATGCAGTTTTATCTCACGCCACCCACAGAAACCATTCATCAGCTTTTCTCAGGTCGTTGCTTCTCCACATTCCAATAGGTCACAGCGAACATATTGGCAATATATCATTAATCATAACCCTAGGTGCATATATATATATATATATATATATATATATATAGATATATATTATATATATATATATTCTTCAATCCTTTGCTCTACACTTCAAAGTCAGAAGATCCAAGTTCAAAGAAATTTGAAGCAATTGTGATGTCTGGTACCGGGAAACGAACCCAGGACCCATAATCACAAAGAGGTCACGTTGCCGACCTGACCATGAGATATTGTGCGTTTGTGTGTGTGTGGATCACTGTGTCACGTTATTTATGAAAGTATTAACTGACTTTCAGGTTTCATCCTGCGTCGCGCCTAG
>NC_061107.1:128958924-128966424 GCF_015104395.2 Macrobrachium nipponense | reverse complement strand
ACATTCATGTCTCTTTTGGAAGACAAGTCCTTAAAAGGATCGTTTCTAAGAAAATATATTCTTTCTTTAAAATGTATATCCTTGAAAAGAATGTCTTAATCTTCTTTTAAAATTTTTATGAAAAAAATATAGTATATATTCCTTTAATTTTGGGAAAAGTTTATTTTTCTTCGGGTTTCGAAAACGTTTTGAGCCATTTTTGATAACCGCCTTCCGTCATATATTTACTCACACAACCTAACTGACTATTCATAGCCATAAGGAGGCTTCAGCTTCCATTTTAAAGACACCAAAATTCTGCAAAAATTGATTTTTTTTACGAGAACATAACTACATACTGTGAAATGACATATGGTAACCTGATTTAGTTAAACGTGCTTAATCGCCATGATTAATGTTTGTAGTTGAAATGAAAGCTATTGCATTTGTTTTGCAAGCAGCATTGCATAATACATTTCATTGCCTGCTTGTCAAAATGAGGTCTGGTTACGAGAGTCACGTTTACAATAAAGTAGTTACCCCAACCGGAATTATGAAGCAACGAGTATTAAGGAATGTAATGATAAACATAGTGTGCATTATGAAAGAAACATTTGATGATGAGCGGAGGTGATATTCATGTCCATTTATGTATTTGCGAATACTTTTGAAATGTTCGCATTTACATTTGTGATGTAATTACCCTTCAGTTCATTTCAAATCTCTTTGCTGATCTTGCAAGCAGGTAACTTTCAAAAGGAAAAATACAAACTTTTTGCTGGAAAAAAAAATTAGCTATCAAGGAATTTATATCAGACATGAGAATTATTAGTTCCTGGCTTCACTGCCATCCAGTAGACTGCCTTCGAGATTATATATTACATACTACCAGGTTTCTATTCAAATAAATACTTAACCATTTTTTCAGACCCAACTGATTGGAGAGAGAGAGAGAGAGAGGTCCCTGGTTTCGAAACACATGTATCTTAATTTTATCACATATCCCAGGCATGAAATATTATTTTACGATTCTTTAACGAAAAAAACTGAACATTTTTTTCACAGACCTTAGAAATTATGGAAAAATAACAAGCATGGAAAAAGATTATAAGTAGACGATTCCAAATGATGTCAGGTAGTTAATAAGAAGCGCTGTAAAGAAACGCTCTTATTTCTGACCCAGCAAATGGCAAACTAACTCAAAGTAACATATGAAATTTACAAGGTAAAATACAGAGAAATTTACAGTCCAATGCCACCTTTCATTAGTGTCTGGTTATCATATTGGTGACTGAAGTTAAACCACAGGTAAATCCATATGGTTGTGTCTGCATTTACATTAATTCACAATAATGATAAATATACCCCCCTCGATTCGAAATATACACTACACATTCATCACACTCATAAAGCTGTATACATACGAGTACATACGTATTATATGTATATATATATATATATATATATATATATATATATATATATATATGTATATATGTATGTATATAATACAACACACACACACACACACACACACACACATATATATATATATATATATATATATATATATATAATATATATATATATATATATATATATATATCTATATATCACGCTGGAAATGTTTTCCAGGAAATCCCTATGCCAATTATAGCCTTCAAATCTCTTTAACCTCATAAATTTCGACGTAGATCACAAACGTGCTTATGCCTTCATACACTCTTTCACGTTATACCATTCAAGTCGAGATAACGGGAGATCTGGGCGAAGGCGTCTACTTACGATCAACAATGATGGTCCTATTATCCGCTCTGTTGTCCCAGTCAATCTGAGCCTGACTGCAGATGTTGGTGTAATTGGGGTTGTGGACCGAGCTGTCGTCTGTTGGCGAAGAAAGAGAAACGATGACTAAGTTAGTTAATCATATAACTAATATATGCGTTGCATATTATGAAGTTGGAATTCTCGCTGTAACTTGCTGGAGTGATGAGTTGGAAATTTTAACACACTAATATAGACTCTGTCCCATGGGAGTTCAGATCCCTTACACATCTTCAGTTCATGAAATACAAGGTAGTAATTGATAATAGCACATATGTGTAAGTGTGTAATATAAATATAATATATATATATATATTATATATATATATATATATATATTATATATATGTATATATATATATATATATATATATATATATATATGTATATATATAATATATATATATATATATATATTAATATTATATATATAATATATACATATATATCATATACATACACATATATATATATACACACACACACACACACTATATATATATATCTATATATATATATATATATATATATATATATATATATATTGCACGCTTACACATATGTGCTATTATCAATAACTACCGTGAATTTCAAAAACGTATATAATTATATGTAATATATATATATATATATATATATATATATATATATATATATATATATATACATATAATTATATCGTTTATGAGCAGATCTTCTATCAGAACTTATTCCTATTCATTTTTTTTGTATGCGTTCCTCGCCCACAAAGAAATGGACTTAAAATCTGTTCATTCTACTGGGCTATGCCACCATCGCACACACAAATACGTACATTTATATATATATATATAAATATATATATATATATATATAATATATATATATGTATATATATAATATATATAATATATATATATATATATATATATATATATATATATATATATATGTATATATATGTGTGTGTGTCTGTGTGTGTGTGTGTGTATGTATGGTGTGACCATATTATCAAAGATGCAAACGATGAGTGGAGCCCTTTGTCCATTATGTGCGCATTAAGGTAGTGAAAGCTACAATAGAGGCAGGTCTGAGCTATAGACGTAAGTGTTAAGAGCAAAAGTAAATTTGAGATCTGTGGAAAACAATTGTTGTATGTAAGGAGGGTAGATAATAGATAAATTGAAAATTAAAAACACAAATAGCTGACGGGATTACATGACGGGACTATGAACGTACTGGATTTATGAAAGTACAGTGCAGGATCGAATGTGAATGAAAGAAAGCAGAGAAAGCTACCGAGGTGAAATGATTGTTGTGTGGTAAGGAAAGTATGGCAGGATTTGAGATGTAGTGGTACGAAGGTGCTTCATAGAAAAGTAATAGTTATCATTGGGTAAAAGGAGGAAATATTTAATCGAAAAGGCCTCAGTATCCAGAATGTTCCTGAAACCTATCAATGTTGAAAGTGAATCAGTGTTTATAGGAGAAGTGATTAACATTATTTCTTAAAACCCGTGTTTAAAGCAATTTCAGTGTACTAAATACCATTAGATTATTTGAATTTTAGGAGTCTCACTAACAATTGTATCAACATTTTTAATATCAACTTTTCTTTGTTTTATCGGGAAACTACAAAGAGAGACAGAAGGGTCGACAGAAATTACCAGGAGTGAAAAAATATTACTAAAAAAAAAAAAGTAGATTCACATCAACCGTGCATCTGATATCTAGGCCAGTCCCTTACGACGCTCCTGATTGGCTGTTGATAAGCCAATCACAGGGGTGGAAACTCTCAGTCTCTCTCGAGAGTTCGCATTGGCAGGATTCATGCTCCACTATACGAAAGCCTAAGCTAAACTGGAAAAATCAACACTGGCTCTTTAACAGCCATGAAATGACATCAATAAGAAATGCAAAATATTATAATAATAATAATAATAATAATAATAATAATAATAATAATAATAATAATAATAATAATAATAATAGTGTACTTAGGAAGCAGACCCTCTCTCAAGCATACTTTATTAAAAGTAATGGCTACTTCAACAGCGTTACACTTGTAGAGATTCTTCTCTATTTTGCGAATAGCGGCTTTTTCGGTGCTACTTAAACAGGCTAGTAGAGCGCCTATAGAGGTCATGGTAATAATAATAATAATAAAAGCTGTAGCGCTAACAAAGTCATGTTTTGAAAAAAGAGACAGGCGTTCATACTCACAACATGGCATGTCTGTGATCCCGGTGTCTGAGTAAGGACCGTCAATGGAACCTTTCTCGTGGTCGTAGCAGTAGCAGAGGCCGTCAACACAAAACAGCGGGTCAAAGTTACCATTCACGAGGCACCGGAGTCCTTCAGTGAGACCTCGGCTTTGTGTGTCTGACCAGTAGATGGCGCACTCTGTCAAAAGAGATTGGAATATGACTTGGCAAGTGGAAATTTTCTTCATTTTTTAGGTATCTATAAAGAAAACTACTGAGAAGACTATTTGTTAGTCCGTCCGCACTTTTCCTGCTCGCCCTCGGATCTTAAAAACTATTGAGGCTAGAGGGCTGCAAATCGGTATGTTGTTGGAATATGACTTGGCCACCTTGGATCTTAAAAACTATTGAGGCTAGAGGGCTGCAAATCGGTATGTTGGTCATCCACCCTCCAATCATCAAACATACCAAATTGCAGCCTTCAAGCATCTGAAGTTTTTACTTTATCTCTGGTTAAAGTTAGCCGTGATCATGTGTCTGGCACCGCTATAGGCACCAACAACACAGGCCGCCACCGGACCGCGGCTGACGGTTTCATGGGCAGCAGCTGAGAGTTTCATGGGCCGTGGCTGAGAATTTCATTCAGCATTATACGCTGTACAGAAAACTCGACTACGTCGAAGAAACTTCGGCACAGCGTATTTTCCACTTGTTTCTTCAGGTTTACGATCGTTAAATGGTACGCCCGCACTGCAGTAAAACTTAACCGGTAGAAAATGAGGTATAATAACTAAATAAGGAACAAAAAAGGTTAACAAGAAATGTACATAATGCAGCCCACTGAAGTCATCACCTACCACAGTCCATTCCGTCGAACTCGGTAACGGAAGCCTCCCCGAAGAGCCGGGTATTGCCCTTGTCAACGCAATAACACCTGCGATGGAAAATGAAAAAATAGAGAAAATTATAAACATTTCATTGAGTGTATCCCTTTCCTTCACCCTTTTTTCTCAAAAGAGGTATTTTCTATCATGAATGTTCAAGTAAATATAATCAAAATCTAATATCTTTAAAATCACTTATTGCTTCTGAGTACTGTACAGTAGAATTCTGATTGGCTTATTATGAAATATAAATAATTTTCACCTGATCAAAAACAATGCGATTAAAATTTTCTCCTGCGGATGTTAAAAATAAATATCACGCGGAATTAATAATGAAGGTGGAATGCTAGTTATAAAGATTAGGGCGATTAATGTCAATGAAAGGAAGCGTTAGGGAGTAAAATATTGTCATTATCTGGCATCTGACATTTCAGTGTATGTCTAATGACAGAAACAAGAGATTTTATGAATAAAAATGGTATTGCAAGCAATTCCAATGAAGAGAGTTGGTAGCATGGATGAGTGTTTTCTTTCACTGGAACGTCACCTGAACAGTTAAATATCAAACATATCATCTGACTTTTCAGAAACTTCCGAAGCCCTACGGTACTCACGAGCTTCCGGGGCTGCACTGACGCCCTGCGTAGGAGCCATCGTCGTTACAATTTGGTCTGTACTGTCCCGGACCGACTGTGCCCTCTTCCATGGCCGCATCGTATTCGACGGCCAAGAAAATGCATTCGTGTGCTGTATCTGAAGAAGCAAGTGAATAGAACAGGCATTCCTGATCACTAGGGCAGAAAATCAGGTAAATATCTTGAGAGTTTTGTGTTGGTTGGTCTATGATACTTCAAGAGATCGTGTGGAAACAGTTCCTGATAACTACTTGCACGTTACTTGCAGTTAGGATGTGGTATTCTTTGAAAATGCTTCAGCAAACAGTTTGTAATAGCCCCTGTAGATTATTTTCTCAAATTTTTCTAGTTACGGATATTTTTTTGAGCCATGTGTTTTGTGAATTTGAAAAAACAGCTTACGAAATTACCTTGTGTGTTTTGCTTTCTCATACAGTTTTATATATATATATAAATCGTTCAGTAAGTAACGTTATCTTGAAGGCAGTTTGTGAAAAGTATGCATGGAATTCAGAAAATTATAAAAGCTTGTGTAGACACAAGCATGTACTTTATGATACCTATCAATTTATCATTTATTAAACAGTTTGTTTGTCAGCTTTTTAAGCTACATATTTAGTAGAAAGTTAGAGATGGAAGCCGCGTAGTACTCATTAAGTTGCTTTTTTAAATATTTTTGTATATTTAGTGACAAAAATGTAAGATCCTTAGACGAGAACTTTATAACTGCCACATTATAAAAGAAAAATCAAGGATAAACAGTTGAAATGAAGTTGCAAAGCAGAAATTCCAAACTAGCTGTCGAGTAATATTCAATTACAAAAACAAATATCCTTGTTCCCTTAAGTTTTAGTTTAGGCTTTTGTATTATTTTTGAAGCATTTTTGTTCATGAGGAAAAGTAGCAAAACACCAAAAGGCAAAAAGTTGTTTGTATGAAAAAGGCCATGAAAATTACGGTTATACATTTATCTCATAACAGGAGCGTCAAAGTACGATCAAAATATTTTACCTTTACACTACCCGAGCACTTATTCACTTAACCTTGGACTGGTCATAGAGTGAAATAGCCTGTCATGTAATTGCACTGGATGTGTTTAGCTTCCTAATTATTTTTCAGCCTCTCTCTCTCTCTCTCTCTCTCTCTCTCTCTCTCTCTCTCTCTCTCTCTCTCTCTCTTTCAAAGCTGACGGACAAAATGTGCCCATAACAAAGGATTGCTATATCTAATCGATCATTTTCGTTTCATAATTATTTTCCGTTCTCTCTCTCTCTCTCTCTCTCTCTCTCTCTCTCTCTCTCTCTCTCTCAAACCGGACAAACAAAGAATTCTCTCAAAACAGTGGAACGCCATAACATCTAATTGCTCAATTTCTTTCCACGCAAGAGGGATACACTGTATCAATATATAAATATTGATAAGAGACTGAAATTCAGGAATATTTTCACTTCATGAAATGCATCGCAAATAGGGTTCTTTGGACGCGGGAAATGAATTTTTAGAAAAAAACGAAATTGTTCATTAATGAGTTCTTTATCTACTGCTGCTATATTTCATGCTTGTAATTGTGATTTTAAATTGACGAACGAGAACTGCGATAGTCCAGTATGCTTTGTAATTAGAGGTGGAAGGTTAAAGGTTAACTACTTGGATTCAGTCTAACAATGATCTGCCCTTTCAGTGCACATTGAAATCTGGCAACTTGAGTTGAACAGACACGTAATTAAACGAGAGACTATACAAAAATAAGTTTATTTCTGAATAACTATGAAAATTGCCATATGTTGAGGTTAAAATGAAGTGTGGTTGTAGTGCAATGCTTAAGCTGTCACTCGGTCGAATACACACCACACCATCAAACTCTCTGAAAACAGTTCTTCTCTGGCTGTCGTATTCCAGAATTAATCCATTCCAAGTTGTCAGGCCTTTCAACCTTTGATTTCCATCTGGCGCTTTGTCACCGCGCTTGCAGTGTTCCTCGCCCACTGTTCTAGG
>NC_061107.1:128953924-128956424 GCF_015104395.2 Macrobrachium nipponense | reverse complement strand
TCACGGTTAACGAACAATGAACCTACTCACTCCAAACCAATTTCCTTCGTTAACCATCTCAGGAAAAGGTAAGATCTCATCCAATGCACAGAAAGTAGACGAGGGAGCGGTTTTGCAGTGAAACATTGTTTATTGAGGGACCATTGAGAGTTCCTTGCGACGCAACTGCACCAGAGTGAAAGAACTGCGAATTGTGAAATTTGATGCATATCAGGATTCCCCAGGCGTTCCTGCGGTAGGTTTTGTTCTTCAAGGTTTGCCGAGATCGTTCCCTCGGGAGTGTATACGATTTTCCACGAATTTATAGACAGTATTATATTTCAATCGAAATTTGTGCCATCAGCGGTCCGTTTATTTAATCCTTCCTTAGTATTGCCTTTTTATTATTAGAGAAGTATGGATATAAATTCTTGCAGAAAAATCAGTCACCGACTACTCCCGTAGTTGAGAAGTGACGTCAATGCACCTCATACGGTGTACTGTAGGCATTACTTAAGGTTCTTTACAACGTTCCCGCGGTCCCTCGCTGCGCCCACTTTCATTCCTTTCACTGTAATTCTGTTCATATTCTCTTTCTTCCATCTTACTTTCCACTCACTCCTAACAATGCTTCATAGTTCAACTACTAAGAGGTTTTCCTCCCGTTACAACCTTAAACCTTTATAATCTTAATAGCCCTTTCGGCGCTGAATAACCTCAGAAGTCCCTGCGCTCGGCCTTTGGCCTAAATTTTATATTCATTTCCTATTACCGCTTATTGCGGACGGAATTGGTTATATACTGTTTGAAGAGTCAACGATATCGCTTGCGGAAAAACCTGTAACGATAACGATTTTGTGGAAGAAATGTAGTTATCGTCTGATTTAAGTAAACCAGTAAGAGTCTCTAGATAAGATAATCATTTTAGCTTTAGAGACCTATGATGATGATGACGTCGGAAACCACACGAAACGGAGCGAGACACCTTCAGCAAAAAGCAAAAAAAAAAAAATTATTCTTATAAAAAAACTCAAATCACTGTAAGGAAACAAAGGACTGGAATTAGTTGATAACGTCACAAATATGTAACAGCTCACAAGATTAATTTTTAAAGTCAGCGAAAAATGGCATGGAAACCTTTACTGTTGCTTTGCGCGCTGCTATGAAAATCATGACATTATAGCCTACTATGCTCTTTTAGGCTTCGTTAGATCCTTCAGTTTTAGTTACACGTTTTGCCTCGTTTTTCTTTATAAGAATCATTAACGACATGATATTTATCTTAATAGAAACGTATCTGAAATCAGGAGCATACGAAATACCAATGTGTACATTATATATATGACCAGTAAATAAACAGACAAGATACTCATAATTCATACTAATTATATATTTTAAAAAAACGCTCTTTGGGGAATGCATACAAACTACTTAAGATGTGGAAATCGTGCGATATAAAGAATTCTGAAGCTACGTCGAGTTAACGGAACCGGAGACAGAGGCAAATTGGCGTTTCTTACTTAGACTCGAAAGAGCAAAATAAATGGAAATCGCTGACGCAGAAATACGGCAGAAGTTAAAGTCAATGTTACTTTGTCGCAGGTGAACTGGTGATGGAAGTGCTGATATTTTCTTTGCTATAAACTTCAGCGCAAAAGCGGCTGATGTATTGGGATATTTCTCTTTCTCTGGAGTGATGACAGTGTGACTATCACAGTATATATATATACATGTATACTGTTTGAATACATTTGTTTATGTGTGTGTACATGAGTGCGCGTGTGAGTGTGTTTGTGTGAGCGCACGTGTCACATAAACCAATGCAGCGACATAAAGCAGCGAGAAACCGCGAATGGGGAAAACACCCCATCCGCGCTCTGCCATCACATGCGATCACTTACTGGGTGTACATTTAGCGTTTTTTCCGGAAGTCTCGCTGGAGATGCATTCGAGCTGATTCCCGCAGACCTCTTCAGGGAACATCATTACCGAAGAAGTGGAACAACTCTTCCCTTCACCTGGAAGCAGACAGAATGTGCGTCTCTAATCAACCTCCCGAAGGGACGAACCCAGTTTCTACTTGGCTTCGTCAGTATCTCTACAAGAAAAATATCAGTGAATTGCGGAAAAACTTTTTAACTGAAAAAGAAAAAGAAATAAAGTCCACAGTATTCCTATTTGGCAATCATCGTCGATACGAATGTCGTCGAAAAGTGGAATTAAAGAAATGAGTTGACGAATACGGAGGCTGAATCCGTTCGGATCGATGCAGATTGGCGGAGTGAAAAAAATAAAGAAGTTCATTAGTGACTGACGAAGAGGGAAAATATGTTGACGACGTCGATGAAAACTTCGGAAATAATGATCGAGAAAGGGAAAAATTCGGGAAAATGAAAAAAAAAAAAATGCCATCGGTTCAGAAGATATAACTATAACCGTCATAATTGAGGTCGATAAACTGAAAATATGAGAGCCATGAGGATCGGGAAAAATTCGCTCAGCATGACTGAAGAGTAGCGAA
>NC_061107.1:128941424-128948924 GCF_015104395.2 Macrobrachium nipponense | reverse complement strand
TATTATTATTATTATTATTATTATTATTATTATTATTATTATTATTATTATTATTATTATTATTATTATTATTATTATTATCCCGATCATCCTATTCGACTGGGTGGTATTAATAGTGTGGGGTCTCGAGTTGCATCCAGCCTCCTTAGGAGTCCATCACTTTTCTTACTATGTAGGCTTTTTCCATTAGCACACTCATCTGCATGAGTCCTGGAGCTACTTCGGTACCTAGTTTTTCGAGGTTCGTTTTCAGGGATCTTTGGATCGTGCCGAGTGTCCCTATGATTATAAGTACAATTTCCACTGGCATTTCCCATATCCTTATTATTTCTATTTTCAGGTCTTGATAATAATAATAATAATAATCATCATCTCATCATCATCATCATCATCTATTAGACCGTTAATGTTGCTGCTATTAGTACAACTTCTATGGGTATAGCCATTATTAATCGTAATGTTCAGTTGCTAATACCGTCATATCTTGTCAGCTTTTACTTTCACTTTCTACAACTGGGTCTCGTGGTCAGAATGACAAAATATCTTCGGTCCTTTCAGAGTGCACAAATAACCCATCCCGCAACTCCAATGGCATTTCGTGATAAAAGGTTAACTCTTCCGAATGTATCCATTCATAATACGCGAGTGATGGCCAAAAGAGAAACTGAAATAAGTAAGATTAAAGGGGAAATATCACTGTAATATTTTTAACTGCCCTTCTGTAAGCTTTGACTCTCGTGCAGAATAAAATACAAATGACTTTAAAATCTTGACTATAAGATCGAAAATGCTTCTCTTGCATTGCCATTTAATGATATATAGTATGTATATATTTATATATTAGTAAGAAAGGAACGCTGCTTTGAAAGAGTATATATATATATATATGATCACCAATAGATACTGACTGATTTTTGGACAAGCCTCGAAATGGTTTCGTAGAGTCCCCGTAAGCTTTGGCATTCATAAGTTTGCTACGTGTTTCTGCGTTGTTAATAACTACTCATGACGTCTCTTGCCAAAAAGGATCGAGGGGTAAGCTTGCGCTATTTATACACACACAAGCACAAACACAAGTGCACACACCAAAACGGACCCTGACAGTCATTCAGCCTTTGCCTTCAGCACTACTGGTAATCACTGTTCCCTTCTCTTTTACATTCCTTTACATTTTGTTAAGAAATAACATTTTATCATGTTTTAATCTGAGTCTGTTTTTAACTCTTTTCTTCTATTAATTTTTAGCTTCGAAAATGGGACACATGTTCCTGAAACGTCAATGAAATAAACTACATTAAAGGATTTTGGTATCTTTTCACCCTCCGATGCTGCCTATCTAGTTTCAAGCAACCGCCTTCAACTTTAATATAAATATTATATATATATAATATATATATTTATAATATATATATATATATATATATATATTATATATATATATATAGATCTATATATATATATATATATATATATATATATATATATATATCTATATATATATATATATATATATATATATATATATATAGATATATATATATATTATATATATATTATATATATATATATATATAAATAGTATCTATTATATATACATATATATTAAATACATGTTTTTATGTGTGTATGTATGTATACACACAGACACACTATATATACATATATATAGTATACCGTGTAATGTATATAGATACCATATATATATATACACATATGTGTGTTTGTGTTAGAGTGGGTATATAAAACTATTTTCACGACGACTAATTAAATTACTTCGAGCGCAAGCTAACCGCTCGATTAAATTTAGCAAGAGATACCATGAGTAGTTATTGAAAATTCAGAAACTCTTAGCAAACTTTTGAGCCGTCACTGTCGAACATTTCGAGGGCTGCCTAAAAGGCAGCCAGCATCCTCATGATGATTATTCAGTCGCTTCTCCACATTGATATCAAGACCGAAAAAAAGCAATAATCCTATAGTATATTCACATCAACCGTACATTTGATGTCTAGGCCAGTCCCTTACGACCCTCCTGATTGGCTGTTGATAAGCCAGTCACAGGACTGGAAACCCTCAGTCTCTCGAGAGAGTTCACTTAGCGGGATCTATGTTCCACCTCTCCTGAAGGATACTTTTGAAAGACGTATATCTCAGGAGATGTGGAACATAGATTCTACTCATGTGAACTCTCGAGAGAGACTGAGAGTGTCCAGCCCTGTGATTGGCTTATTAACAGCCAATTAGGAGCGTCATAAGGGACTGGCCCAGACATCAAATACACGGTTGATGTGAATGTACTATAGGCATTGAGAAACAATTATATTCGTGACTTAGTATCTGAGTACATTCTGTCGAGTATTTAAAAATCCCAACTTACGTATGGAAGACCATTCTTTTCACAGATAGCAGGAATGTCATCGCACAAAATGGAGTTAGGAGTGTAGTCTGAGGAGCTCGTCGATATGAGGGCCAACCAGAGAAACAGGGAGAGGCTTCTCTTCGTAGGAGCCATTATCACTCTTCCTGGAATTAAAAAAGAAAAATAAAGGGGCGGGAGTTTAAATTCTAGTGATACACTTGATCATTGTCATTTAACAGGGACGGGCTATCTCGCTTTGCCGACTAATATTTAAAAAAAACATATATAAATGAAAAATAGATAAATAAATAAGCCTCTGTTTTTTGGAAAGGAGTTACGAATCATTTTTTTTCTCATTCTGGAAGGATTAAGATTATTTATGTTCTGGACAGGAAGTTTATCTATTGCAAAAAGTAAAATCATTTTCAATTTCAAATTGGTAATGAGTATGACAGTAGTTGCAATTGAACATAAATAATAATGGTTATAATCATAGCAGTGATGTTAGTAGTAGCACATCATCACTCTGTCTGGAATTGAAAAAGAAAAAAAAGGGGGGTGGGAGTTTAAATTCTAGTGATAAACTTGATCATTGTCATTTAACAGGGAAGGGGCTATCTTGCTTTGCCGACCAATATCAAAAATAACAAAAAACAACATAAATAAATGAGAAATAGATAAATAAATACACATATAAAGAATAAATAGACAACGAGTGATTTATGTCATTAAGTGAATCTATGAAATGGGAGTCAATGGTAAAGATTTCAGGTAAATTTGTTTTCTTGATAATTTCAAGGAGAATCAACACTACATTTTCAAAGTTATTCAAGTTCACTGTAATTTCCTCAGTGTCGGTATTCCTCTTATCATGAATTATTTTTGTACCAGATATAAAAGAATAAAATAATCAAGGAAGAGATTTTTAGCAACAAATGGGTCTTCCAAGTAATGCAAATGGAACATTTTATCCAGGGAGGTAAAAATGCCATTCTATATATTTTCTTGAATCGCCCAAAGGGTCACTCTTCCTCGTTTCCTAGGACTATCAATAAATCAAGTTCACGATAATCAGGCTACTGGGGTCGGATTCTGTCGAACGAAATGAGAAGGTTATCAGCTAATTTCCATGAAAGTCCTGATTACTCCGTTTTCGAGTAACACAGTGGTTCCCAAACTGGAGTCCGCGGACCCCTGGTATGGGGGTCCAGGAGAAGACCCTAGGGGGTCCAAGATACAATGAACAAATCAATATTTTTTCAACTACAGAAAAAAAGTTGTGGCTATTTTTGCCAATTTTACTTTGAATTGAATCGAAAGCTATAAAAAAATTACTGAAAATATTTTATATATAATAACGAGATGGTCATTATCTCGTTATCATTTTGGTAGCGATAGGCCAGAGCGGCAGGCAACTGGTAATTGGTAATACTTCTCTCTCTCTCTCTCTCTCTCTCTCTCTCTCTCTCTCTCTCGTGATACCCAACAGCTTTTTCTCTCTCTCTCTCGAGACTGGCAACAACTCTCTCTCTCTCTCTCTCTCTCCTTCCCAACAGCTCTCTCTCTCTCTCTCGAAATACCTCCCCTCCATTATCTAGGTCATCAAATCAGAGTCATGAATTACAAAAATATGCATTTATTTAAAAGCAAAGTATTAACTAAATAACTCAGATTCTTAACAGAATGATCTGGGGGTCCTCGGTATAGTCAAGTTTGGGAACCACTGCGTCTAGAGTACCCTTTAATATAGGTTACTGCAAGACTGTAGTCTTGGGGAAAATGTAACTTCCTCGGCTGAGAACTACTTCGTTAAATAAGGTAATGTCCTGAGGGGTCAGTAGTTAACGAAGCTAAAGTAACTTAGCAGGGAAACGGCATAAAGACATACAATACTAATAATAATAATAATAATAATAATAATAATAATAATAATAATAATGATAATAATAATAATTTTCATCATTTAAACGCGTTCAGAGCCTGTAATTGTGAGGGGTGGGATTATTATTATTATTATTATTATTATTTATTATTATTATTATTATTATTATTATTATTATTATTATTTATTTAGAAAAATAAGCCCTATTCATATGAAACAAGAGTACTTCGAAAGAAATTACAGAAGATAATAGAAAATACAGAGAGAGGAGGTCAGTTAGAGAAAAAAAGGGAAATGAATAAGTTAATAAATAATCAGGTAAAATTTAAAAAAAATTGTTAAAGTTAAAGGTGAACTGCTTTATGGCATAGCATTCACTTATTTGCCTTTAATATTGTATTGAACTTGAACAAGATATCTTCGACATAACCAGCTGGGTATTGCGCGACATTATTCATTCACTTGAAACATCGTGTCTCAAATCTCCCTGCATTGAAAGGTCACAGGTCTAAAATAAACGAGGTGCAATCCGACCCCCAGCTTATTCGGGATGCATGCAAGATTTTCCTCTCTCCATAAATTGTAAACATTATATTCCTAACTTTTAATGCAAATTAAAACATGCTAAAATCTATGGTCAAATCGAGCCTTGTTTCACCGACGAAAATTTAACTATATATACTTTATTGTAAATCATTTTTCTGTACTGTTTAACATGCACATTATTGATTTTTTATATTTTCAGTCTAATAAATACATCATAAATATCCTATCCTAAAATTCCTGTATTTTTAACACCTTTTTTTTCAGACCTTTTTAGGCTCTTTCATAGACCTATCCTACCCCCCCCCCCCCCCCCAACAATAACAATAAAGTAGTTTATAAGCTTACTCCCCGAGTAAGCAAAAATTATAAATGACAGTAAATGTTTAGAACAGGTCACACTAGAATGGCCATGTTGGAAGGCCACGAACTGCCTTTGCGTAGTAAGTGGGAAAGTACTTTCAAGATAAGACTTGGATAAGAATACTTCTGGTCTCTCTAATTCTTTCTTAGATTTGTTTATTAATTAAAATCTTTATAATTCTTTCATATTTCCATAGCACTCAGGAAGATTGCTAAAAACTTGGGTAGAAATCAAAGTCTTGTCTGAATTATTGAATAGAAAAATAAAACATCCTATTTCATTCCAGCTTTCAAGTCCGCCATTTGAAAACCACTGCTTTTGTTTGGTTGTGATTCGCACGACCTAATTGAGCAAAAGGATCTGACTAATCAATGGATATGGCAGCTGAAACAGTCGTTTCTGTTGCACTGCTGATATAACAGAAAAAAATTTTGGAGGAGGAAAATTGTAAATTCGATTTCAAGCTGAACTGACAAGTGGTGTTTGACATTTTGCTCTGGAAAGCCTGCCTCATCTCATTAGTACGAAACATCACTTCAGATCTGTCCTTTATTATTCAGTATTCATCATTCACCATCACTTCAACCTATCGATCAAACACGCAACGTATTCTGCGCCCCTCCTCCCTCCCCCATCTCTCTCTCTCTCTCTCTCTCTCTCTCTCTCATGACCCTCCGTGGCAAACTCTCTGTCTGACATGACATTCTAGAAAAAGTTTCTGCCTTCTCACTCTCTATCACCAAGTTCTGAGGCAAGCTCTCTCTCTCTCTCTCTCTCTCTAACTCTCTCTCTCACTCTCTCTCTCTCTCTCTCTCTCTTACATGCAGTCCTAGGGAAAGTATTTTTTCTCTCACTCCCTATCATCAAGTTCTGAGGCAAGCGTCTCTCTCTCTCTCTCTCTCTCTCTCTTTTACATGCAATTCTAAGATACGATTCCCTCTCTCTCTCTCGCTCTCTATCACAGAGTTCTGAGGCAAGCTCTCTCTCTCTCTCTCTCTCTCTCTCTCTCTCTCTCTCTCTCTAAAGCAATCTGTAAAAGGTTGCATTCCTTTCCATTCAAACGGACGCTCTCATATTGATAATCACATCGACTGAAATCGTCTCAGAATATATCAGCAAAATTCTAAGATACATAATTGAAAGTCAGTTTTTGCCACGTCTCGAATATCTCGATTGCCATGGAAAAAAAAAATTATAGCAGTATCATCCTCGTTAATGGAATAAGAGGCTTTCCTTGATTCACCTTCTTATGCTGTGGCCGAAGCTCTGACATAATCCTGTACGCCAGAATAACAGAGCTGATTAAGTGGTAACAGAAATCGGACTTAGCCCCAGCGATGCTCAAGCTAGGAAAAAATAAGTAGATATCTTTTCCAATAAACTTTTTATTTTCTCTTATTATCGCTTTAGTCTTTCTCTTTAATGCAATGAGAGTCAGTCTTATAATAAGAAAGAAAAGGTTTCCTCAGTTATTACGCGTGGAAAGACGCTTATGTTGGCAAAATCTTTATTGATATCCATACCATTCCACTTGATCATCGACGTGATGTCCTCATAAGCTTCTCGGCTAAAACGAACCTTTTGTAACCATAGCAGCCGTGAAAGCATAACAACAGAACCAGAGTTTCTTTGAGCTTCGCTTTACTAGACGTTATGAAAATCAGTATTCTAAAGTCTCTTTGTCTCCAACAAAACATTGAATTTTTTTTTCTATAAAGTACTTTATGACAATCAAAGGTTATTATCATAAAAAAAACTTACCAACTCCTTGAAGTCGGTTCATGTTGATCTTGCTTCTCCGTTTTTCGTTCTCAGTCCATTAGTGAAACTAACATTTATATTTTTTGTACAGACTTGATCTTGTTCAATAAATTCTGGAAAACGCTCACCCCTCCTAACCTGTTTAATATTTCTATGAGATTTGAAATGCCATTTCTTTAAAATGTTCTGTGTATTGTGCTTCCGTCCAGAAACCTCTCCAATATTTATTTTATCTTTTCTTTTTATATATGTCTGTCGCCTCTCGTTAATTTCGGGTGAAAGCCAACCGCAGTTTCTAATGTCAAGATAAGAATAGAAGATGACATTTACCGTATGTAGCCAAACTCCAAGTATGCCTCAACTTTCTATCGTTTTGCTTATACTGTCGATGCTCACTTCATGGCACAAAGTTATTTTCTAATACCACAGGTTGTCTATCCAGTTAATCTGTTCACATTAAACCCTGTTATTTATGCTGTAATATTAATCTTGTGATATTCCAGCTGCAAACACCTTTCACTCCTTCAGATTCTTTCTCAAAATGAAATTCTGATTAGCCCGCCAAAAATTAGCATCTTAAAAATTTCCTTT
>NC_061107.1:128933924-128936424 GCF_015104395.2 Macrobrachium nipponense | reverse complement strand
CAGAAACTCCATTGGCTCTGAAACCCAAAGACTTTATGAATGGCGGAACGATACATAGATGTGGGTGGGGTATCAGTGCTAGCGTAGTAATACTACTGTAGCAATAGTGCCGCAACAGTATAGCAGTAATATACACGAATTAAACGTTTAGGCCAACTGCTGGGATCCTTGAGGATCATTTAGCACTTCTTACAACTACTCGAGAAAATAGTTTTTATAGCCAGAAGTTAAATTTTCTAATCCAACAATGCCCATGGTAGCCTTCAGTGTTATCCTGAATTATAACGAGGCGAAAGTGGGTGGAGCCTCATGAAGTCATCATTCTGACGATAATTATTGGTGAAGGTTTAAAGCGAATATAAGGTACCAGCTATTTTTTTTTCAGTCAATAGGTAGATAGCTTATAAATGAAAATTGCTTGACATTGGATATAGCAGTTATCAAATCAAGCTTGTCTACTATGTTTTTGAAAATTGCCAACTATTCCCTACATCTTGTCAATCTGATTGTGACCTATAAAGTAGACTGTAATTTCTTAGGAAACCTATTTTGGGAGTTAGACTAATAATCAAAGTGTTTTTGTATTTATTAACATATTTTGTTGGTGTGGAGAGGTTCCAGAGTTCATAAAGGTGTACTGCTTTGCTTGTATTTAAATTTGTATGTCATTGTTGCCTTCGTTACGTATAGCCAATCATCCATCGAGAAAGAGAGAAGAAATGCTGTCATAAGTTACGTAACGAGTGCGTTCGAAACCTTTTCTCTGAGTAAGTTGGCCCGTCTTCAAAAAAAGTCACTTTTACAAATTTATTCAACCTACGTAATGCAGAATACAGTCAAAATTTATGTGTAGATATAATATGTATTCTGAATAAGCGTTATGTTTATGAAATGCATAGATAAAAAGTTATTGCGAAAAAACCGTGTTACAGAGGCCCTGAATCTCATAGTAGATAAAGCAAACGTTAAAAATTATTAGGCCATAACATAACTTAGCCCTCTAAGGAAGGTGTAGGATAGGTTTCTGTTTGAGAAAGTACGGCAGATGACAGAAAGATAGATGGGAAAAGAGAATTTCAGTTTCGGGCAATAAGATTAAAAGTAAAAAGGAAAAGCTGTTATCCGAATAAAATTCTCATAAAGATATGATATAATCAATAGGGTGGAAGGTGGTGGGGATGTATTCTGTAAAGAGAAATAGCTGAGAGTCAAGTTAGTTGTGGTGGAAGCGAAGCATCTATAGAGAACAACTGGTCGGGCTTAAAAGTGCATCGAAGATCAGGGTGTGGCATGTCCACGTGGCTCCTTAGCATCATTATGGATGGAATGTTAGGAGAAACCAGAAAGATACTTAGTTGTAGGTGCAAAGTATTATCATCATTTCAATAGATGAAACCTATTCACATGGCATAAACTCACAGGGGCCATTGAACTTAAAATTCAAGCTTCCAAAGAATGTTGGTTTCAACCTCACACCGCAGAACCCACACTGCAACAGTAACTGATCATGATACAGAGTCAGTGATTTTTCAACGCCCTTGGGGAGACACGAAACCGCGATATCTGACGCATGTCAAGACACTAACCACCAGTCGACCAGCACTGAGTAAGGAAACGAGTCATGAAATAACTGTGAGATGGCTGTTGTTCTCAGATGATTGAGGATAGTGAACAGAAACTGCAGAAACCAGTGAAAGAATTTGAAGTGGCCTGTAAGTAAAACAGAGATGAGAGTAAATCAAAGTAAGAATAAGGTAATGAAGCTAAATGTTAATATGCGTGGAAAAAGAATGAAAGCAGTCAACTCGTAAAAAGTAGAGACCAAAAGATAGAATAATAAAATAGGCGAATCACAGAAAGAGTGAAGATAGGAAAGTAACAGAAAAAGTATATCTTAGTTTAACCAGACCACTGAGCTTTTTAACAGCTCTCCTAGGGCTAGCCAGAAGGATTAGATATTTTTGCGTGGCTAAGAACCATTTGGTTAATTTGCAACGGACCTACAGCTCATTGTGCGATCCGAACTACATTATATCGAGAAATGAATTTCTTACCACCAGAAGTAAATTCTTCTGATTTCTTGTTGGCAGCGCTGCGAAGCAACTCAGACTACCAAATCGGCAGGCTAGCATGTAACTCCCTCTTCCAACTAGGAACTAGGGAAAGTAATAAAGGTAGATGCAAAAGATCGAGAATGACCTGAAGTATTCACGAAGGGCAGGTGGGAATGTATAAAGGGATTCTGAACCCAACTTCATTAAAAAAAAAAAAAGGTGAAGTATAGATATTGAACGTTGAAGATAGATTAATTGTGTATTATATCTGGCGTCACTTGAAGATAGAAAAAGATTTAAAGCTTCTGAGAGCAATAGATTATCTGCGTGGCAGATATGGAGTAAGACGACCTGTAAAGGTTAGAAAAGCAGCGATACATAAAAAGAAGTGGGGGAAAAGTTCAGGGTAAGGCGAAAAACTAGGTTAGAGTAATTTCAGGCTGAAT
>NC_061107.1:128924356-128928424 GCF_015104395.2 Macrobrachium nipponense | reverse complement strand
ATCAAATGCTCTCCTCGATTCCAGTTTCTGCCTTGCAATCAGAGGGAGCAATACCAATCATAACATTGATTGGGTCAGCCTTGCTAGAGGGTTAGGAACAATGACCTCCATGATTTCAGGTTTATTAACTTCAGCTGCCAAACATTCATCAGCAGATTCGGAGGCCCAGTAGTAAGTAGTCAACAGTTGCTTATAAGAAACACATCTCGTGATGCAGTCAGCAGGATTCATAACTCCACTAACAAATTTGTATTTCACAGGGTTTTCTTCACAGAGTTTACTTATCTGATTTAAACGATTTAATATGAAGTGCTGCTTTGTTAATTTTTTTCCAACTTATTCACATAACCATTAATCCAACTCAAAGAAACTAAACTATCTGTGCATAATACCAACTCGCAAATATTGACAGGCTTCACACACAAAGGACCAGACAACTCTCTCTTCAATTCAATCAATGTTTCTGTTCCAAGAAAAATGGCCTGAAATTCTAATGATGGAATACTTTTACCTTCCAACTGCTTATTAACAATTCTGTTTTTTAGCCAATACAAAACTTGCCTGCTTTGTCTCAGTATACCTGAATAAAGACTACTACTCCATACATTAGTTTACTACTGTCAGTATAAGCAATCAATCTATAACATCCATTCCTATCTCCAATTACTCTAGGAATAGATAATTCAGGAGTTGAATTCAGCTGCTTTACAATATTACGCCACTCACGGACTTTATTCTCGGGAAGCTTAGTGTCCCAACCAAGTTGCTTATCTATTTGCAATTCATGCATGAAAATACGAGCCCTATTCAAAATGGGACCATTAATATTATAGGGGTCGAAATTTGAAGCAATAGATTTGAGAACAAGTCTCTTAGTATCAGCTGAAATTTCAAGATTTATGCTTTTGTGTCAAAAGGCTACAGCTTGTCTGTTCCATCTCAAGCCAAACAATTTAACTGTATCTGGAACATTTTCAGGCAAAAGGTCATTAATTTCATCTTGTATATTCTGGTTGTTAGTAACAAACTGTTGTAGTTCAAATTTATATGGTGCAAATATACTATTCAAATGATCAAAGGCAAACTTCAAGTTACCATAATCATTCGCAGTCACAGGCACCCCCGTTATATGTACCATCAAAGCATATATTAGCTTCTTTAATTCTCTAACTGGTTTAGAATCATGTTCAACATCAATCATCAGAATTTTATAAAGAGCAACCATTAACAATGTTGGACTACATCTTAGTCCAAAACTTAACCTCATATTCTTGTACACTTCAAGAGTAAAGTCTCCCTTACTAACATTCTTAAACCAAAGAAACAAAAGTTTATTCTGATCAACTTCATTTAAAGCTATCTGCAAAAAAGCCTGTTTAAGATCAAAACAAAACAAATATTGATCAAATCTTAAATGAAGCAATGCTATAGAAAGTTTCTGGTTAATACAAGGACCCGGCCACATAGCCTGGTTATGACTAATTGAAGATCCATTTTGTCTCTTCTCGCACAAATTTGACAAAAATACCATCCTACATTTGGTGGTTTCACGACTTAACTTAAAAACACCCATATGAGCCATAAAACTATGTTCTGGATGTTCCTGAATAAACTGCTCAAGATTTGGAACTTTTTCAATGATGCCCTGACTTTCTTGCGTCTTGACATTATCATCCATTAACTTGAGATACTCCTTATTTTTATTGAGAGTTTCCGTAAATTAGAACTCAAAATTTGTTTAGCAAGGTTAAAATTAAAATTTCCCTTTCCCAAAAGATGAGCAACTCTGCCATTCCACAACAAAGGCATAATCAACCTACCATCAGTGTACGGATAGTATTATGGAGCAAATATTTAATTAAGCCTTCATTTATTTCAACGTGTCATCACAAACAAATCAATGCTATCCTTATGCAAAATATTAGTTACAATGTTCTTCTAGAAACTCTAACAGCAGCCCTATCAAGTTCCTCATCTTCAAGAGTACAATCACTACTAATGCAAACATTGGAACTGCTTCACAAACCCAAAGTCCACCTTGTCCCAGTGCATCACTGCACGACACCATTGAATATCCCAAACCATCCAACGATAATTCAGCCCAGGATCCCCCAACTTCTCCAACATTAGAACACAAGCTCATTAGCTTATTTGCATGAACAGAAAGATAAGGTAAATTATTATCAATCATCTCCATATCCCCTGTTAGCATGGACTCCCAGCCCTGTTTGGAGATACACAGAAGGATCACAAAGACCAAACCTAACAGTCTTTGCCATGATACAATGAGCAGCATTGGCTCCCAAAACAAAATCAATATTCATTATTTCTTCAGAGTTATCAGTGAGTTCTTCATCAGCTAATATATACCCAGCATTAATAAAACTATTTACAATCTTACTTAAACCTGGATATTTCAAATTAATGTTTATTTCTAGGATGCACATAGCTTGAACTGTGTGAAAATCATCACCAAATTTAATATTTACTTCAATCAGCTTAGCTTGATAAGTCTTTGGGCCATTAAATCCATTGATGATCAATTCAAGGTTTTCTTTAAGAACTTAATTTAATTTCGACCCCTTTAAACAATGAGCTGAAATAAAAGTAGCCTGACTCCCGCTATCATTAAGCCCTCTAAAGCGTTTACCATTACTAAATTTACAGGAAAATGTAGGCAAAATAGAATTAATACCACCATCACAGTGTAAAAATATCAGGCTATTCAGTGTGTGCTTTGAGTTATCACTTGAAACAGCAGAACTGGCTGTAGGCTTTGATTCCTCAGCTCCCTTAACCAGGTTATTCCCCTTAACATCGGAGGGACACAAGAAGACAAAATGCCAACCTTTACAGAGAAAACAACGTCTTGCAAATTTAAATTTACATGAAGACTTATCATGAGCAAGACTTGCGCATTTCACACATCCTTTCAACAAATTTAATTTGTTAATTTTGTCTTTAGCACTTTGATACGTAGAACCATTTATGTTATAGGATGCTTTTCTTTACCTTTAACATCGCTGCAAACTGTACAAATTTCAAATGGATTAATTTCCTCAAGTAAGGTTACTTTACTGGCCAAATTGATAACATTTGATTTCTTGTGCAATTTTGGAGATGAAACTTTAACATCGGCTCTACTTTTCCTAGCCTTATATGACTGTCTTGCACACGCATATCGTTCATTAGCATCAAAAAATCTAGTAACAATTTCATCAAGACCAGGGTGTGTTTGATTAGTTACTTGTATCAGCTGATTTTTGAAAGTATCATTCAAACCTTTCAAGAAAAATTACTGCATCACGTCATCAACAGTTATTTTCAAAGTTTTAAATGCCTCTTGAACTTTCCTAATGTTGCTAATGTGCTGAAATGGTTCCGAATCATAACTTAATGTCATGGTAGACATCTGTGAAATAACATTAAACTTCTGAGTTATAGTAGAAGCAAAAGCTGATCGTAAAAGGGCTGTAGCACAAGAGTAAGTTTGTTTATCAGCTTCTAAAGAGTCAATTAAAAAGGAAGCTTTACCCGATATTTGCTGCTTCAATAGCAGCAATTTATCATAATCAGTGTATAAAAACTTACTAACAGTTTCCTCAAATTGTCTTAAAAACAACTCTAAACTTTCACCTTCTGTACTACAAAACACAGGCAATGGTGCTGTCGGACTCCTTAGCAAACTGCGCGAAACCTCAACCAAATTACGGGTGTCTGTGGCAACTGGAGCTTCCAAGATACACAACATTTCAATTATTTTGTCCTTATACTCCTGAATGTTATCATATTCTCTTTCCAGAACAGACTTATCTTCAGTATCTGACCAAGACAACGACAAAATCTTGTTATCCAACACCAGCAATTCATCACGAAACCCTTTCAACTTTAAAATTAACGCAGCCTTTTGAGAAGAAGACAAATCAGCAAAGTCACGTATACTATTATAAGACTTAGTTACTTGAGCCCTAATAACGCCTCTATTAGCTTTCAAAAAACTTAATTCTTTAGCCATTTCAAGTGGTGATAAATAAGTACTCTAAACAATATACAAAATAATGTAAAATT
>NC_061107.1:128899356-128919356 GCF_015104395.2 Macrobrachium nipponense | reverse complement strand
TGAATTCAAAGCAAACGTAATTTTCTGAATTCAGTTTTTACATGTTTTGGACTGTAAAGATACTTTGTAATTTCGGTTAGGGTCAAATCTGTTTAGGTTTGTGCCCGTTTGATATCCGATAATGCTAGATTATCTCTTTTAATTTTCACCCTTTTGACAATTAACCATCTGGTATTTTTGATCTTGTTGTGTACCTGAGACCTTTCTCTCCAGTTGTATTTCATTAGCTCCTTGGCAATGTCTTAGTAAAGACGAAAGCGCTTGGATTTCTGACTATCATTTTCCTGTGGGATTCAATTATTTATGAAGTCACGTGCATCTACTGTGATTTTTTAAGCATAAATAAATAAATAAATAAATAAATAAACATATATATATATATATATATATATATATATATATATATATGTATATATAATGTACTTCGTCACATTAGCGCGTCATTGTTGCAGTATGCAGGTGTATACAAGAAAGATATATGAAATTCCAAACAATATGAGAGAGAGAGCGAGAGAGAGAGAGAGAGAGAGAGAGAGAGAAAGGCCTTTTTATATCCAAGTTTCTGTCCTTTATTTTTCTCTACTCATTTTTTTTTTTTTTTACCGGAGTCCAGATAACCGTCGAGCTGTCATCGTTTTAGGCTTAAAATCAAAGGATGTTCCCTATACTTTTTCGGCCATCTTTATCTTTTTCTTTCCGATCTTTTTCAAGACTTCCAGAAAAAAATATGGAATGAAGAACCATTTTTAGGATCTCTTTTTATTTTCTGGGTGCAAGTAAAGACTGAAATGCCAGGGAGTGATTCCAAAGAGCGGGCGGCGTGTCAGTAACAGTATTACTTTCATAAACTGAACTTCTTTTTTATGAATTCGCCCATCCAATATCAAATTATTCAAATTTCTTCCTTTCCAAAATCTAAGCTACGTTTTGGTTCCTTCGCCCATAAAAAGTAACGTAGCTGAAGGGTTGTTTTGGAATTAGTGAGACGCATGACCTGCCTGGACGGTTGCCAGATAGCAGTGACTGCTCAAAAAAGACCGAAAAACCGTTCGTGCGTTGCTGTCACCCGTTTTGACAGGAAGGAAGTGTTAGTCGTGAATCAGATTGAATGGGATATTTCTTGTAGGCTCCAGAGAGAGCAGGTAAAGACAGATATCGATTATTCTATGGCTACAATCCTCCTAAAAATACAACAACAGTACACATGAAAAGATATACAATAGCGTACTGTGCACTTTTGCCTCGATACCTCAAACAAAAAAATTTCAAGTGAGAATATCCAATTTCTTTTCTATACTAAGAATATACGAAAACCATCTATATACGTAGACTCTCCAGTCTATATAGATGGTAACGAGGAAAAAAAAATCAGAGCCCAGCAACGAGGAAGCGTTGGAGTTGCTTTTCGAAAAAGAAAATCATATACAACGACGAGAACTGTCAATTCATCGAGAACTCAAATGTCGGCTTTAGCTGGAGAGAAAGAGGCCCCGAATCAACCAGGCGAACAGGTGTTGATTTCCACAATGCAAAGGTGGTCAAGCCAATAAGACACGGACGCCTCTATGAAAGAGAAGACTTTTTTTGACTTCGGAGCAGTGACTAAGCCAAAACCCGAACTAAAAACGATTCGCAACAAAGAGATAAGAGATCTTAGGGAGGAGGCTTTTTATTCGTTAGCTTCAGAGCTGAAGGCCAAGGAAAAATCGATCAAACAAGTACAAATTGCCCCGAAGTTTCTTCGACACCACTTCGGCACAGTCGAGTTTTTTGTATAGCGTATAATGCTGTATGAAACTCTCAACCACGGCCCTTGAAACTCTCAGCCGCGGTCCATGAGACTTTCAGCCACGGCCCGGTGGTGGCCTGTGTTGTTGGTACCTATAACGGTGTCAGACTCACTGTGATGGCTAACTTTAACTTTAAATAAAACTTTGAAAACTAACGAAGCTAAAGAGTTGCAATTTGGTTGATGATTGGAGGGTGGATGCTCAACATACCAATTTGCAGCCCTCTAGCCTCATTGGTTTTTAAGATCTGAGGGCGGACCAAACCATCTAAAGTTTTCTTTTACAGAAAACTGAGACGGTAATGTAAAGTTTAATTATCTGGAAGGAAAAGGCATGACAACTGTAATGCTAACTACATAGTATTTAGAAGCACATTCTGCTATCTAGATAATGTATATGTATATATATATATATATATATATATATATATATTATATATATGTGTATGTATGTATGTATTTGTATATGGGTGTGTGCGTATATATATATATACTATATATATATATATATATATATATATATATATATATATATAATTTTACGCAAGCACTGGGGCAACTAAGGCCATTCAGCGCTGAAACGGAAATTGACAGTTAAAAGTTTGAAAGGTGTAACAGGAGGAAAAACCCGCAGTTGCTCATGAAATAATTGTTAGGAGAGGGTGGACAGTAGAAGGAAGAAAGAGAATATGAATGGAGGTACAGTAAAAGGAATGAAAGTAGTTACAATTAGGGCCGAAGGGACGCTGCAAAGAACATCTAAGTAGTGCCTACATTGCATCGAATGAGGTGCACTGACGGCACTAATCCCCTACGGGGATGTGATCCCTATAAAATGACCTTTAGTTTTTAATACCCAAGATAGTATTAGTATCATAGAACTGGATATTAGGAGGTAAAAGCTCTATCTTTCAGGCACTTCACTAATTAGCAAAATTTCCATTCACGTGTTTTCGAGATCCGACTTAACAGACAATAACAAAGCAACAGAGGAGAAACTGCAGGAGGTGAAGGAAGAAATACTCGTATGGAGGGTTGAATAATTACTAAAAGCCTCAATAGGAGAAGAAATAAACATAAAAAAATACACTAGAAACAGTAAAGGGAGTTCATAATACGTTAACAACAACAGAAATAGTGGTATTACTCGAAAAGCTACACACAAGTTCACAAACGGAAAGAGCGAAGCAACAACCAGGAAACTTGGTTGACAGAGTCTTCCGTTATACTCTGTCGAATCCCTCAGAGATGTCGAGAGCGAGAACGAGAGGATGACCAAAGATTTCCTGTGGATGCTGCGAGCGATGTGGGAGTAGATTGTTCGATTCAAGATGTCGAAGAGTGTTAAGAGTTGTGGTAAAAGCGAAAAGCCGGTGCCTTGATGGCAGACTGGAAGTAATTTCAAAAGACGGTTTTACTTGATTGAATTGAATCTCGTGAGTTTTAGGGTGTCAAGCCAAATCACAAGGGGACACTCGGCCATTCAGAGCTTATGAGAGTGAAAAAAGGGAGTGGCAGTAATTGAACAGCAAAATTTAGAGATCCAGGGACGGTTTTACTTGATTAAATTGATTCTGTTGAGTTTTAGGCTATCAAGCCAAAACACCAGGGCACTTTCGGCCATTCAGAGCATAAGATATTGAAAAGAGAGACTGGGATTAATTGGACAGTAAGATATAGAGATCCAGGGACCGAAGGAGGTGAGGTGCAGCTGGAACTGAAACAAAATCCCACAGCTGCACTGAGAAGTAATAGTTAGAGACGCTGGAGAGAGAGTGAGGTTAAAGAGAGGAAGTGGGACAAGAAATTAAAGTAAGGGCTGTGGCAAAAGTGAATCAGTCAGGACGTATGTTCTGTTTACTATTAAATTGCTACTTTGTTTTTTTATACTTCAGGTAAAAGTTGGTTTAAAAAGTCAATGTTAAAGGAATAGCCATTAAAGACCACAACTATAAGCATAAAACAAAGCAACTGTGGCGTTGTTTTGACTGTTTTTCGCAAAAACTATATAAATTTGGAATTTCAGCTTTACACTTTTAATTCGGCACGTTCGCACTGAAGGTCATAAATTCGTGCACTCATAAATCAAGTTCCTAGTAGTGGGGTTAGTGCCTTCAGTGCACTTCTTGTGGTGCACTGTAGGCATCATATGAGGTGCACTGAAACCACTTATGCACGTGCTGAGGCACTTGATTTAACAAAAGACGAATCTTATATTTTGATTTGCCCTCTCTCGTGTCCTTTAGCCGGAAAGTTTCGGGAATTATTTAGACGCCTCGTTTTGGATGCTACAGTTGTAGGCAGAGTCATTAATCAACATTCCTTTAGCGTTGACAATTTTCAAACCAGCTTTTACCTGAAATCTAAAACTATGCAACAATTTAATAGTAAAAAGAACAGGTGTCCTTTGACGTCCATTGATGCCACTGCTTCAAGCTTCACCTTTATGAAACCTCAGTAATTATTCATTTTACTTAAGCTTTGCCCATCAAAGAAAAATTAGAATTTAATTAATTAGCATTTGTGATTTCAATAATGGACGCGTCTGGCAAGCCTACCAGTTTAATTATAAAAATTATAATAAAATTATTATAATGAATGATTCAGCTTTAGTGGATACCCTGTGTACTGTTCAGTATGACTAGTGAAGATGAGTTTTGTGAAGAAATAAATGTTATTAGGAAGGTTCTATGAACAGATAAAATGCAAACAGTTATAGCGTCATCTTTCAAGGCATTATCATACCTTTTAATACTATATAGCTTCGGTCACTTATTTTGTTTTGATTAGAACATTAACATCGTTATGCATTTCAGACAGAATAAAAGATGGTAGAAAAGCTGAGAGAGAGAGAGAGAGAGAGAGAGAGAGAGAGAGGGGAAGGGGGAAGGTAAAAATGAAGATTTATAGCAGCAGTGTGACGTTTCCTGAGCCGAGGTATCACACAGAGAAAGAGCAAAAAACATAAAGAAAATCAAAAGAATAGGTGCATCTATCCTTCCACCATTCTCTCTCTCTCTCTCTCTCTCTCTCCTCTCTCTCTCTCTCTCTCTCTCTTGTAAAGTTCTATCACATTCGGATAGGTAGGGAAATCAATAATTGTGTTCATCATTCAATAAGCGAAGACGACTAAAATTGATCGGTTCAACATGCTATGCCTTCGAGTATAACTTCACCATTTACTCATATGATTACTTCTCTTTTCCTTTCACCTTTTCGATGAAGACGAATAGAGATGCATGATAGAATTAAAACATGGTTTTTATGTTGTTTTATATTTCTATTTATTTTTAATTGCTCTTCTTTCATTTTATTTATTTTTGCCCTTTTATCTTCTTCATATTGTGGCTCCCTTTAGAGAGGAATAAAACCTATCTAACGTCTAAAAAAGATGTGATGAAGAAAAGAAAAATTATTCTTCGCAGATGTAATTGTAAGGTGAATCAAGACTGAGACAGGTGCAAGGGAAGAGCGAACACCTGTTTCGACCAGCAGGTGTTTGTTGTTCTTTCGGAAGGTTACGTCATACCTGAAGCTTCCCTGCCTTACAGCGACAGAAGGTCAGTCATCAATAGTCATGTTTCGTTTGAATTTGATTTTGAACCTGATTTCAATCATTACAATGTCTTTCTTTCCGTTTACGAATGGCGATGCATTTTACGGGCTATAGTAGATTCACATCAACCGTGCATTTGATGTCTAGGCCCGTCCCTTACGACGCTCCTGATTGGCTGTTGATAAGCCAGTCACAGGGCTGGAAACTCTCAGTCTCTCTCGAGAGTTCACATAGGTACGTAGGATGTGTTGTTCTTTCTGTGAGGGATGTCTTTCAAACGTATACTTCAGGAGGGGTGGAACACACATCCTACCCATATGAACTCTCGAGAGAGACTGAGAGTTTCCAGCCCTGTGATTGGCTTATCAACAGCCGATCAGGAGCGTCGTAAAGGACGGGCCTAGACATCAAATGTACGGTTGATGTGAATCTACTAGTTTATTTGTTTGTATGGCGCTTTTACGTTGCATGGAATCAGTGGTTATTCAGCAACGGGACCAACGGCTTTACGTGACTTCCGAACCACGTCGAGAGTGAACTTCTATCACCAGAAATACACATCTCTCACTCCTCAATGGAATGGCCGAGAATCGAACCAGCGACCACCGAGGTGGGACGCCAATACTATGCCAACCACGCCACTGAGGCGCTTGAATCTACTAGTATAGTGGGATTAACAGTTCAGAAAAGAGCCTGTCTAGGACTGAAAGTCCCTTCAGTTGCAGAGAAAGAAAATTTAGTCGATGAATTCTGCGTCAGTGACTAAAGAGTTATGAGTTTAACCGGTTAGACTTCAAATGCAAAAAAAAAAAAAAAAAAAAAACACGTGGAAAAGAATATGCATTTTAGATTATGTTACGTTATTGCTGAAAAGCACTTTCGAAGAACTATACGGAGAGAGAGAGAGAGAGAGAGAGAGAGAGAGAGAGAGAGAGAGAGAGAGAGAGAGAAAGGTACAATGACGGATGTCATTTTCAAATCACCTTTGTAAATGTAATGAGACTCCGAGTGGATGCTTTTGTGAATTTTATTGAACATCGTTTTTTTTCTGCTTTTTGAACAAAAAAAAATGCCGCTCAGTTAAATTAATGAAAACATTGGACTGTGACGGTTTCTCTCTCTCTCTCTCTCTCTCTCTCTCTCTCTCTCTCTCTCTTCTCTGTGTGTGTGTGTGTGTGTGTGTGTGTGTTTGTGTTTGCATGACTCCGTAAACTGTGTCTTTGTTATCGGTATATTTCTTGTTCATCAACAATAACGTACATTAATCTAAAATACATATTTTTGTTTAGGTTTTATGCAGCATTTGAAGTTTCAGTCTGTCTGCATTTGATGTTTCGCTCTGTAGCTCAAAACCCTTTGGTCACTGCTGTAGAATTCATTACTTACATTTTCCTTCATTGAGATTCAAACCCTTGTTCGTGAATTGACGCAGTTATCTCTCGTGAATGGGATAACGTAAACAAACTAATGCGAGCCCGTATGTGATCGTGCATAAGTATGAACTCGTGCTGTGTGTGCATATGCTGATGTTTTCGAATGCAACTGCATTAAACACAAGATAAGCTGTCGAATTGCTCTTAAGCCTTTAGAATGTTTAGTGTATCATTTTCGTCTCCGAATTATGACGGTTGTCTCTTTTTGTATGTTTCTACGGGGTCAGAAAGGTTGTTTATGTGAATGACTGTCACCTTAATCTCAAATTCTTATCTCGTGAACACATTTTCCCAAAAGAGATTTATTTGTTACATTCAGTTATTATTCCCAGTTGCTGAACTGACTTGTGATGTCGTATAATCAACGGCCTAACTAGACAGGGAAATGAAAGTAAATTGGTAATATGGCTCACCAATTCATAAAGACTGCCAGAGAATGAATGAAAATAGACAGGTAAATGACAACGAAGCCATCCACCCCATTGTAAAGAAAGGTATTTGTTCCCATCCTTCAAACTTTTATCTTATTCTTTGTCTTATAGCATCTGAATTCCCTCAAATTCGGTTCTTTCCTTCTGGGTGATAAGATTGGCTTTCTCAAGACGGTGGCCAGTAGGGACCGACTGTCACTTTCGTCTACTTTGGAGATTCTCTTGCCACGGCCCTTGAAATCTGCAAGGTTTCGGACAAGTTGACAAAAGGCATTGCTGGTTAATCATCTTCGCCTATGACTTACTCTATTCTTAAAGATAATTGTTAGTCTCTTTTTTTAAGTTTTAATTCTTTACTTCCCGTCGATGATTCAGTCGTTTATATTTCCTCTTTCTTTTCCAAGTTGTTTGTCGCTCGTACTCAGAATCGAAATTCGGGGCTACTCTGGCTTTTTTTCTACGCATCACCTACCCCGAAGCACCAGTGGTAAATGTAAAGTAGACGGCCGCACGAAGATATCATTTTTTTTATTAAAATAATTTGCTTTGATCCCCGAGGGGCTAGTACTTAACACGGCGTCACAAGGAGCTTCCGCCGTGTTTAGTGCTAGAGCCTCGGAGTAGGTGACGCGTGGATGAGAAGCCAAAGTAGCTCCCGAAATTCTTTCCTCACCAAGTTATTCATTGCCGTACTCCGAATCGAAATTCCATTTCGCCATCTCGGCTTGAGAGCATTATTATCCTCTTGGGAATCACCTTTCTCACTCAAGTAAAACACCTCCAGAACTATTTCTATCCTATTTTTCTCCCTCTTCTTCTAAATTCGATGAACCTGTTCGATATCAAAGTAATTTATCGTTGCTTCTGTCATCATCTTAAGTGTCCTGGTTACCGCACATTTATCTGGCAAAGATCATAATTTATAGTCGAGCCGGAAACAGTGAAAAACTGGACGTTTCCTTTCGATAGGGTTGTATCCTCCATCCCAGTCACTAATGGTAGATGTTCATCTTAACCGTCCATTTTTGAAATATCACTCCAATATATCTTGAGTAATTCTCCCTTTGTTTCCATTTATTATAGAACTGTTTCTCTTCATCTTCTCAATAACTTTACAATTTCCTTCCATATACATATAGTAGATCTCTCTCTCTCTCTCTCTCTCTCTCTCTCTCTCTCTCTCTCTCTCTCTTTTTCTCTCTCTTTTTTCAGTTCATCTTCTCAATAACTTTACAATTGCCTTTCATATAGATCTCTCTCTCTCTCTCTCTCTTTCTCTCTCTCTCTCTCTCTCTCCCTCTCTCTTTTCAGTTCATCTTCTCATTAACTTTACAACTGCCTTTCATATAAATCTCTCTCTCTCTCTCTCTCTCTCTCTCTCTCTCTCTCTCTCCGTGTCCATTTACCATAGGACTAACATTGTTCGTCTTATCAACAGTTTCGTAATTTACTTTCCTTTAGAGTTCTCTCTCTCTCTCTCTCTCTCTCTCTCTCTCTCTCTCTCTCACGCCTTGGCATCTCTTCCTGGGAGGTTTTCGTTTTACCACTAATTCAGTGAGTTTGAGAGTACCTTCTATCCTCATACGACCTTCTTGCACACGTCAGGCCATCGCTTCTCAGATCATCTCCGCTGCAAAGTTTTGGAATACCTTCTTTGATTCTGCGTTCCCTGATACTCACAATCGTCTAGTTTTCCCCCTTCTCTTACCATGTCTAAGAGTTCAGAACTAAGGGAGGCAATAACGTCTCTGGTGTCTTCAGGTTCTACCATGAGAAAAAGAAAAATGAATTCATTAATAAGTAATGTCAAGCTTTTAGTGAATTGGTTTTTGGTTTTATCATCAGGGTGCTGAATAACAGTGAAATAATATGCGGTGGCATTTGAACATCCTTGTATCATTTCATTATGACACGTTTACTTTGTCTGTCTTCGTTAAAATAAACTAATCAGATGCTCTGAAGTCAGACAATAAGCTATGCTAATGTAGACAACATCAATTTGACAGTTAGATCACTCACTACCTAACTTCTACGCTTGAAACCGTGCCCATAATCTCATCTGAAGGCATAATCAAATAAATATACTGACGAGATGGCGGAGGCTAAACATGGATCAATGTATTTTTAGAAAAATACTAAACCCCACATAGAGATTATTCAAACATATGCTTTAAATATGAATATGAATGCTAGTATATTGGTACAAGTGCAAACTATGTAACAATTACAAAGATGCGTTTGTTACCATATGCTTTCGCAAAACGCGCACATAATTGTATATTTACAATCCCAATAATATCATTCGCTACAGTATCACTGAACTGCATTTTATAAAGTTCTGAAATAGGTCATTCAGACTGATTCATAAGTGACTGAATCAGACAGATGGAAAAACTAGCAAGGCAGACAGACAGGAAAACTTGTGCCTAAGGCGGTGCACACGCCAAGTAAAATGTGATATTCCAGGATGTAATGGCACTAACGTCTCATAACATCTTAAGAGCCTGATGAAGCCATTCACATTCACTTTGATGTACATTTTTTCCTCACTCGGCTTCTCTTCACGATGCATATTTTTTTTTCTTTTTTTTCTTTCCTTTTTTTTTGCTGATAAGAACAAGATGAAAGAGTTTGGAAGTACACTTGAAACTTGATTAATTTGGGCGCGAATGTTGCCTTTCACAATATTAATTATACTTACGTGGGTTCTTTGGACGCTAAAAAGGCTGAAGGGGAGACCATTAGCACTCTTTCTTGCTGTGAAGGAGCCTGATTGGAGAGGCTTCCCGTCTCGATTCCTTGCTTATTAACAAATATGCATTAAGAAAATGGAGTGTACAAAAAATAAAAATATCTACCGAACTATCCTTATCAGAACACGAAAATTTTCCCAGTTATTCATTCTTTGCTTATCCCAGGATAACGTAGAAGCCTATTCAAGAAACACCACCATAAAGGACAATTCATCTTAATTTTTCTTTTTCGCCCTTTTTCTTTTACTTTATTTTAGCTCCATCGGCAGCCAGGAACGATCGAGAATCTTCCTTTCTGAAGGATGTTTATGAAGCTCAAACGAAACAGAGTACTAGATATTGTAGAAACTTTAGAGAATGTGGCCAAAAAACATTAGAATCATTACTGGAACATAAGCCTACGGCTTTCCCCGAAAGATGCAAAGGACCACGGTTTAATCCAAGAAAAAGACGGGACGCTGGGTGTTTGTTTAGCAACAGTTATAACGAAGAGCTCTTTGCTGTTAACTAAGGCATGGGAATAGGAAGAATAACGACATAAATAAGTGTAAATACCTGTTAAAAAAAACGTATTGTCATGAATAATGGTTGATCACAATTACTTTCTCAGTACGTATATACGAGGTCTACTTCAGAGAGTATAGAACCTTGAGTAAGCCAGTTACAGTTTTCTCCATCATTTTCAAACTTCTAAAATATAACCCAAAACCTTCACTTTGTCGTGTGTCATTCTTTCTCAACCAGAATAAGGTCAATTTTTGCTAGAGTCAAATAAAACTTCCACTCCTCATTTTACTGATCTGTCCTATTTCGAAACGCAATCATTTCTGTATCAAATCAATGACATAAACGCTAATATTCGTTGGATTTTTATCAAACCCCATAATATTGCAATATCAAGAAGATTAAATACCTATCTCAATATGAAATTGAGAATTTGATGGCTGCTACCGAACAATATTTCAGTGTGGAAATTTTGCAATGTTCATATTGTCTGTTTTTTAAGTAAACCAGACCTGTAAAATATTTTTTAACACAATGGCGAGTGTGTATATCTATGTCTTAGATAATTAGAGAAACTTAGGAAGGCAGTATTGATAATGACTAGTATTATACGCACACTCACACCATATATCTATATATATATATATATATATATATATATATATATATATATGTATGAATATATGTGTGTGTGTGTATACATATATATATATATATATATATATATATATATATATATATATATATATATATATATATATTATATAGACAGCATTCAGCAGGGTTCAACAAACGCATCAAAAAGGACCATGTTTATTAATAAGAGACGTTTCGCACATTATCTATGTGCATCCTCAATCTGCAAGAATAATATAAAATATGTTAAAGCTTAAATGAAATTATTTTTTTATAAAAAAAACATAGTTGAGAAAAAAAATTTACAAAAATTAAAATTGATACAAATTAAAAGGTATATAGTAAAAAAAGGAACCAGTTCTCACCAAACCATCCAAAGGAGGAGGAGAAGAACGAGTGACCAAAACTTGACACCAACCTACGACTTCAGTTATGCAAGATAAAGAGGAGAAGCGGAAACGTTAGAATTCAAAGAAGGAACAAGCCGTTTGATGTATAAGGACTCAAGGGTAGTTAGGTAATTGCTATGGCTTGTTCCACCAATAATAGAGAAGTGCTTTTTATTTATTTCAATTTTGCATATGGAGGCATGATTCTTTGTATTAGAAAATTCTGGTTTCCTTAATTTGTGACCCGTTCTAAAACTCGTTCCCACATGGCTACAATATCTCATCTGTAGTAACCTACGGCTTGATCCAACATAAATACCGGGACATCTCGGGCACTTCAATTTATAAATAATGTTGGATCTCATGAAGGTCTGCAGTTTGTCTTTATAGCCGAAGAATACGCCAATCTTGAGTGGATTGATTGGAATTAAATGCATTTTAAGGCAGCCAAATTCATTTTCGATTATTTGTTTAAGTTTGGCAGAAAACGTGTTGTCAGAGATAAATATGATTGTGGCATATACATTTTTCTGTAAGACATAACAAGAGGGCATCGGATTGGAGAAATCTTGTGACAGCAGTCTGTTAATGACTTTATAAACCAGTTTTTCAGGATAGGAGTTCTGTAAGAAAAATTTTACTAAAAATAATATCTCATTGTGAAGGAGAGACCAGCTCGAAGAATAACATAAAGCCCTATAAACCAAAGTGTAAATAGAATTCAGTTTAAAGTTCTTGAAGCATGAACTGTAGAAATAGTTAGCAAACACAGTGTACGATTTTTTCCTATACACAGATGTAGTAAATTCACCACTGTCTCTGCTAACATTGATATCTAAAAAGGGTAAAGAGTTGTTGTTTTCCTTTTCCATGGTAAATTTTATATTTTATTGTTGGCTATTGATATGGTCCAGAAACATCTCTCTATGCCAGGGTCCTTTGAATAGCACAAATGCATCATCAGCCTATCGTCTGTAATAGACAGGTTTACACACATTCGGACAGTTAGTTAATAAGGTTTCTTCTAAAAAGGACATAAAATATTAGCAAACAAAGGTCCCAATGGGTAGCCCATGGCAACTCCATCAATTTGCGAAAAGAGTTGACCGTTAAAAACAAGCATTGAGTCTTGCACAGCAAGCTTAAGAAACATCCTAAAAAGTTGTCTGTTAAAACCATGAAAAATTATTATGTGATCGTCGTAAAAAATCCTGTCTAAAATAATGCTGATAGTTTCAATTAGAGGCACGTTTGTAAAAAGAGATTCTACATCGAAGCTTGTCATGTGTAGATCACCATCTTGTAAAATTATTTGTTTCTGGAACTCATAACCATTTTTAAGCGAAAATTGGTTGTAAGCGAAATCATTGAGTAATGAAACAAGGTATTTTGTTATAGTATAAGAAGGGCTGTGCCCCTTTAAAGGTTTGTGGGGTCGAGCTCGACCCAAGCGCCCAGAAAGATTTGTGAAAATTCAAAAACTGCAGCTATGCTGCTCATTTTAAATTCTAAAATCAATTTCACCATTGCTGAACACTACTGAGAAGATAAATCATACCCATCTACAAATTAAATATTTATTACAAATATATTTAAAAAATAAGTATATAAAAAAAATTTACAAAAATATTTACAAAAAATACAAAACACGCTATATACACGCAAAAATTGAGGGAATCCTTCCTAAAACTATTATTTACAATATGTGATTGCCAGAAAAAGTGTTGGACCCATAGAGGTCAAAATCTGAAACGAGAAAAAAGGGTGAGTTTTTTTTACCAAAAGAAAAGCCAAAATTTCATAAATTTTTTTTGGTACTTAAATGAAATATGAAGTGGCTATTTTTTTATAGAATAAACTCATATTATCCTTGAACAGAATTATGTAAAAAGATCTGCCCTAGGATGTAATTTACTGTTATATCAGAAATGTTATTCTCTCTCTCTGTGTGTGTGTCTCAACCAATAATTTACGAAAATATTTACAAAAAATACAAAATACACTATATACACACAAAAATTGAGGGAATCCTTCCTAAACTACTATTTATAATATGTGACTCCCAGAAAAGGTGTCGAGCCCATAGAGGTCAAAATAAAAACAGAGAAGAAAAATGTTATGTTTTTTTGGCCAAACAAATTGTCAAAATTTCACGAATTATTTTGGTACCTAAATTAAATAGGAAAAGGCTAATTGTTTTATCGAATAAACTCATATTATCCTAGAATAGAATTATGTAAAAAGACCTCCACTAAGATGTAATTTACTCTCATATCAGAAATGTTCTCTCTCTCTCTCTCTCTCTCTCTCTCTCTCTCTCTCTCTCTCTCTCTCTCAACAGTGTGTCATGATTTATTGACATAAGCTCATGTAATCTGTCACCAGAAAAGGCAGAGGCCCACCCCCTCTCTCCCCCTCTTTTGTCAATAATTTCAAGGTCATTCCTCTTGCTCCAACTCTGGTTACACAAACTTGGCTTCTTGCCATATAGCGTTGTCAGCAACCTCTAAATTATCATCAAAATCACTTTATAATTCCATTAGAAGTAAGTTGATGACATCCATCCCCAGAGAATACTGCCTGCTGGCCATTGTTGATGAAAAATGCAGAAAAAAATGCAAAAAATTAGAAATTGGCATTCAAAAGAAATTGGAATAAATGGCAATATGGTCTTCTCAGCCACAACCAATGGCAGGCATAATGTACACACACCACATACCTAGAGTTTCCAACAATATAAAACTATCCCAGAGTCAACAGTGTTAGACAGGAAATCACTACTTGATAACTTTGCCTTTGTATCCCACACATGTTCAAAACAAACTATTACTCAGAAAAGGGGAAAGGACAATGGCAAGGTAAACACAAGTTTTGACATGATTGTAATGTGTTCTGCTATCCAATTGCAGATCGATCACACCCAGATTCGAGATAGACGATGATTTATGTGAAAAAAAAACTTGTTTTTTGAAACACCCCTCGGGTCGTGCTCGACCCAGCTAACCTATCCAGGGATATTTATAGGCTGCCATAATATTTATGTTGGATCAAGCCGTAGGTTACTGCAGATGAGACATTGTAGCCATGTGGGATACAGTTTTAGAACAGGTCACAAATTAAGTAAACCAGAATTTTCTAATATAAAGAATCATGCCTCCTTATGCAAAATTGAAATAAATAAAAAGCACTTCTCTATTATTGGTGGAACAAGCCATAGCAATTACCTAACTACCCTTGAGTCCTTATACATCAAACGGCTTGTTCCTTCTTTGAATTCTAACGTTTCCGCTTCTCCTCTTTATCTTGCATAACTGAAGTCAAGTGTCAAGCTTTGGTCATTCATTCTTCTTCTCCTTTGGATGGTTTGGTGAGAACTGGTTCCTATTTTACTATATACTTTTTAATTTGTATTAATTTTAATTTTTGTCAATTTTTTTTCTCAATTATTTTTTTTTATAAAAGATCATTTTTTTTAAACCTTAACGTATCTTATATTATTCTTGCAGATTGAGGATGCACATAGATAATGTGCAAAACGTCTCTTAATAAATCTAGCCCTTTTTATGTGTTTGTTGGACCCTGCTGAATGCTGTTTAATATCTTCTCCTGGAATCCTTATATATATATATATATATATATATATATATATATATATATATATATATATATATATATATAGCATCGGAGGGTGGAGAGATACCAAAATCCTTTAATCTAATTTATTTCGCTGACGTTTCAGGACCATGTGTCCCATTTTCGAAGCTAAAAATTAAAAGAACGACAGACTTAAAAACAGACTCAGATTAAAACATAATAAAAAGTTATTTCTTTACAAAATGTAAAAGGAGGTACAAGAGAAGGGAAGTTAGGGAACAGTAATTACTAGTAGTACTGAAGGCGAAAGCTGAGAGACTGTCAGGGTCCGTTTTGGTTCCGACGGAAACTCAAGAGAGGTACAGAGCAGTTGACGTGGACTGAGTATTTAATTGGGGAACCAGTTGTTTAATGAAGAGAGATTCGAGTATTGCCAATTAGTGTTCGTTTTGAAATCCTTGTAATCAATAGTATTGTACTTGCATTTTTCCCATGGTCTCTAATACAGGAAAATTCGGGGTTTGATAGTTTGACACCCGTACGATAGCTAACTCCACGATGGGAATCCAATCTTATCTTTAACAACCTCTTTCCTAAATATCCTTGCAAATATTTCATCTCGAAATTATATATTACCCAAAATCAAGCACCTTTTCAAACATTTCCATAAGATTGTCTACTGGTCACCAGGCTATACACATACAAACACACATACACACATATATATATATATTATATACTATATATATATTGTATATAAATACTACTTATATATGCATATGTATATACATGTATACATACATGTGTGTGTGTTTGTATGTGCATAGGTAGCAAGTATAGCCTGGTGACCAGTAGACAATCTTATGGAAATGTTTGAAAAGGTGTTTGATTCTGGGTAATATATAATTTCGAGATGAAGGTATTTGCAAGGATATTTAGGAAAGAAAAATTAGTGTAAAAGGGTATTTATTAGATTATGTAATAGTTCAAATTTGATGGATGTCATGATGAAAAACATAAGTGGCTGGAGACTAACCTGATCATTGTTTGGCTGAAACGGAAAGTGAGATGCGTATATGACAGTTCACCCCAGATAGGAAGTGGTGACAGTGTAGTTGCAAGGGTCATCAAGGCAGTGAGTCTGATGAAGGTGGAAGTAAGGAGAGCAATTGAGAGAAACTGAATGAATACTGGTTAAGATAAAAGGTACTGAAGCTGAAGAAGTATACGACGAGTTTGTAAAATTCTAGGATGGCTTTATAAAGTCATAATCGGGCACTTTAGGATTTTAGGAGGTGGATAGAGAGAATAAAAAGTCTTTGGCAAGATAAGGAAATGGGAAGCCATTGAGAGTAAAAGGAAAGTATCTGGGGTGCAGTGGCTAGACAGAAGAAATTATTATGCACAGCAATGCAGGAGGAAAGTTAAAACTGTCAAGAAAGATGGAAAGAGAAAAGAAGTTGAGTAATGAAACAAAATGTGGAAAATATGTGTAATGATTTTAGGAAAAACTTGAAGCTGTTCTGTTATGGGTAAGAGCCGACAAAAAAAAAGCTAATGAACGAATATTTCATAGAATAAAAGATATAGACACAAAATACCTGTGGAAGTTGCCGTTGGTAAGAGGGTCAATTAAAAGATTTAAAAATGGGATAACAAAAAGAGTTGAGAGGATTACAACGGAAAAGCTGCAGTACGATAGTGAAAATTTATTGAGTGGCTGATCACTGCGTGTAACGTATATTTGGATGATGGAAAACGGTGAAGGTTATAGAGGGCACTAAGAAATGTACTGGCATTACTTAATATATACCAACGAACATTTTTTGTAGTGTTGGATTGAAAAATTAGGACAGATAACATAGTTTCACAAGGGAGGAAAGTGTGAGTTATGGCAGTAAAGAGTGTGCTGGTCAAGTGTTTGTCTTGAAAAAGTTACTGGTTAAATTCCATAAGAAGAAAGCTGTGTGTGGCATATGTGGACCATAAGGCAGCTGATGATAGAGCTGATAGAGGAAACGTGGTGGTATGAGTGACTGCTGTACTATAGTAGATTCACATCAATCGTGCATCTGATGCCTAGGCCCGTCCCTTACGACACTCCTGATTGGCTGTTGATAAGCCAATCACATGGCTGGAAACTCTCAGTTTCTGGAGAGCGTTCACATAGGCTGGATGTATGATCCACCAGCCCTGTGATTGGCTTATCAACAGCCAATCAGTAGCGTCTTGGACCTTAGGTGCACGGTTGATATGAATCTACTATAGTATAAAAATGGAACTGAGACAAGGAATTGGGTTGGCTCTATAATTTGATATCTTTGTGGATGGAGTGATGCCAGAGGCTTTAGAAGGAACAGTATAAACGTGCGCAAAGTTATAAGACAAGATGGGTAAAGGAGTGTGACATATCTGATCGTTAAAGATGTTACAATACTGACTAGGAGTAGTTGAGAGAACCTGCAGACTAATGAGTAAATTTGAAGGTGTTCGCAAGAGATGAAGTTGAAAATAAAATTGCAAGACTAAATTGGAATCAGGAAGACAAAGCAGTGAATATGAACATAACGGTTTTGCAAGCAAATATTTTCAGTGGTAATAGAAGATAAGAAGAAATCAATCATACAAAAAGTGAAGCAAACTACTTTTAAGCATATGTGTAGTAAAAAAGAAAAAAAAAACTCTACGTTTAGATTAGACATTGTCTAGATCGGGGACAGCCTCACTCACCACTAGCCTCTACTTAAGTATGCAGAATGACAGTAATTGGTCTAAGCCTAAGACAGTCTACATTTTCCCTAGATTCTGGACTTACCATCCTCCTCAGTGGTTGGGTACACTCACTGAGTTGACATATTTACCATTCGAATTTTTTCCTCAAATTATCATTGATATTTATTTTCATTTCCCCCAAGAAACAATTATGAACAAAAAAGGACATAACTTCGTTTATTCCACAATATCAGCCACAAAACTCAATCTACAGTTACCAGGAAAATGAAGGTTTTCTCATTCTAACGACTTTTGGTCAATTTTCCTGACGGTTTCATAGAAATAGGTGAATCTGCACTCATTATTTCGGCTGACGAGCCATTATAACCCAGATACAATGACTGGGAGGACGAATTTCATGACGGTCTGTCATATCCGAACAACTGACAGGGAATTCCTTTTCAAATGACGTCACGATAACTCCTGTGGCCTCTTAATTCTCTCTCTCTCTCTCTCTCTCTCTCTCTCTCTCTCTCTCTCTCTCTCCCTGCTTCTGCTTTCACTTCATTTCTTTGACGATGCAATAAGCTTCCTTTTTGGCTGAATCAACAAAAGACTCCATCTGAAGCATTTGTTTTGGATCCAACTTCATCCAAGAATCTGATTCTTTCTAAGGAACCGACGCTTTCCCATGCAAATGAAAAGGCTGATTCTCTCTCTCTCTCTCTCTCTCTCTCTCTCTCTCTCTCTCTCTCTCTCTCTTATCTCGTTCTCCTTCTCTGGATTTGAAAGTTGTTTCTGAATCGACCTTACTTTTACAGGTTCTGAAACTGAATGACGTCTCTAACAAGATATTTGAAACACGAATGAAATCTAAGCCTTGATATATAAACAGAGATCAGTGATGGGTGCTTCTATAGTTTTGAGTTTTATACACGTGGCATCTACTTTTGTTAAGCTATAATCAATGTTCATTATAAGTTCTAAAGGTACGTACATTTCTGTGTCACTGAATTCACTTTTATAATCCGTTACAAAAGACCTAATGAGCTATAAATGGTTTTAAATACTTATTTATTTGTAGTTTATAAAAAGTTTTATTGGCGTCAATGGCCCTGGTAATCAAGTTCTCAGATAACTGCTAATTATTCAGTCACCCTTAATTTACTTCAGCTGAAATTTTTTCTCTTATTTCCAAATCAACAAAGCGCCAGAGTACGAGTGTAGGTGAAGAGGACTTTGTTTCTGCCCAAAACGCGCTAATGAAAGGTTATATAGAAAAGCAGGTTAAGTTTTCAGAAAAAGCCAAATGTCAAGATTTTTTCTTAACTTTTATCCATATAAGGATTAAAGAAGAAGAACTAATTCAACTATTTAAACGCGTTAACGAAAGCGTTGCACACAAGCAGCAAGCGCAGACTCTCTCTCTCTCTCTCTCCCTACTTCCGAGAATGAGAATGTATTAAAAATATCATTTGATTCCCGGATTTGATGACACATGTCATACCAGGAGACCTAGGTACAGAAATTAAAGAAAAAGGATACCTTCTTTCTCTCCGAAGCTGAAACCACTCGAAAGCAATAGCTTCGAGCCTTTGTTTTCGAGAATCTTGAAGATGAGATGTTGGCTGGGCGTCTCAGCGCGTTAAAAATGTGTACAGTTGCGTAAATCAAAGTGATCGAAAAGCTTCATGGTTGAAGGCATCGGCATTATTTTGTGAAATGATGCATATCCAAATATCTTGATGTATTGGGAAGTTTTTGACAAAAGAGTGCCATGAATCAAGATGCACAGTGCCTCTTGTCAAGAATACGTTAAGAACACTCCTGAAGAATGCTGAAATATATGAGTTTTGCCACTGGAACACGAAAATATTTTTAGTCCGCAAATTCCTATTCTCACCTTGTAATGAAATACTTTAAGATGCTTTGTAACTGAAAAAAAAAATCTTGAAGAATACAGAATTATTTGAATTTTGCCACTGGGATACGAATACATTTTTACTACTCAAATGCCAATTGTGATTTTGTAGTGAGTTACTTCAAGATACTTCCTGATTAATCGCTATTTTGTGATGTGAGAGATCAGATAAAAGAAAATCTAGTAGAAAGATCCAGTTCGACCTGAATCCGCTCCTTCATTAATTAAAATCCTCTTTGTTGTACATGAAACAACACACTTTCCCTCTCACTTTCTCTTGAT